>NC_057809.1:458471141-458802332 GCF_018294505.1 Triticum aestivum
ACGGCAAGGTCGATCCAGCGATGGCAGCGGGTTCCGGGGCGCCGACAAGGAGCGACGGGGTGGCGCGCGACATCGGCGTCGGCGGGGTCGGGGCGCGGCTGTCTCCAGATCTAGAGGAGAGAGGAGAGAGGGGTGCGACGGGGTCGAGGCGGCAAAGGCGGGGCGACGTCGGGAGACGCCGACGGCGAGGTGGGCACCGGGGTCGGGGCCCGATCCGGATCGAGGGGGAGTGAGGGAGGAGAGGGGAACGTGCGATGGGGAGTGGGGGTTCGATCTAGGTTACGGGGTGCGGGGAGGTTAAGTGGTGGGAGGCGGGCCGGTCGACTGGGCTAAAGCCCAATGAGGGGGGAGGGGTGTTCTTTTTTTTGTATTGTGTTTTTCTTAATTTTCTTTTACTGTTTTGTTTTCCTTTTAGTTTCTGTTTTCAATCAAGTTTCCTTTTATTTATTTATTTTTAGTTTTCCAAAATATAAACATAGCCCTAAAATTAGTATTACTATATAGGCTACTTCCATAACTAATTTGGCACAATAATAAAATAGGTTTGTATTTGTTTATTATTTAATGGTTTTAATAAAATGTTTTAGTCACTGTTTTATTCACAAAAGAGCACTTAAATACTTTTACATAAATGTTGGGTTAGCACCATAATTGGTTACAGAAATTTTGCCACATTTTGAACATTTTATTTTGCAGGTTTGAGAAATTTGAATTTTGGACTTTAATTGATTTTGAAATTTGAACCGGTTTCGAACCAACGCAATTTATCAACAATAAGCATGGTGACGTGGCATCATTAACAGGGGATTACTGTAGCCTAATTATCCAGGCGTCACAGCTGGGGAGTGAAGCGTCTTTGGTAGGTGGAATTTGGTAAGGAAAAATTTATATAGTGTGCTGAAATTTACTGTCACTTGTTACTATGGAACATAATCCTTTGAGGGGCTTGTTCGGGGTATCTTCACCCTGACTAGTAGAGCAAAGAGTTGCTCCTCAACCTACTGAACCTACTGAAAATGTTTACTTTGAAATTACTTCGGGTATGATAGAGAAACTGCTAGCTAATCCTTTTGCAGGAGATGGAACATTGCATCCCGATTTACACTTAATCTATGTGGATGAAGTTTGTGGATTATTTAAGCTTGCAGGTATGCCCGATGATGTTATCAAGAAGAAGGTCTTCCCTTTATCTTTGAAGGTAGATGCATTGACATGGTTTAGGCTATGTGATGACATTGGATCATGGAATTACAAACGATTGAAATTGGAATTTCATCAGAAGTTTTATCCTATGCATCTTGTTCATCGTGATCGTAATTATATATATAATTTTTGGCCTCGCGAAGGAGAAAGCATCGCTCAAGCTTGGGGAGGCTTAAGTCAATGTCATATTCATGCCCCAATCATGAGCTCTCAAAAGAAATGATTATTCAAAAAAATTATGCTCGGCTTTCTCTTAGTAATCGCTCCATGCTCGATACTTCTTGTACTGGATCTTTTATGATGAAGACTATTGAATTCAAATGGGATTTATTGGAAATAATTAAACGCAACTCTGAAGATTGGAACCTCGACGAAGGTAAGGAGTCAGGTATAACACCTAAGTTTGATTGTGTTAAATCTTTCATGGATACCGATGTTTTCCGTGAATTTAGCACTAAATATGGACTTGATTCTGAGATAGTAGCTTCTTTCTGTGAATCCTTTGCTACTCATGTTGATCTCCCTAAGGAGAAGTGGTTTAAATATAATCCCCCCATTGAAGTAAAATTAGTTGCACCTATTAAAGTTGAAGAAAAGACTATTACTTATAATGATCCTGTTGTTCCTACTGCTTATATTGAGAAACCACCTTTCCCTGTTAGAATAAAGGATCATGCTAAAGCTTCAGCTGTGGTCAACAAAAGTAATATTATGACACCCAAACCCCCTGAGCAAATTAAAGTTGAACCTAGTGTTGCCATGGTTAAATATCTCTTGGCCGATAATATCGATGGGCATGTTATTTACTTCTGTGATGAAGGTGCTAGAATTGCTAGACCTGATACTAAAAATAAACATAGACCTGTTGTAGGTATGCCTGTTATTTATGTTAAAATAGGAGATCATTGCTATCATGGCTTATGTGATATGGGTGCTAGTGCAAGTGCAATACCTCATTCCTTATACAAAGAAATTATGCATGATATTGCACCTGCTGAGATAGAAGAGATTGATGTTACAATCAAGCTTGCCAATAGAGATACTATTTCACCAGTTGGGATTGTTAGAGATGTTGAAGTCTTGTGTGGGAAAGTTAAATACCCTACTGATTTTCTTGTTCTTAGTTCCCCACAAGATAACTTTTGTCCCATTACATTTGGTAGACCCTTCTTGAATACTGTTAATGCTAAGATAGACTGCAATAAGGATATTGTTTCTGTTGGTTTGGGGGATATGTCCCATGATTTTAATTTTGATAAATTTTGTAGACAACCCCATGATAAAGAATTGCCTAGTAAAGGTGAAATTATTGGTCTTGCTTCTATTGCCGTGCCTCCTACTGATCCTTTAGAACAATATTTGCTAGAACATGAAAATGATATGTTTATGAATGAAAGAAGGGAAATAGATGAAGTATTCTTTAAACAGGGACCTATTCTGAAACACAACTTGCCTGTTGAAATCCTAGGGGATCCCCCTCCACCTAAGGGCGATCCTGTGTTTGAGCTTAAACCTTTACCTGATACTCTCAAATATGCTTATCTTGATGAGAAAGAGATATGTCCTGATATTATTAGTGCTAACCTTTCAGAGCATGAAGAAAAGAAATTATTGAAAACTCCGAGGAAGCACTGTGCTGCTATTGGATATACTCTTGATGATCTTAAGGGCATTAGTCCCACTCTATGCCAGCACAAAATAAAATTGGAGAAGGATGCTTAACCGGTTGTTGATCACCAATGATGGTTAAATCCTAAGATGAAAGAAGTGGTAAGAAAAGAAATACTAAAGCTTCTTGAGGCAGGTATAATTTATACCATTGCTGATAGTTAGTGGGTAAGTCATGTCCATTGTGTCCCTAAGAAGGGAGGTATTACTGTTGTTCCTAATGATAAAGATGAATTGATCCCACAAAGAATTGTTATAGGTTATAGAATGGTAATTGATTTCTGCAAATTAAATAAAGCCACTAAAAATGATCATTACCCCTTACCTTTTATTAATCAAATGCTAGAAAGATTATCCAAGCATACACATTTTTGCTTTCTAGATGGTTATTCTGGTTTATCTCAAATACCTGTGTCAAAAGAGGATCAAGAAAAGACAACTTTTACTTGCCCTTTCGGTACCTTTGCTTATAGACGTATGACTTTTGGTTTATGTAGTGCACGTGCTACTTTTCAAAGATGTATGACTGCTATATTCTCTGACTTTTGTGAAAAGATTGTTGAGGTTTTCATGGATGATTTCTCCGTTTACGGAACTTCTTTTGATGATTGCTTAAGCAACCTTGATCGAGTTTTGCAGAGATGTGAAGAAACTAATCTTGTCTTGAATTGGGAGAAGTGCCACTTTATGGTTAATGAAGGTATTGTCTTGGGGCATAAAATTTCTTAAAGAGGCATTGAAGTTGATAAAGCTAAAGTTGATGCTATTGAAAAGATGCCATGTCCTAAGGACATTAAAGGTATAAGAAGTTTCCTTGGTCATGCCGGTTTTTATAGGAGGTTCATTAAATACTTCTCTAAAATCTCTCGGCCTCTGACTAATCTCTTACAAAAAGATGTCCCTTTTGTCTTTGATGATGACTGTGTAGAAGCATTTGAAATACTTAAGAAAGCTTTGGTTTCTGCACCTATTATTCAACCTCCTGATTGGAATTTACCATTTGAAATTATGTGTGATGCTAGTGATTATGCTGTAGGGGCTATTCTAGGACAAAGAGTTGATAAGAAATTAAATGTTATCCAATATGCTAGTAAAACTCTAGACAGTGCCCAAAGAAATTATGCTACTACTGAAAAAGAATTTTTAACAGTTGTATTTGCTTGTGATAAGTTCATACCTTATATTGTTGATTCTAAAGTAACTGTTCACACTGATCATGCCGCTATTAAATATCTTATGGAAAAGAAAGATGCTAAACCTAGACTTATTAGATGGGTTCTGTTGCTACAAGAATTTGATTTGCATATTATTGATAGAAAGGGAGCTGAGAATCCCGTTGCAGACAACTAGTCTAGGTTAGAGAATGTTCTTGATGACCCACTACCTATTCATGATAGCTTTCCTGATGAACAATTAGCTGACATAAATGCTTCTTGCACTACTCCATGGTATGCTGATTATGCTAATTACATACCACCTAGTGATACGTCTCCAACGTATCTATAATTTTTGATTGTTCCATGCTATTATATTATCAACCTTGGATGTTTTATATGCATTTATATGCTATGATTTTTGGGACTAACCTATTATCCTAGAGCCCAGTGCCAGTTTCTATTTTTTCCTTGTTTTAGAGTATCACAGAAAAAGAAAATCAAACGGAGTCCAATTGACCTGAAACTTCACGGAACTTATTTTTGGACCAAAAGAAGCCCACGGAGTATCGAGGATGGATCAGGAGAGTCCCGGGCTGCCCGCGAGGGTGGGGGGCGCGCCCACCCCCCTGGGCGCGCCCCCTGCCACGTGGACAACCCGGAGATCCACCGACGTACTTCTTCCTCCTATATATACCCATATACCCTAAAAACTTCGGAGAGCAGAATAGATCGGGAGTTCTGCCTCCGCAAGCCTCTGTAGCCACCAAAAACCAATCGGGACCCTGTTCCGGCACCCTGCCGGAGGGGCGAACCCTCACCGATGGGCATCTTCATCATCCTGGCGCTCTCCATGATGAGGAGGGAGTAGTTCACCTTCGGGGCTGAGGGTATGTACCAGTAGCTATGTCTTTGATCTCTCTCTCGTGTTCTTGAGGTGATACGATCTTGATGTATCGCGAGCTTTGCTATTATAGTTGGATATTATGATGTTTCTCCCCCTCTACTCTCTTGTGATGAATTGAGTTTTCCCTTTGAAGTTATCTTATCGGATTGAGTCTTTAAGGATTTGAGAACACTTGATGTATGTCTTGCGTGGGATACCCGTGGTGACAATGGGGTATTCTATTGATCCACTTGATGTATGTTTTGGTGATCAACTTGCGGGTTCCGCCCATGAACCTATGCATAGGGGTTGCCACACGTTTTTTGGGGCACTCTTTGAAGTACTTTGTGTTGGTTTGAATAGATGAATCTGAGATTGTGTGATGCATATCGTATAATCATACCCACAGATACTTGAGGTGACATTGGAGTATCTAGGTGACATTAGGGATTTGGTTGATTTGTGTCTTAAGGTGTTATTCTAGTACGAACTCTATGATAGATTGAACGGAAAGAATAGCTTCATGTTATTTTACTACGGACTCTTGAACAGATCGATTAGAAAGGATAACTTCAAGGTGGTTTCGTACCCTACCATAATCTCTTCGTTTGTTCTCCTCTATTAGTGACTTTGGAGTGACTCTTTGTTGCATGTTGAGGGATAGTTATATGATCCAATTATGTTATTATTGTTGAGGGAACTTGCACTAGTGAAAGTATGAACCCTAGGCCTTGTTCCAACGCATTGCAATACCATTTACGCTCACTTTTATCATTAGTTACCTTGCTGTTTTTATATTTTCAGATTACAAAAACCTATATCTACCATCCATATTGCACTTGTATCACCATCTCTTCGCCGAACTAGTGCACCTATACAATTTACCATTGTATTATGTGTGTTGGGGACACAAGAGAATCTTTGTTATTTGGTTGTAGGGTTGCTTGAGAGAGACCATCTTCATCCTATGGCTCCCACAGATTGATAAACCTTAGGTCATCCACTTGAGATAAATTTGCTACTGTCCTACAAACCTCTACACTTGGAGGCCCAACAACGTCTACAAGAAGAAGGTTGTGTAGTAGACATCAAGCTCTTTTCTGGCGCCGTTTCCGGGGAGGTTAGCGCTTGAAGGTATATCTTTAGATCTTGCAATCAAATATTTTTGCTTCTTGTTTTAGCACTAGTTTAGTTTATAAAAGAAAGCTAAAAAAATGGAATTGAGTTTATCTCATAGGCTTCATCTTTTTAATATCTTTCGTGAGTATGATGGGAAGGGAAATTGTGCCAAAGTGTTAGAAGAATAATGCATTAAAATGTTTGGCACTAAATCGTTGAATGATGAGAATGATTGCAATGTTGTTAGTATGAACTCCTTGAATATCCATAGTACTAATGATGATTGCACTAGTTATGATGAAAATGTCTCCTGTAAACATGTCAATTTTTGTGGAGTGCATTGGGTTTGCAAGTACACACCAAATAGGGAAGATAGATATTGCAAGAGGCATAAGCATTTAGAAACTAAATGGTTGCAAGAAAGGCTAAATGTTAGTGCTGAAAATTTAAAATTTCTTAGCCATACTTGTGAACTTTGCAATGAACATGGTCATTTAAATATCAAATGCAAATTGTTTCATGATCAAATCGTGTCCGAAAATTGTGATGACTTGATTTCCCTTGCACATCATAATGAACTTAGTTTGCTTTTTGGGTTATTAAGAAATGAAACATCAAACTAAGATTATTCCAGAATATAATCTCGAGAAATTCCTCGATATTGATCTAGAAGAAATTTATATGTATCGTGCGGTGAACTGCATTGAAAATCCTTATATTGCCAATTACATAAAGAAAATAAAACAAATAGAAGATGAAGATAATACTAATGAAAGGTAAGAGACTTCCCAATATCCTCCTATTATTTCTTATGATGAATCAGGTAACGAGGAGGAGCCTTCTATTCAACCAATCTCATTAATAAGGAGCTCCAAAAAGAGGATTGAACCCACACATGATGTGAAGAAGAAAAAGAAAAGACGGAGAAGCAAAGGTAGAAAGGTATCCCTCCCAAATGATGTTGCTCCTACTACTCATTGTGATGATGATAATTGCTATACTATCGGTGCTATCCATACTATTAATGATGAGAGTGACTATGCTTATGATATGAAAAGGCCCAAGCTTTGGGATGCTATGTTTGATGAAGATGATGTTTTTGAGAATGTATTTTATGCAATTAATGTTAGTCCCAAGCTTGGGGAAGCTATGTTTAAAGAAGATGATAATTGTAACCTCCCAAGTTTTGATATGCAAATTTATTATGATGATAGCATGCCTCCTACTTATGAGGATTATATTGATGAAAGTGGGTTTGGAAGAGTGTCAACTTTAGGAAGTAATGATCCCACTATTTTGGAGGCTGTTGAATCTTATTGTGATAATTATGAAATTGGATTTGGAGAGGTCATGACTTTATTTAGTAAAGATTCCACTATCTTGGAAGAGGTTTCAATCGATTATGTTGAGAACAAAGTTGCTACTTATGATGATTATTGTGATGATACATATGCTATAAAAAGTAGTGATGATTATATTTATAAAACTTGTCATGATTATTGTTACCCTTTTTCTGAACATTAATCTTTTAGTGTGGAAACAATTTATAGTATTCGAGTCTCTTATGATACTCCCACTATCCCGATTGCGAAGAATTTTGCTTATGTAGAGAATAATAAATTCTCTATGCTTGTAGATCATGAAAAGAATGCTTTAGGTGCTGGTTATATTGTTGAATTCATTCATGATGCTACTGAAAATTATTATGAGGGAGTAATATATGCTTGTAGGAATTGCAATAATATAAAGTTTCCTCTCTATGTGCTTAAAGTTCTGAAGTTATGCTTGTTTTGCCCTCCTATGCTAGTTGATTATTGTTACCATAAGTTGTTTAATCACAAAATCCCTATGCATAGGAAGAGGGTCAGAATTAAATGTGCTAGTCATATTCTTCATGATGCTCTCTTTATGTTCCAATTCTTATCCTTTATGTGAGCATCATTGAAATCATCATGCCTAGCTAGGGGCGTTAAACGATAGCGCTTGTTGGGAGGCAACCCAATTTTTATTTTTGTTCTTTGCTTTTTTCTCCTGTTTAGTAATAAATAATTCATATATCCTCTGTTTAGATGTGGTTTTATGTTTTAATTAGTGTTTGTTCCAAGTAGAACCTTCGGGAAGACTTGGGGAAAGTCTTTGTGATCATGCTGTAAAAAACAGAAACTTTAGTGCTCACGAGATTTGCTTCCATCTTTTACTGGAGAGTGATATTTAGTTAATTATTTTTGCAGTTGATTAATAGATAAATTCCTCAGGTCCAGAAATTTATTTTAGAATTTTTGGGGTTCCATAAGTATACGTTTGATCCAGATTACTACAGACTGTTCTGTTTTTGACAGATTCTGTTTTTATTGTGTTGTTTGCTTATTTTGATGAATCTATGATTAGTATCGGAGGGTATGAACCATAGATAAGTTGTAATACAGTAGATATTACACCAATATGAATTTATAATGAGTTCACAACAGTACCTAAGTGGTGATTTATTTTCTTATACTAACGGAGCTTACGAGTTTTCTGTTAAGTTTTCTGTTGTGAAGTTCTCAAGTTTTGGGTAAAGATTCGATGGACTATGGAATAAGGAGTGGAAAGAGACTAAGCTTGGGTATGCCCAAGGCACACCAAGGTAATATTGAAGGACAACCAAAAGCCTAAGCTTGGGGATGCCCCGGAAGGCATCCCCTCTTTCGTCTTCGTTCATCGGTAACTTTACTTGGAGCTATATTTTTATTTACCACATGATATGTGTTTTGCTTGGAGCGTCATTTTATTTTATTTAGTTTTGCTTGCTTCTTGAATAAAATACAAAGATCTGAAATTCGTAAATGTTAGAGAGTCTTCGTATAGTTGCATAATTATTCGACTACTCATTGATCTTCACTTATATCTTTCGGAGTAGTTTGTTGTTGCTCTAGTGCTTCACTTATATCTTTTTAGAGCACGGTGGTGGTTTTATTTTATAGAAATTAATGAACTCTCATGCTTCACTTATATCATTTTGAGAGTCTTTAGAACAGCATGGTAGTTTGCTTTGGTTATGAAACTGGTCCTAGTATGATGGGCATCCAAGAGGGATATAATAAAAACTTTCATATAAAGTGCATTGAATACTATGAGAAGTTTGATACTTGATGATTATTTTGAGATATGGAGATGGTAATATTAGAGTCATGCTAGTGAGTAGTTGTGAATTTGAGAGATACTTGTGTTAAAGTTTGTGATTCACGTAACATGCACGTATGGTGAACCGTTATGTGATGAAGTCGGAGCATGATTTATTTATTGATTGTCTTCCTTATGAGTGGCGGTCGGGGACGAGTGATGGTCTTTTCCTACCAATCTATCCCCCTAGGAGCATGCGCGTAGTACTTTGTTTCGATAACTAATAGATTTTTGCAATAAGTATGTGAGTTCTTTATGACTATTGTTGAGTCCATGGATTATAAGCACTCTCACCCTTCCACCATTGCTAGCCTCTCTTGTGCCGTGCAATTTTCGCCGGTACCATATCACCCACCATTACCTTCCTCAAAACAGCCACCATATCTACCTATTATGGCATTTCCATAGCCATTCCGAGATATATTGCCATGCAACTTTCCACCGTTCCATTTATTATGACATGCTCCATCATTGTCATATTTCTATGCATGATCATGTAGTTGACATCGTATTTGTGGCAAAGCCACCATTCATAATTCTTTCATACATGTCACTCATGAGTCATTGCACATCCCGGTACACCGCCGGAGGCATTCATATAGAGTCATATCTTGTTCTAAGTATCGAGTTGTAATTCTTGAGTTGTAAGTAAATAAAAGTGTGATGATGATCATTATTAGAGCATTGTCCCAGTGAGGAAAGGATGATGGAGACTATGATTCCCCCACAAGTCGGGATGAGACTCCGGACTAAAAAAATAGGCCATAAAAAGGCCCAAATAAAAAAATGAGAGAAAAAGAGAGAAGGGACAGTGTTACTATCCTTTTACCACACTTGTGCTTCAAAGTAGCACCAAGATCTTCATGATAGAGAGTATCTTATGTTGTCACTTTCATATACTAGTGGGAAATTTTCATTATAGAACTTGGCTTGTATATTCCAATGATGGGCTTCTTCAAAATGCCCTAGGTCTTCGTGAGCAAGCGAGTTGGATGCACACCCACTTAGTTTCTTTTTGAGCTTTCATACACTTATAGCTCTAGTGCATCCGTTGCATGGCAATCCCTACTCACTCTCATTGATATCTATTGATGGGCATCTCCATAGCCCGTTGATACGCCTAGTTGATGTGAGACTATCTTCTCCTTTTTGTCTTCTCCACAACCACCATTCTATTCCACCTATAGTGCTATGTCCATGGCTCACTCTCATGTATTGCGTGAAGATTGAAAAAGTTTGAGAACATCAAAAGTGTGAAACAATTGCTTGGCTTATCATCGGGGTTGTGCATGATTTAAATATTTTGTGTGTTGAAGATAGAGCAGAGCCAGACTATATGATTTTGTAGGGATAGCTTTCTTTGGCCATGTTATTTTGAGAAGACATGATTGCTTAGTTAGTATGCTTGAAGTATTATTGTTTTTATGTCGATATTAAACTTTTGTCTTGAATATTATGGATCTGAATATTCTTGCCACAATAAAGAATTACATGGATAAATATGTTAGGTAGCATTCCACATCAAAAATTCTGTTTTTATCATTTACCTACTCAAGGACGAGCAGGAATTAAGCTTGGGATGCTGATACATCTCCAACATATATATAATTTTTGATTATTGCATGCTATTATATTATCAACCTTGGATGTTTTATATGCATTTATATGCTATTTTATATGATTTTTGGGACTAACCTATTAACCTAGAGCCCAGTGCTAGTTTCCGATTGAGTCTCTAAGGATTTGAGAACACTTGATGTATATCTTGCGTGGGATACCCGTGGTGACAATGGGGTATTCTATTGATCCACTTGATGTATGTTTTGGTGATCAACTTGCGGGTTCCGGCCATGAACCTATGCATAGGGGTTGGCACATGTTTTCATCTTGACTCTCCGGTAGAAACTTTGGGGCACTCTTTGAAGTACTTCGTGTTGGTTTGAATAGATGAATCTGAGATTGTGTGATGCATATCGTATAATCATACCCACGAATACTTGAGGTGACATTGGAGTATCTAGGTGACATTAGGGTTTTGGTTGATTTGTGTCTTAAGGTGTTATTCTAGTACAAACTCTATGATAGATTGAACGGAAAGAATAGCTTCATGTTATTTTACTACGGACTCTTGAATAGATCGATCAGAAAGGATAACTTCAAGGTGGTTTCGTACCCTACCATAATCTCTTCGTTTGTTCTCCTATATTAGTGACTTTGGAGTGACTCTTTGTTCCATGTTGAGGGATAGTTATATGATCCAATTATGTTATTATTGTTGAGGGAACTTTTACTAGTGAAAGTATGAAACCTAGGCCTTGTTCCAACGCATTGCAATACCGTTTATGCTCACTTTTATCATTAGTTACCTTGCTGTTTTTATATTTTCAGATTACAAAAACCTATATCTACCATCCATATTGCACTTGTATCACCATCTCTTCGCCTAACTAGTGCACCTATACAATTTACCATTGTATTGGGTGTGTTGGGGACACAAGAGACTCTTTGTTATTTGGTTGCAGGGTTTCTTGAGAGAGACCATCTTCATCCCGCGCCTCCCACGGATTGATAAACCTTAGCCCATCCACTTGAGGGAAATTTGCTAATGTCCTACAAACCTCTGCACTTGGAGGCCCAACAACGTCTACAAGAAGAAGGTTGTGTAGTAGACATCTCCTAGTTTCACATACCAGCAAAAGAAAAAGTTTTTCTATGATTTAAGACATTACTTCTGGGATGACCCACATCTTTATAAAGAAGGAGTAGATGGTGTTATTAGACGTTGCATACCTGAACATGAACAGGAACAGATCCTACGCAAGTGTCACTCCAAAGCTTATTGAGGACACCATGCTGGAGATAGAACTGCACATAAGGTATTGCAATCCGGTTTTTATTGGCCTAGTCTCTTCAGGGATGCCCGTAAGTTTGTCTTATCTTGCGATGAATGTCAAAGGATTGGTAATATTAGTAGATGTCAAGAAATGCCTATGAATTATTCACTTGTTATTGAACCATTTGATGTTTGGGGCTTTGATTATATGGGACCTTTTCCTTCCTCTAATGGGTATACACATATTTTTGTTGCTGTTGATTACGTTACTAAGTGGGTAGAAGCTATTACAACTAGTAGTGCTGATCATAACACCTCTATTAAGATGCTTAAAGAAGTTATTTTTCCGAGATTTGGAGTCCCTAGATACTTAACGACTGATGGTGGTTCACATTTTATTCATGGTGCCTTTCGTAAAATGCTTGCTCAGTATGATGTTAATCATAGAATTGAATCTCCTTATCATCCACAGTCTAGTGGTCAAGTAGAATTGAGTAATAGAGAGCTCAAATTAATTTTGCAAAAGACTGTTAATAGATCTAGAAAGAATTGGTCCAAGAAACTTGATGATGCATTATGGGCTTATAGAACTGCATATAAATATCCTATGGGTATGTCTCCGTATAAAATGGTTTATGGAAAAGCATGTCACTTACCTCTCGAATTAGAACATAAGGCATATTGGGCCATCAAAGAGCTCAATTATGATTTCAAACTTGCTGGTGAGAAGAGTTTATTTGACATTAGCTCACTTGATGAATGGAGAACCCAGGCCTATGAGAATGCCAAACTGTTTAAAGAAAAAGTTGAAAGATGGCATGACAAAAGGATACAAAAGCGTGAGTTTAATGTAGGTGATTTTGTGTTGCTATTCAACTCTCGTTTAAGATTTTTTGCAGGCAAACTTCTCTCTAAATGGGAACGTCCTTACGTTATCGAAGAGGTCTATCGTTCTGGTGCCATAAAAATCAACAACTTCGAAGGCACAAATCCGAAGGTGGTGAACGGTCAAAGAATCAAACAATATATCTCAGGTAATCCCATAAATGTTGAAACTAATGTTATTGAAACCGTAACCTCAGAGGAATACATAAGGGACACTTTCCGGAACATTTCAGACTCCGAAAAGGAATATGTACGTGGTACAGTAAGTAAACCGACTCCAGCAGTTCTAATGGCAATTTTTCTCCGTTTTGGAATATTTAAGAAAATAGGAAAATAAGAAGCAGTCCGGAAAGGACACGAGGCTTCTTTGAGGGTGGAGGGCGTGCCCTACCCCCCTGGGCGCGCCCCCTGCCTCGTGGGCACCTCGTGTGCCCTCCGGACTCCGTTTTCTTGCACGATACTTCTTTTGGTCGGTAAAAATTCATTATATAATCTCCCGAAGGTTTTGACCACCGTACCACGCAAATATCTTCTGTCTTTGTTTCGATCTATTTCTGCTGCAGATTTAGAATAAGATGTCTTCTCAAGAGTCAGTCGGGGAGAGTCGGGTGTCTCATCCGACACCGGGGCCAAGAGCAAACAGCAATGCTGACCCCTTTGGGCCATCAACTGAGGAAGAGATGGGGGCCGATTTGAAAAGGATAGATGCCATGGAGGAGGATGAAGAAGTTACTTCTCGTTTCCGAGCAGGATTCACTATGGGGGAACCACAAAGCTCGGCTATTCCAAACTCGGTCATCCCTTCCAATGTTAGAGTTCTTTCTTATGAAAATATGAAAAAGAGTGTTACTTGTTCTCCCGCAGCTATGCAACATCCTTGGGTGAAGGGAGCTTTAGTCGTCACGGGCAAGCTCCGTAAGGAAATAATGGACCTCAAGCAGCAAGTCAATAAGCTCGAAGAATAGAATCATATCCTGAGGGGCATCATCGCCAAAAAATATCACACCACCACCCCCGAAGAAGGAGACATAAACACATGGGTATGGGCACTCCCCTTGGAAACTGCCAAGCTTGGGGGAGTGTCCCGGTATCGCATCACCATCACTTTTATCTTTACCGTTTTTCTTAGTTCGATCCTTTTGATAATATGTCGATCTAGTAGAATAAAGTTTTAGTATGATCTAGTTGTGAGTTTTGCTTTATGATCTTCCTATGTAATCGAGTCCGTGAGCTATATATAATAAAGATTAGTGTTGAGTCAAGGGCTTGATTATTTTGCTATGATCTTGAGGGAATAAAATAGAGAAGAAATAAAAAGAAATAAAGAGATCATATGGATCTTATGGAGGGTAATGAGCTCACATATAAAGAGTATGATGAATAAAAATTATTGAGAGTTGACAAACATAGTTTTGGTCATCGTTGCAATTAATAGGAAGTAATAAATAAAGAGAGGTTCACATATAAATATACTATCTTGGACATCTTTTATAGTTGTGAGCACTCATTAAAGTATGATATGCTAAAGAGTTGACGTTGGACAAGTAAGACAACGTAACGGGTTATGTTTTCTTACATCTGAGATAAATTATATTGCCATGGATCATCCAACTTGTTGAGCTTGCCTTTTCCTCTCTTGCTAGCCAATTTCTTTGCACCAAGTAGAGATACTACTTGTGCTTCCAAATATCCAACCCAGTTTTGCCATGAGAGTCCACCATATCTACCTATGGATTGAGGAAGATCCATCAAGTAAGTTGTCATCGTTGCAAGCAATAAGAATTGCTCTCTAAATATGTATGAGTTATTAGTGTGGAGAAAATAAGCTTTATACGATGTTGTGATGTGGAAGAAATAAAAGCGACGGAATGCATAATAAAGGTCCATATCACAAGTGGCAATATAATGTGATGTTCTTTTGCATTAAGATTTCATGCATCCAACCATAAAAGCACATGACAACCTCTGCTTCCCTCTGTGAAGGGCCTATATTTTATTCTTGTCTTATACTTCATGCAAAGAGTCATGGTGATCTTCACCTTTCCTTTTTCCATTTTATCCTTTGGCAAGCACAATGTGTTGGAAAGATCCTGATATATATGGCTAATTGGATGTGGGTTTTCATGAACTATTATTGTTGACATTACCCTTGAGGTAAAAAGTTGGGAGGCAAAACTATAAGCCCCTATCTTTCTCTGTGTCCGATTAAAACTTCATAACCATAAATATCACGTGAGTGTTAGCAATTGTGAAAGACTAAAAGATGGTTGAGTATGTGGACTTGCTGAGAAGCTCTTATATTAACTCTTTCCTATGTTATGATAAATTGCAATTGCTTCAATGACCGAGACTATAGTTTGTTAGTTTTCAATGAAGTTTCTGATTCATACTTGAGTATGTGAATGAATTGTTACTTTAGCATAAGAGATCATATGACAATATATATATATATGTGTGTGTGTGTGTGTGTGTGTGTGTGTGTTGATGTTCTAAGAATGATCATGATGCCCTCATGTCCGTATTTTATTTTATCGACACCTCTATCTCTAAACATGTGGACATATTTTTCGATTTCGGCTTTCGCTTGAGGACAAGTGAGGTCTAAGCTTGGGGGAGTTGATACGTCCATTTTGCATCATGCTTTTATATCGATATTTATTGCATTATGGGCTGTTATTACACATTAAGTCACAATACTTATGCATTTTCTCTCTTATTTTACAAGGTTTACATGAAGAGGGGGAATGCCGGCAGCTGGAATTCTAGGCTGGAAAAGGAGCAAATATTAGAGACCTATTCTGCATAGCTCCAAAAGTCCTAAAACTTCACGGAAGTTATTTTTGGAATTAATAAAAAATACTGGAGAAATAATCCACCAGAGGGGGCCGACACCCTGGCCACGAGGGTGGGGGCGCGCCCTACCCCCCTAGGCGCGCCCCCTGCCTTGTGGGCCCATTGGTAGGCCTCAGGTGCCCATCTTCTGCTATATGAAGTCTTTCGTCTGAGAAAAATCATAAGCAAGCTTTCGGGAAGAAACTCCACCGCCACGGGGCGGAACCTTGGCGGAAACAATCTAGGGCTCCGACAAAGCTGTTCTGTCGGGGAAACTTCCCTCCAGGAGGGGGAAATCATCACCATCGTCTTCACCAACAATCCTCTCATCGGGAGGGGGTCAATCTCCATCAACATCTTCACTAGCACCATCTCATCTCAAACCCTAGTTCATCTCTTGTATCCAATCTTTGTATCCAAACCTCAGATTGGTACCTGTGGGTTGCTAGTAGTGTTGATTACTCCTTGTAGTTGATGCTAGTTGGTTTACTTGGTGGAAGATCATATGTTCAGATCCATTATGCATACTAATACCCCTCTGATTATGATTATGAACATGAATATGCTTTGTGAGTAGTTACGTTTGTTCCCGAGGACATGGGAGAAGTCTTGCTATAAGTAGTCATGTGAATTTGGTATTCGTTCGATATTTTGATGAGATGTATGTTGTCATCCCTCTAGGGGTGTCATGTGAACGTTGACTACATGACAGTTCACCATTGTTTGGGCATAGAGGGAGGCATTGGGAAGTAATAAGTAGATGATGGGTTGCTAGAGTGACAGAATCTTAAACCCTAGTTTATGCGTTGCTTCGTAAGGGGCTGATTTGGATCCATACGTTTCATGCTATGGTTAGGTTTACCTTAATACTTCTGTTGTAGTTGCGGATGCTTGCAATGGGGGTTAATCATAAGTGGGATGCTTGTCCAAGTAAGGACAGTACGCAAGCACCGGTCCACCCACATATCAAATTATCAAAGTACCGAATGTGAATCATATGAACGTGATGAAAACTAGCTTGACGATAATTCCCATGTGTCCTCGAGAGCACTTTCCTTCATATAAGAGTTTGTCCAGGCTTGTCCTTTGCTACAAAAAGGATTGGGCCATCTTGCTACACCTTATTTACTTTTATTCCTTGCTACTCGTTACAAATTACCTTATCACAAAACTATCTGTTACCGATAATTTCAGTGCTGGCAGAGAATACCTTACTGAAAACTGCTTATCATTTCCTTCTGCTCCCCGTTGGGTTCGACACTCTTACTTATCGAAAAGGCTATGGTAGATCCCCTACACTTGTGGGTCATCATGCTACTTCTTGATCTTGTGTTGGTTTTTCCCTTGAAGAGGAAAGGGTGATGCAACAAGAGATAAGTATTTCCCTTAGTTGGAGAACCAAGGTATCAATCCAGTAGGAGACAATGCACAAATCACCAATACCTGCACAAACAATCAAACACTTGCACCCAACATGATAAAGGGGTTGTCAATCCCTTCACGGTCACTTGCAAAAGTGAGATCTGATAGAGATAGATAAAACTAAACAAAAGATAAAGTAAATATTTTTAGGTTTTTTTGGTTTATAGATCGGAAAGTAAAAGATTGCAAAATAGTAGATTGGAAACATATATGTTGGAAAATAGACTCGGGGGCCATAGGTTTCACAAGAGGATTCTCTCAAGATAGCAAATAATACGGTGGGTGAACAAATTACCATCGAGCAATTGATAGAAAAGCGCAAAGTTATTACGATATCTAAGGCAATGATTATGAAATATAGGCATCTTGTCCATGTTAAGTAGACCGACTCCTGCCTGCATCTACTACTATTACTCCACACATCGACCGACTCCTGCCTGCATCTAGAGTATTGAGTTCATGAAGAACATAGTAACGCTTTAAATAAGATGACATGATGTAGAGGAATAAAATCAAGCAATATGACGTAAACCCCATTTTTTATCCTCAATGATAACTATACAATATGTGCCTTGCCGTCCCTACTGTCACTGGGAAAGGACACCGCAAGATTGAACCCAAAGCTAAGTACTTCTCCCATTGCAAGAAAAAACAATCTAATTGGCCAAACTAAACCGATAGTTCGAAGAGAATTACAAAGATATCAAATCATGCATATAAGAATTCAGAGAAGATTCAAATAATATTCATAGATAAGCTGATCATAAATCCCCAATTCGCCGGATCTCGACAAACACACCACAAAAGAAGATTACATCGGATAGATCTCCAAGAACATCGAGGAGAACATGGTATTGAGAATCAAAGAGAGAGAGAGAAGAAGCCATCTAGCTACTAGCTATGGACCTTAGGTCTATGGTAAACTACTCACGCCTCATCGGAAGGGCAATAGAGTTGATGTAGAAGCCCTCCGTGATCGAATACCCCTCCGGCAGGATGCCGGAAAAGGCCCCAAGATGGGATCTCACGGTAACAGAAGGTTGCAGTGGTGGAAAAGTGTTTTAGTGGATGCTTCTGGTGGTTTGGGAATATATGTGAATATATAGGAGGAAGATCTAGGTCAGGGGGTCAACGAGGGGCCCACAAGGTAGGGGGCATGCCCTACCCCTGGGCGCGCCCTCCACCCTTGTGGCTGCCTCGTGGCTCGACTTGCACTCTAAGTCTCTTAGGTGTCTTCTGGTCCAAGAAAAACCATCACGAAGGTTTTATTCCGTTTGGTATTCCTTCTCCGCGAAGCTCAAAAATAAGGAAAAAAAAGAAACTCTCACTGGGCTCTAGGTTAATAGGTTAGTCCAAAAATAATATAAAATAGCATATTAATGCATATAAAACATCCAAAACAGATAATATAATAGCACGGAACAATAAAAATTATAGATACGTTGGAGATGTATCATACGACTACATCAACCGCGTTGATAAATGCTTCCACTTAGCGATCTTTAAGGGTATGAAGATGCTCTCCCCCTCTTGTAGCTATGCATCTCCATGGATAGAGATCTTGCGTGTGCATAATTTTTTTTGTTTTCCATGCAACGTTCCCCAACAGTGGCATCCGAGCCAGGTCTACCCATAGATGATATGCACGAGTAGAACACAAAGAGTTGTGGGCGATGATAGTCATACTACTTACCACCAACGTCTTATTTTGATTCGGCGGTATTGTGAGATGAAGCGGCCCGGACCAACCTTACATGTCCATGCACATGAGACCGGTTCCACCGACAGACATGCAACTTGTTTTGCATAAAGGTGGCTGGCAGGTGTTTGTTTCTCCTACTTTAGTTAAATCGAATTTGACTACAGCCGGTCCTTGAAGAAGGTTAAAACAACAAACTTGATAATCACCGTTGTGTTTTTTGCGTAGTTAAGAATGGTTATTTCTAGAAGCCTGTAGCAGCCACGTAAAACTTGTAACAACAAAGTAGAGGACGTCTAGCTTGTTTTTGCAGGGCATGTTGTGATGTGATATGGTCAAGATATGATGTGATATATGTTGATGTATGAGATGATCATGTTTTGTAATACCGACAACCGACAGGAGCCTTAGGGTTGTCTCTTTATTGTATGAAGTGCAAACGCCATGTAATTGCTTTACTTTATCGCTGTGCGTTAGCAATAGTTGTAGAAGTAATAGTTGGCGAGACGACCACGATGCAACGATGGAGATCGGGCTGTCGAGCCGGTGACGATCACTACAAAAAAGACACATCCGTGACATTTTGGGCCGAACAAAAAAATCTGTCATGCTTATGACACTTCTATGCCGATAATTGTGACAAAACTCGGTATCATCATAGATGTGGTGGACTCCTACTTCTATGACTAAAAATCATGACAAAAAATGGGCTTTTCGTCCTGGGCGGGCCGGAGACGCAGCTGCATGACATTCTTTGGGCCGTCCATGACAGAAAAAACCATGGTAGAAGTGAGGGCGAGGAAAATATCGGGGAGTTCCCGGTTACGGTGGGTGGTTGGGGCCGAGCGATGCACAGAGGTTTGCCCGTTTCTCTCGTACACGTACGCGCACGTGTGCGAGGAGTTGCGCTCTAACTGAACCCGAGCGAGGCGTTCGCCTACTAAACCCGAGCGATTGCACTGCAGGCTACACATTACTGAACCCGACCGATCAATCCCTAGCTGTTAACTGAACCCGGTCGAGCGATTCCTTTGCTACTGTTGCTAACTGAAGCTGATCGAACCTACTGCCTCTTGATGAACAATGAGCATTGTTGGGGGGGGGGGTTGGATGAACAGTTCCCGATGGGGGGTTGGATGAATAGGACCCCGTGGTAGTAGAGGCCATTGCCGCTGGATGAACAGGGCCCTGATCGAGCCGGTTGGGGTGGATGAACAGGACCCAGTGGAGAGGGTTGGTTGAACAGTAGCCAATGGAGGAGCAGTGGAGGCTAGATGAATAGGAGCCCGTGGATGAATAGTCGCAGGTGGAGGCTGGACGAGGTCGACGGTGGATGAACAGTAGCCCATGGAGGCTGGAGGAGTGATACGTCTCCAACGTATCTATAATTTTTGATTGCTCCATGCTATATTATCTACTATTTTGAATGTTTATGGGATTTATTATAAACTTTTATATCATTTTTGGGACTAACCTATTAACCCAGAGCCCAGTGCCAGTTTCTGTTTTTACCCTGTTTTAGGGTTTCGAAGAAAAGGAAAATCAAACGGAGTCCAATTGACCTGAAACTTCACGGAACTCATTTTTGGAAGGAAAGAAGCCCAAAAAATTTGGAGTGCACATCGGGGGCTCTACGAGGAGGACACGAGGCAGGGGGGCGCGCCCACCCCCCTGGGCACGCCCTCCACCCTCGTGGGCCCCTCGTGCCCCCCCGACGTACTTTTTCCGCCTATATATCTCCATATACCCTAAAACATCTGAACGGAGATTAGATCGGGAGTTCCGCCGCCAGAAGCCTTCGTAGCCACCGAACACCAATCTAGACCCGTTCCGGCACCCTGCCGGAGGGGGTAATCCTTCTCCGGTGGCCATCTTCATCATCCCGGTGCTCTCCATGACGAGGAGGGAGTAGTTCTCCCTCGGGGCTGAGGGTATGTACCGGTAGCTATGTGTTTGATCTCTCTCTCTCTCTCTCTCGTGTTCTTAATTTGACACGATCTTGATGTATCACGAGCTTTGCTATTATAGTTGGATCTTATGTTTCTCCTCCCCCTCTACTCTCTTGTAATGAATTGAGTTTCCCCTTTGGAGTTATCTTATCGGATTGAGTCTTTAAAGATTTGAGAACACTTGATGTATGTCTTGCGTGGGATACCCGTGGTGACAATGGGGTATTCTATTGATCCACTTGATGTATGTTTTGGTGATCAACTTGCGGGTTCCGCCCATGAACCTATGCATAGGGATTGGCACATGTTTTCGTCGTGATTCTCCGGTAGAAACTTTGGGGCACTCTTTGAGGTCCTTTGTGTTGGTTGAATAGATGAATCTGAGATTGTGTAACGCATATCGTATAATCATACCCACGGATACTTGAGGTGACATTGGAGTATCTAGGTGACATTAGGGTTTTGGTTGATTTGTGTCTTAAGGTGTTATTCTAGTACGAACTCTAAGGTTGTTTGTGACACTTATAGGAATAGCCCAACGGATTGATTGGAAAGAATAACTTTGAGGTGGTTTCATACCCTACCATAATCTCTTCGTTCGTTCTCCGCTATTAGTGACTTTGGAGTGACTCTTTGTTGCATGTTGAGGGATAGTTATGTGATCCAATTATGTTAGTATTGTTGAGGGAACTTACACTAGCGAAAGTATGAACCCTAGGCCTTGTTTCAATGCATTGCAATACCATTTACACTCACTTTTATCATTAGTTACCTTGCTGTTTTTATATTTTCAGATTACAAATACCTTTATCTACCATCCATATACCACTTGTGTCACCATCTCTTCGCCGAACTAGTGCACCTATACAATTTACCATTGTATTGGGTGTGTTGGGGACACAAGAGACTCTTTGTTATTTGGTTGCAGGGTTGCTTAAGATAGACCATCTTCACCCTACGCCTCCTACGGATTGATAAACCTTAGGTCATCCACTTGAGGGAAATTTGCTACTGTCCTACAAACCTCTGCACTTGGAGGCCCAACAACGTCTACAAGAAGAAGGTTGTGTAGTAGACATCAAGCTCTTTTCTGGCGCTGTTGCCGGGGAGGTGAGTGCTTGAAGGTATATCTTTAGATCTTGCAATTGAGTCTTTTAGTTTCTTGTTTTATCACTAGTTTAGTTTATAAAAGAAAACTATAAAAAATGGAATTAAGTTTGTCTCATACACTTCACCTTTCTAATATCTTTCGTGAGTATGATGGAAAGGATAATTGTGCTCAAGTGCTAGAAGAAGAAATCTATAAAATGTTTGGCACTAAATATTTGAATGATGAGCATGATTGCAATGTTGTTAGTATGAATTCCATGAATATATATGATGCTAATGATATGCAAAGCCACAAGCTTGGGGATGCTACGTTTGATCAAGATGATATTTTTAGTCCCCCAAGTTTTTATGTGCAAATTTATTATGATGAGAGCATGCACGCTATCTATGATGATTATTGTGATGACTTGTATGCTATAAAGAATAATGATAACCATGAAACTTGTCATCTTGATCTTAATTTTCAATCACATGATAGTTATTTTGTTGAGTTTGCTCCCATTACTATTCATGAGAAGAAATTTGCTTATGTGGAGAGTAATAAAAATTCTATGCTTATAGATCATGAAAAGAATGCTTTAGGTGCTGGTTATATTTTTGAATTCATTCATGATGCTACTGAAAATTATTATGATGGAGGAACATATGCTTGTAGGAATTGCAATAATATCAAGTTTCCTCTCTATGTGCTTAAAGTTTTGAAGTTATGCTTGTTTTACCTTCCTATGTTAGTTGATTATTGTTCCCACAAGTTGTTTTCTCACAAAATACCTATGCATAGGAAGTGGGTTAGACTTAAATGTGCTAGTCATATTCTTCATGATGCTCTCTTTATGTTTCAATTCTTATCTTTTATGTGAGCATCGTTGAAATCATCATGCCTAGCTAGGGGCGTTAAACGATAGCGCTTGTTGGGAGGCAACCCAATTTTATTTTTTCCTTGCTTTTTGTTCCTGTTTAGTAATAAATAATTCATCCAGTCTCTGTTTATATGTGTTTTTATACTTTTAATTAGTGTTTGTTCCAAGTACAACCGTTGGGAAGACTTGGGGAAAGTCTTGTTGAACTTGCTGTAAAAAACAGAAACTTTAGCGCTCACGAGGACTGCTGTCATTTTTATTTGGAAAGTGCTATTTAGTTAATTCTGTTTTCAGATGATTAATAGATAAATTCCTCACGTCCATCAATTTATTTTAGAATTTTTGGGGTTCATATCTTGCGCTAGATACAGATTACTACAGACTGTTCTGTTTTTGACAGATTTTGTTTTCCATGTGTTGTTTGCTTATTTTGATGAATCTATGGCTAGTTAAATAGTTTATAATCCATAGAGAAGTTGGAATAAAGTAGGTTTAACACCAATATAAATAAAGAATGAGTTCATTACAGTACCTTGAAGTGGTGTTTTGTTTTCTTTCGCTAACGGAGCTTACGAGTTTTCAGTTAAGTTTTGTGTTGTGAAGTTTTCAAGTTTTGGGTAAGGATTCGATGGACTATGGAATAAGGAGTGGCACGAGCCTAAGCTTGGGGATGCCCAAGGCACCCCAAGTTAATATTCAAGGACAACCAAGAGCCTAAGCTTGGGGATGCCTCGGAAGGCATCCCCTCTTTCGTCTTCGTTCATCAGTAACTTTACTTGGAACTATATTTTTATTCACCACATGATATGTGTTTTGCTTGGAGCGTCAATTTATTTTTTTAGGATTTGCTTTCTGTTATTTAGAACAATGTTTTGCATCTTTTATTTCAATAAAAGTGGCATTGAAGCCTTTACTATGCCTATGTTACAAGTATACATGTTGCTGTTTGAAAACAGAAAGTTTACCACTGTTGCAATAATTCCCTAGAAAATTCAGAATGTGATAAAATGTTGAAACCTTTTGCATATTAAGCTCTGATAAATTTACTACAGTGGGAATTTTCTTTCATAATTTTTGGAGCTAGGGAAGTATGGATGTTGCAGCATTCTTTACAGACTATCCTGTTTAGGCAAATTGCTGTTATGTTTGCATTGTTTGCATATGTTTGCTTCTTTAATGATTCTATTTGAGGATAGGACTATTAAATATGCAGAGGCATTTAGTATGCAATGTTGAATAATAATTTTAGTGATTTTCTACAGTAGAGTATGATAAGGTTTTTGCAATGGTTTGTACTAACTTATCTCACGAGTCCGTGTTGAGTTTTGTGTGGATGAAGCTTTTGAGATTTAGGGAGACCGTGATATGAGAGGAATTAAGGAGACACAAAAGCTAAAGCTTGGGGATTCCCAAGGCACCCAAAGATAATATTTCAAGAAGTCTCAAGCATCTAAGCTTGGAGATACCCCCGTTGGCAGCCCACCTTCCTTCTTCAACAACTATCGGTTAGTTTCGGTTGATCCTAAGTTTTTGCTTCTTCACATGATTTTTGCCATTCTTAGAATGTCATTTTATTTTGCTTTGCTTGCTGTTTGAATAAAATACCAAGATCTGAAATTATTAAATGTTAGAGAGTCTTCACATAGTTGCATAATTATTCGACTACTCATTGATCTTCACTTATATCTTTTGGAGTAGTTTGTCATTTGCTCTAGTGCTTCACTTATATCTTTTAGAGCATGGTGGTAGTTTTATTTTGAAGAAATAGATGAACTCTCATGCTTCACTTATATTATTTTAGAGTCTTAAATAGCATGGTAATTTGCTTAAAATCCTAATATGCTAGGTATTCAAGACTAGTAAAAACTTTCTTATGAGTGTATTGAATACTAAGAGAAGTTTGATGCTTGATGATTGTTTTGAGATATGGAGGTAATAATATCAAAGTCAAGCTAGTTGATTAGTTGTGAAACTGAGAAATACTTGTGTTGAAGTTTGCAAGTCCCGTAGCATGCACGTATGGTAAACGTTATGTAACAAATTTGAAACATGAGGTGTTATTTGATTGTACTCCTTATGAGTGGCGGTCAGGGACGAGCGATGGTCTTTTCCTACCAATCTATCCCCCTAGGAGCATGCGCGTAGTACCGAGGTTTTTTATGACTTGTAGATTTTTGCAATAAG
This sequence comes from Triticum aestivum, assembly GCF_018294505.1. NCBI lineage: Eukaryota > Viridiplantae > Streptophyta > Magnoliopsida > Poales > Poaceae > Triticum > Triticum aestivum. Next base: position 458,496,108 of record NC_057809.1, read on the forward strand.
TATGTGAGTTCTTTATGACTAATGTTGAGTCCCTGGATTATATGCACTCTCACCCTTCCATCATTGCTAGCCTCTTTGGTACCGTGCATTGCACTTTCTCACATTGAGAGTTGGTGCAAACTTCGCTGGTGCATCCAAACCCCGTGATATGATACGCTCTTTAACACATAAACCTCCTTATATCTTCCTCAAAACAGCCACCATACCTACCTATTATGGCATTTTCATAGCCATTCCGAGATATATTGTCATGCAACTTTCCATCATCCACTTTATCATGACACATTCATCATCATCATATTGCTTAGCATGATCATGTAGTTGACATAGTATTTGTGGCAAAGCCACCGTTCATAATTTTTTCATACTTGTCACTCTTGATTCATTGCATATCTTGGTACACTGCCAGAGGCATCCATATAGAGTCATACTTTGTTCTAGTATCGAGTTGTAATCATTGAGTTGTAAATAAATAGAAGTGTGATGATCATCATTCAATAGAGCATTGTCCCAAAAAAAGGGAGAGAGAAAGTGTCACAGCCCTAGAGTACCTGAGTGAAATAGTTGCATCTGCACTCATGCATCATGTCTAAAATTTCTGAAAGTTGAGTTGAGGTTTGTTGAAACCCTCAGAAACCAGTTTAAAATTAATCAACATTAAAATGTCTTCAAAGAAATCCAAGAAAATGTTCCTCTTAGTCTCCGAAAATATTGGCAAGAAGTAAAATTCAAACCAATGTTTTTGGTATCTCAGAAACATTTATTTTGGGCCTTTGAATTAATTCAATAACTATTTGCATTGGATATATATTCTTTATATAATTAATATATGTCCAATAATTCTGGAACATTTTATGTGGTTTAGGATATTTTAGTTCTAGTCACATATTTATTTTTAGGATTTTATAAAATGGTTTGGTGTTAAAACTAAACCCAAAACAATTGCAGAAAAATAGAAAACTGAAACAATTTAGAAAACAGAGAAGAGAGAGAGAGCTTACCTGGGCCAACTCACCTGTGCAGCCACCTGGCGGCCCAAGTGGTCGGCCCTGCCCACCTGGCCCTCCATGTCGTTTTCCTCCCTGCCAGGAGGACGGGCGCGTGCCCGACGCGCGCGCGCCATCGTGCGGCCACCTCCACCCTGCTTGCCTGCGTCCTCGACGCTCTGGACGTCTCAAATGACGCCACGCACTCGCTCACTCTCTCGTCCCCATCCCCTCCTCTGGCTCCCTCTCTCTCCCACCGAGCGGATCTCGTCACCGCCGCTTGCTGCAGCTGTAACCACCGCCTCCCCCTCGCTTCTCCAACGTGTCCAAAAGCTTCGCCTCGACCCCCTCTTCCTCCCCACCAAGCCGCGCCTTGCCGGAGACCTTGCATCGACGCCATCTTCATCACCTTCGTCGCCGGCCGCCGGAGATTCCTCTCGCCGCCCCGCTTGCTCCGGTGCTTCCTCGGGCACGCCAAGGCCATCTCTGCACTCGCCGTGAGCTCCTACCCCTTCTCCCCCTCTCCGTTATCTCTCTCACACGCCGTAGCCGTCGCCCCCTTGTTGACCGAAACCCGCCGCCGCCGCGCTCGTCGCCGGTGATGCTCTGGTGACCATTTGGTCCCGGGCATGCGCCCATCATACTCACCGCACCCCGTAGACGCCGTAGGTGCTAAACACACATCACCACGGCCACCGCAACCACGTCCCCGCTCGTGTCCGAACTCCGGCGCCGCCCCGAGCTCGTTTCCGACGAGCTCCGGCCACCCTAGTTGCTGCTGCTTGCAGCGATGGATGCGGGCGAGCTCCAGCTCCCCGTGGACGCTCTCCGCTACTCGTATGGACGCCGGAGGAGCGAGCCTGAGACCCACGGCCGCGTTTTGAGGTCGCCGCCGGCCATACTCCAGTGAGCCGACGTGGCCGCGTGATTAACGGCTAAACCCCCACTAAACAACCCCCTGAGCCAATGACACATGGGCCCCACGCCCTTAATTAATATTAGTTTAGTTCCTGTTTAGGTTTAACTAACCACAGTGGCCCCACGCGTCAGCTTTGACCGCGCTGACCTGGCTGTTGACTGGGCCACATGTCTGGTTGACTTGATGACGTGTCAGTTGACCCGGCCCACCTGTCAGCGACACTGACCGACACTTTGTCCCTGACCAGTGGACCCCACTGGTCAGGTTTGACCCGGGGCAGCTCAGTTGACCTGCTGACGTCACAGTGACGTAGTGCTGACGCCATAACTCATTTTCTGGATTAATTATAATTCAGAAAATTCCAGAAAATTACCTAAACTTCAAAAAATCATAGAAAATCAACCGTAGCTCCAAATGAAATAAATTATATATGAAAAATTATCAGAAAATTCAAGGAATCCATCTGTGCCACTTTCATGCATTTTAGATCAACTTATACATGTTGATCAGGTCAAATCAATTAAATGGCATTTGAATTTCACATATGGAGTTTGAATTTGAACCTAGGGTTCAAACCAACTCCATTTAACATGTTGCTAGTTGCATTAGCTCAAAACACAGCATATTGACATGTCATGATCATGCATCATATTGTGCATTGCATTGATTGTGTTCATTCTCTGTTGCCGGTGGTTGTCCCCTCTCGATAGACGTTGTACCGACGCTGTGATCGTTGACACTGATGAAGACCCAATGATATCTTCAGAAATGCCAGGCAAGCACAACCCCTTGTTCATTCTGATACAAGCCCACTCTCTCGCTCCTGCTCTCTTTTACTGCATTAGGACAACAACGATTCATCTGTTACTTGTTGCGGTAGTTGAACCCCTTTATCCTCTGCATGACCTGTCATTGCCACAGTAAATAGATGAAACCCACTAGCATGAGTAGGAGTTGTTTGAGCCCTGATGTGCCTACTCATTCATGCTTGTTTGTCATGCCTGCTACTGCTTAGAGTTGAGTCAGGTCTGATTCATCGGGGATGAATCGGAGGTGTGTAAACATGTCCTACTGTTGAGAGCTAAGTGTGTGAACACGATTTGGTAAAGGTAGCGGTGAGAGGCCATGTAGGAGTACATGGTGGGTTGTCTCATTGAAGCCGTCCTTAGGATCTGAGTTCTGTGTTTGTGATCCATGAAACAGTTACTACCACGCATTGGGCCCGAAACCAATGGACCCTCTCGGCTTCTTGATCACCCTTGTCCTCTGTCCAGGAGTTGCAACTAGTTTCTGGTGTTTATAGGATATGTGTTGGCGGCCGTGCGTAGCGCTGACCCTAGGGGTGGGCTATGATGCGGTAGATACACCGTGGCACGGTGTACCGGGCGCCCGTTTGGTGTCTCGGGAACCCTGTTCACATCGTTCGGGGCCGTATGTGGAAACCTCGGCCGGACTCCCTGCGGATGGAACCTGGATAGGCGATAAACCTGGACTAGAGACTTGAGTGTTTAGGTAGGCCGTGGCCGACACCCTCGTTGGGCTTCCGCTTGAAGGTTGCCGAGTACATGTCGTGTAAACGGCGGTAAGTGGTGAGAGAGTGTGTGAAGAAGTACACCCCTGCAGGGTTAACATCATCTATTCGAATAGCCGTGTCCGCGGTAATGGACTTCTGGGTTGCCTATAACAGTTCATAGACAAGTGAAAGTGGATACTCTAAAACTCGCAAGATAAGTGTGAGTGCTATGGATGGCCTTCTCGTAGGGAGATGGGAGTGGATCCATAGTGGTGTATTGAATGGTGAATATGTGGACTCGTGTGCGCCACCTCGAAAGAGTTGCTTGCAATCGTAGTTCAGGTTAGCCATTGAGTCAAAGCTGGCTTGCTGCAGTTAAACTCCACCACCCCCCCTTGTTGATACCGATGCATATGTAGCTAGTTCTAATGTAAGTCTTGCTGAGTACCTTTGTACTCATGTTTGCTTAATTTATGTTTTGCAGAGAGAGAGACTTCCGTCTCGCTAGTAGTTCCGCGTGGACTTCGACATTAGCTTGATACCTCAGCTACGATCTTGTGCCCTCGGCAGGATCTGGTAGATAGTCAGGCTTCTTAGCCTCTTTCATTTGTAGATGTCTGTACTCAGACATGTTAAGCTTCCGCATGTGCTTTGATTTGTATGCTATGATTGTTGGGTCATGAGACCCATGTTTGTAATATCTCGCTCCTCGGAGCCTAATGAATAAATACTTGAGTTGTAGAGTTATGTTGTGATGCCATGTTGTATTTACACATATCGAGCATATTGTGTGTATGATTGAAATGCTTGGTATGTGTGGGATCCGACAATCTAGTTGTTTATCTCTGGTAGCCTCTCTTATGGGGAAATGTAGTCTTGTACTTCCATGAGCCATAGTAGTCCGCTACAGCCCGGTTCACCGGAGTCCTGCTAGCCCAGCACTACTGCTCATGACACTTGATTGGCCGGCATGTGTTTCACTTCGTTCCTGTGTCTGTCCCTTCGGGGAAATGTCACGCGGTGACATCCGGAGTCCTGCCTAGCCTGCTACAGCACGGGTTCCCGGAGTCCTGTTAGCCCAGTGCTACAGCCCGGATTCACACGCTGCTGATCGACATGCTCGATGTGATTCATGTATGCCTGTCCCCATAGGTTAGTGCCGCTTTGGGTTCACGACTAGCCATGTCGTCCCGGGCTCCGTCATATGGATGCTAGCGACACTATCATCATATACGTGAGCTAAAAGGCGCAAACGGTCTCGGGCCATGGTAAGGCGACACCCATGGGAATACCGTGCGTGAGGCTGCAAAGTGATATGAGGTGTTACCGGCTAGATTGATGTGACCTGGAGTCGGGGTCCTGACAGTGTTGGTATCAGAGCCTGACTGCCTGTAGGATTACCAAGCCAAACTGGTCGAAGTCGAGTCTAGAAATGCTTTAGTTATGTAAGGGAATTGATTGTGAAAGGGAACGTAAGGCTCTTTTTACTCCTTATACCTCATGCCCTCTGATCTGAGTCATCCTCTTCTTTTCTACGGGAATTAAGAACCAGGCCTTCTCATCTATCTATCAGGATGACGTGTTACTAATCCGTAGACTTATAGGATTGTTGGATTCAAGTCTCAGTTCAGTTCCTTTTACCTCCGTATGCTCATAGCTGGCCTCAGAACCTCGATATTGTAATGTTGAGTGGTCATGCCACTATTTTGCAGGATGTCTCAAATATTTCGAGCATTCACAGTCGTTATGTTGTCCGAGTCATCCCAGGTTTCTAAATAGTCTGATGCATTTGCAAATCCCTTCCTCCTGTTCCTGATGTCCATTTGGGCCAGATTAATCACACTAATCGGTGAGTTGAGGTACTTTGTTGCCTCAACATATATGTTGGAGCTATTACTATGACCCTAGGTGTTTTAGGGAGTCACCTAGTGATCTAGCCATGTTTTGTATCCCAAGTGTGTGATTCTGGCCATTATTCTCAAAAGCATCCCGTGATGCCATGTAGTGGTAGGTATTCTATTCATGGGTTCTTGAACCCGAGATTCACCCTACTTACCTCATGTTGATAGTGTTGCTAGTTCCTTTAGGATATTAGTAACCTTTGCGATAGTCCTCGAGGTCTGTGGTATTTCCTTCTTCCAAATACCATGAACCACTTATGGCAGAAGTTTGTTGTATCAAAAGATCACAACCAGAGTGCTCTTAATGAGTTCTCCATTCTGCATTGTGAATCTGCCAGTCCTACCTATCTGCATGGGTTGTCCGGAAGAAATGTTGAGCTTTGCTCGACATACTAATCTATGCATCCACAGCTCAGAAAATTATATGTTCCTCGAGTTGTTCCTCTTCGGTTGTATTCCGACCATTTTCTATCAGATGATAGCCAAGAGTATGTGTGCATTTGTGTTCATTGATGCTTATTATTCTTGTGGTCTGTCAAGCCATTCTATTACAGAATGACTAGGAGAAACAAACTCCAGTACCTCATCCATATCTAGGATTGGGTCAAAGTAGTTGTATCCCGCAGATCAAAATGCCAATCCAGCTTTTGCTCTGGTCTACCTTGGAGTTCTACCCTATTCATGCCAAGAATATCATAGGAATTGCACCATCTCTTATGAATTTTTGATACAGTGATACTTCTCGCCATCATTATTCATTCCTCGGTTCCGTGTTGTTGTAACCGGAATGCCGACAAGTGAATTGTGATGTGTGAAATCAATACTCCGAGCAACTCGTTGCTTTGTAGTAAATGGACAATATTCTCATTCTTAGCGTGTTGGTTATTGAATCACCATCCTAGGACTGATCGTGCTACCTAGTCCTTACTCTGGTGCACTCCTCGATCAATGAGTGAGGATTATTCCATTCCTCGCTTATCTGATCATATTGTCTTGCTCTGAAAAGCAAGATTGTTCTCGAGCTTAGTAACATATCGGTGGTTCGTGATTTTCCGGATATCTTCCCGGAAGTGTTACGAGGTTGTCACCTGACCGCTATGTTGAGTTCGTGATCAAGTTGGTTCTTGTAAACCACCCCTTCTCCAAGAATCTATGTTGGATACCCTTGAGCTAGTTGGTTAAGCTAAACAACAACTTGGAGAGTTGGAAGATAAAAGACTTTGCCGAATTGGTTCTTTCTGAAGGGATATCTTTGTGTTTGTGTGTGTACTGAAGAAAGATGATATCTTCACCAATTGGTCCTCGTGATCAGTTGTTGGATCTATTGTCTTGTCAAAACTTTGACTTGAGTATGGGCTATTGTCAAGTCAAATCAGAACCAAGGATGTTCGTAATGTTGTCTTACCGTGGTTGATCCCTCGAGCATACACCATTACATCTTTTGGTCTGACCAATACTATCATCGTGCTCACATGATGGTGGAAGTCCAGTGATATGGAAATTCCGGTGAGTTGTTGTTGAGCCCATCAACAACATTTTGTCTCCCCCATGATTCATGTTGAACATCAACCTAGTGTTGGAAACTTTATAAGCAATGCCTTCGTGTTCCGTTCATGAAGCTTATGCTTGGATGGAAGAAGTGACTTCCTCGAATTCATGTGCATTTGGTGCAAGTTGCCGCCGTGAGTTCGAGAAAGATTGTTTTTGTTTCCCCTGGCACCATCCCAAGTCAGTTATGCATGTGTGAATGTATTCTATGGTTTGGTAGATTAATTACCTCCACTCCATATGTATTCCCCAGCACACCAAGCCACTGATTGACTTGTTCAAGGCAAAGAAGTCTACGCTTGGGATCTAATCCATGGACTTGCGTAAAGACTTTGAAATCCTTGATGATGGTTCCCCACGTGAACTCGATAGTGTTTTACTATAAGACTACTACGTGGTCATGCTTGTCTTGGATAGCGTGTTCATAGGTTTGTAGCAGAACCAGCTCATGTTTTGGAGCTTGCTATCGCAGTTCATTCCTCGAGATTCTCGCAACATCATCTCATCAAATTGTGTTGCAAACTCTCATTTTCTTTCTAGACTGGATGGGTCTAGAATATCCTAACACCAACCAGGTCTGAATCTCAGGCAGATATGATGGTTGGAACGTACTCCAAGAACTATAATGTTGGTCTCTCTGTAACCAGTAACGTGGATGTCGTGGCCAACACACCTAGTCGGAAGGCCTATTATGGTAGTATCTTGGTTGAAGAAGTTAGTCACCTCCCCATAAGGATCTCGCAGGATCTGCCTCCATAGTTATTCCTTATGGGTTCTTGAGCTTCCGAAGTCCGACCTTTTACTTGATGTTCTAGATATCAAACTATATCTATAAATGGATTACGCTAGCACATCAAGGAGAACATTAGAAGTAGAGTGTTAAATGTCTCTCGGTCGATCGTCCAGATTCTGTTCCCTTAGCCTCGCTAAGGGAAGATCTGAGAAGGTGTTATCTTCCTTTGTATCTGCATCAACCATCACTAGTCATCATGGTGGTATGTTGTGTTGCCAGGATCCTTGACACGGATATTGGTAAAACCTTGATGAATATGGAGATGCTCAAGTTCCTGAGAGCACGCGCAAGCACCAGGTTTTACCGTTGGTGTTAACTGGGATTTGCTTCCAGTTTCCTCGGTTATGTTATAACCTTTTCAAATAGTGGACTCACTCTCGCCTGTTGAGTTCTTCCCCAGTTACCATAATCATTCCCAACATTTGCATTTTGTTCCCAGCTTGCACCTCAGTAGTTGTTGTTCATGATCATCTTCAAAAGTGGACTTACCATGGGTCCCATCCATTTCCGATGATAAGCAAAAACCATCCATTGCGTTGTCTTCAACAAGATAGTCCTCATCATCCATTCTAGTCGGAGTATGCCATTCTTTGAACTTCTTCAAACGATCGTTTGTGATTGCCTTAGGCTGGTATAGAGAGTTTCAATGATCTTTGTATCAAAAGTAATTCTTTCTGCCACTTAAGGGAAAATCCCACGGGTCTTCTCCCCTAAGGTGCCCCATTGTGTTATCTTCCTTTGTATCTGCATCATCCATCACTAGTCATCATGGTGGTATGTTGTGTTGCCAGGATCCTTGACACGGATATTGGTAAAACCTTGATGAATATGGAGATGCTCAAGTTCCTGAGAGCACGCGCAAGCACCAGGTTTTACCGTTGGCATTAACTGGGATTTGCTTCCAGTTTCCTCGGTTATGTTATAACCTTTTCAAACAGTGGACTCACTCTCGCCTGTTGAGTTCTTCCCCAGTTACCAGAATCATTCCCAACATTTGCATTTTGTTCCCAGCTTGCACCTCAGTAGTTGTTGTTCATGATCATCTTCAAAAGTGGACTTACCATGGGTCCCATCCATTTCCGATGATAAGCAAAAACCATCCATTGCGTTGTCTTCAACAAGATAGTCCTCATCATCCATTCTAGTCGGAGTATGCCATTCTTTGAACTTCTTCAAACGATCGTTTGTGATTGCCTTAGGCTGGTATAGAGAGTTTCAATGATCTTTGTATCAAAAGTAATTCTTTCTGCCACTTAAGGGAAAATCCCACGGGTCTTCTCCCCTAAGGTGCCCCATTGTGGATTCATGGCAATTATTTCATCGCTATCTTGAAATCATGCACCATCCTTTTCAGTGTGGAATTTTTGCCTACCCAATAGAACCTTGTCATCTACCTCCTTTTCCATCACTCCTGATCTGTGTTTCATGTCTCAGCTCAAGAGATGTTCTAACGTCTCACTCCATGAGTTGATCTTGAGTGCTCGATCTTCGGGGAGATCGTTTCCTGTAGAGTTTCCTTCTGTCGTCATCATGTTGGATGAAGAGCTCAAACGTAAAGACGTCAAGATCAATTGGAGAAATGAATCAAAATCTTCGAGAAGGGAAAGTGGATCATGAGATTGTGCTAGTTGGTGCCCCCTCTGTCTTCTTACCTCACGACCTGGATCTCGGGACGAGATTTTTGTTTAGTAGGGGTGAGTTGTCACAGCCCTAGAGTACCTGAGTGAAATAGTTGCATCTGCACTCATGCATCATGTCTAAAATTTCTGAAAGTTGAGTTTAGGCTTGTTGAAACCCTCGGAAACCAGTTCCAAATTAATCAACATTAAAATGTCTTCAAAGAAATCCAAGAAAATGTTCCTCTTAGTCTCCGAAAATATTGGCAAGAAGTAAAATTCAAACCAATGTTTTTGGTATCTCAGAAACATTTATTTTGGGCCTTTGAATTAATTCAATAACTATTTGCATTGGATATATATTCTTTATATAATTAATATATGTCCAATAATTCTGGAACATTTTATGTGGTTTAGGATATTTTAGTTCTAGTCACATATTTATTTTCAGGATTTTATAAAATGGTTTGGTGTTAAAACTAAACCCAAAACAATTGCAGAAAAATAGAAAACTGAAACAATTTAGAAAACAGAGAAGAGAGAGAGCTTACCTGGGTCAACTCACTTGTGCAGCCACCTGGCGGCCCAAGTGGCCGGCCCAGCCCACCTGGCCCTCCCTGTCGTCTTCCTCCCTGCCAGGAGGACGGGTGCGTGCCCGACGCGCGCGCCGCCGTGCGGCCATCTCCACCCTGCTTGCCTGCATCCTCGACGCTCTAGACGTCTCCAACGACGCCACGCACTCGCTCACTCTCTCGTCCCCATCCCCTCCTCTGGCTCCCTCTCTATCCCACCGAGCGGATCTCGTCGCCGCCGCTTGTTGCAGCCGCAGCCACCGCCTCCCCCTCGCTTCTCCTTCGTGTCCAAAAGCTTCGCCTCGACCCCCTCTTCCTCCCCACCGAGCCGCGCCTTGCCGGAGACCCTGCATCGACGCCATCTTCATCACCTTCGTCGCCGGCCGCCGGAGATTGCTCTCGCCGCCCCGCTCGCTCCGGTGCTTCCTCGGGCACGCCGAGGCCATCTCTGCACTCGCCGTGAGCTCCTACCCCTTCTCCCCCTCTCTGTTCTCGCTCTCACACGCCGTAGCCATCGCCCCCTTGTTGACCGAAACCCGCTGCCGCCGCGCTCGTCGCCGGTGATGCTCCGGTGACCATTTGGTCCTGGGCATGCGCCCATCGTACTCACCGCACCCCGTAGACGCCGTAGGTGCTAAACACACATCACCACGGCCACCGCAACCGCGTCCCCGCTCGTGTCCGAACTCCGGCGCCGCCCCGAGCTCGTTTCCGACGAGCTCCGGCCGCCCTAGTTGCTGCTGCTTGCAGCGATGGATGCGGGCGAGCTCCAGCTCCCCGTGGACGCTCTCCGCTACTCGTATGGACGCCGGAGGAGCGAGCCTGAGACCCTCGGCCGCGTTTTGAGGTCGCCGCCAGCCATACTCCGGCGAGCCGACGTGGCCGCGTGATTAACGGCTAAACCCCCACTAAACAACCCCCTGAGCCAATGACACATGGGCCCCGCGCCCTTAATTAATATTAGTTTAGTTCCTGTTTAGGTTTAACTAACCACAGTGGCCCCACGCGTCAGCTTTGACCGCGCTGACCTGGCTGTTGACTGGGCCACATGTCCGGTTGACTTGATGACGTGTCAGTTGACCCGGCCCCACCTGTCAGCGACACTGACCGGCACTTTGTCCCTGACCAGTGGACCCCACTGGTCAGGTTTGACCCGGGGCAGCTTAGTTGACCTGCTGACGTCACAGTGACGTAGTGCTGATGCCATAACTCATTTTCTGGATTAATTATAATTCAGAAAATTCCAGAAAATTACCTAAACTTCAAAAAATCATAGAAAATCAACCGTAGCTCCAAATGAAATAAATTATATATGAAAAATTATCAGAAAAATTCAAGGAATCCATCTGTGCCACTTTCATGCATGTTAGATCAAATTATACCTGCTGATCAGGTCAAATCAATTAAATGGCATTTGAATTTCACATATGGAGTTTGAATTTGAACCTATGGTTCAAACCAACTCCATTTAACATGTTGCTAGTTGCATTAGCTCAAAACATAGCATATTGACACGTCATGATCATGCATCATATTGTGCATTGCATTGGTTGTGTTCATTCTCTGTTGCCGGTGGTTGTCCCCTCTCGATAGACGTTGTACCGACGCTGTGATCGTTGACACTGATGAAGACCCAATGATATCTTCAGAAATGTCAGGCAAGCACAACCCCCTTATTCATTCTGATAAAAGCCCACTCTCTCGCTCCTGCTCTCTTTTACTGCATTAGGAAAACAACGATTCATCTGTTACTTGTTGCGGTAGTTGAACCCCTTTATCCTCTGCATGACCTGTCATTGCCACAGTAAATAGATGAAACCCACTAGCATGAGTAGGAGTTGTTTGAGCCCTGATGTGCCTACTCATTCATGCTTGTTTGTCATGCCTGCTACTGCTTAGAGTTGAGTCAGGTCTGATTCATCGGGGATGAATCGGAGGTGTGTAAACATGTCCTACTATTGACAGCTAAGTGTGTGAACACGATTTGGTAAAGGTAGCGGTGAGAGGCCATGTAGGAGTACATGGTGGGTTGTCTCATTGAAGCCGTCCTTAGGATCTGAGTTCTGTGTTTGTGATCCATGAAACAGTTACTACCACGCATTGGGCCCGAAACCAATGGACCCTCTCGGCTTCTTGATCACCCTTGTCCTCTGTCCAGGAGTTGCAACTAGTTTCTGGTGTTTATAGGATATGTGTTGGCGGCCGTGCGTAGCGCTGACCCTAGGGGTGGGCTATGATGCGGTAGATACACCGTGGCACGGTGTACCGGGTGCTCGTTTGGTGTCTCGGGAACCCTGTTCACATCGTTCGGGGCCGTATGTGGAAACCTCGGCCGGACTCCCTGCGGATGGAACCTGGATAGGCGATAAACCTGGACTAGAGACTTGAGTGTTTAGGTAGGCCATGGCCGACACCCTCGTTGGGCTTCCGCTTGAAGGTTGCCGAGTACATGTCGTGTAAATGGCGGTAAGTGGTGAGAGCATGTGTGAAGAAGTACACCCCTGCAGGGTTAACATCATCTATTCGAATAGCCGTGTCCGCGGTAATGGACTTCTGGGTTGCCTATAACAGTTCATAGACAAGTGAAAGTGGATACTCTAAAACTCGCAAGATAAGTGTGAGTGCTATGGATGGCCTTCTCGTAGGGAGACGGGAGTGGATCCATAGTGGTGTATTGAATGGTGAATATGTGGACTCGTGTGCGCCACCTCGAAAGAGTTGCCTGCAATTGTAGTTCAGGTTAGCCATTGAGTCAAAGCTAGCTTGCTGTAGTTAAACTCCACCACCCCCCCTTGTTGATACCGATGCATATGTAGCTAGTTCTAATGTAAGTCTTGCTGAGTACCTTTGTACTCACGTTTGCTTAATTTATGTTTTGTAGAGAGAGAGACTTCCATCTCGCTAGTAGTCTCGCTTTGGGTTCACGACTAGCCATGTCGGCCCGGGTTCTCCGTCATATGGATGCTAGCGACACTATCATATACGTGAGCTAAAAGGCGCAAACGGTCCCGGGCCATGGTAAGGCGACACCCGTGGGAATACCGTGCGTGAGGACGCAAAGTGATATGAGGTGTTACCGGCTAGATCAATGTGACTTGGAATCGGGGTCCTGACAGAAAGGCCAAAGAAAAAAGAAGGCCCCCCCCCCCAAAAAAGAAAATAAATAAAAAGGGGCAATGCTACTATCCTTTTTTCCACACTTATGCTTCAAAGTAGCACCATGTTCTTCATATAGAGAGTCTCTTGAGTTATCACTTTCATATACTAGTGGGAATTTTCATTATAGAACTTGGCTTGTCTATTCCAACAATGGGCCTCCTCAAGTGCCCTAGGTCTTCATGAGCAAGCAAGTTGGATGCACACCCACTAGTTTCTTTTGTTGAGCTTTCATACATTTATAGCTCTAGTGCATCCGTTGCATGGCAATCCCTACTCCTTGCATTAACATCAATCGATGGGCATATCCATAGCCCATTGATTAGCCTCGTTGATGTGAGACTTTCTCCCTTTTTGTCTTGTCCACATAACCCCCTCATTATATTCTATTCCACCAATAGTGCTATATCCATGGCTCGCGCTCATGTATTGCGTGAAAGTTTATAGGTTTGAGATTACTAAAGTATGAAACAATTGCTTGGCTTGTCATCGGGGTTGTGCATGATGAGAGAATTCTTGTGTGACGAAAATGGAGCATGACTAAACTATATGATTTTGTAGGGATGAACTTTCTTTGGCCATGTTATTTTGAGAAGACATGATTGCTTAGTTACTATGCTTGAAGTATTATCATTTTTATGTCAATATGAAGTTTTGTCTTGAATCTTTAAGATCTGAATATTCATGCCACAATTAAGAAGAATTACACTGAAACTATGCCAACTAGCATTCCACATCAAAAATTCTGTTTTTATCATTTACCTACTCGAGGACGAGCAGTAATTAAGCTTGGGGATGCTGATACGTCTCCAACGTATCTATATTTTTTGATTGCTCCATGCTATATTATCTACTGTTTTGAATGTTTATGGGCTTTATTATACACTTCTATATCATTTTTGGGACTAACCTATTAACCCAGAGCCCAGTGCCAGTTTCTGTTTTTACCCTATTTTAGGGTTTCGAAGAAAAGGAAAATCAAACGGAGTCCAATTGACCTGAAACTTCACAGAACTCATTTTTGGAAGGAAAGAAGCCTAGAAGACTTGGAGTGCACGTCGGGGGCTCTACGAGGAGGCCACGAGGCAGGGGCGCGCCCTCCACCCTCATGGGCCCCTCGTGGCCCCCTTGTCGTACTTTTTTTGCCTATATATCTCCATATACCCTAAAAACATCCGAACGGAGATTAGATCGGGAGTTCCGCCGCTAGAAGCCTCCGTAGCCACTGAACACCAATCTAGACCCGTTCTGGCACCCTGCCGGAGGGGGCAACCCTTCTCCGATGGCCATCTTCATCATCCCGGTGCTCTCCATGATGAGGAGGGAGTAGTTCTCCCTCGGGGCTGAGGGTATGTACCAGTAGCTATGTGTTTGATCTCTCTCTCTCTCTCGTGTTCTTGATTTGGCACGATCTTGATGTATCGCGAGCTTTGCTATTATAGTTGGATCTTATGTTTCTCCTCCCCCTCTACTCTCTTGTAATGAATTGAGTTTCCCCATTGGAGTTATCTTATCGGATTGAGTCTTTAAAGATTTGAGAACACTTGACGTATGTCTTGCGTGGGATACCCGTGGTGACAATGGGGTATTCTATTGATCCACTTGATGTATGTTTTGGTGATCAACTTGCGGGTTCCGCCCATGAACCTATGCATAGGGGTTGGCACACGTTTTCGTCGTGATTCTCCAGTAGAAACTTTGGGGCACTCTTTAAGGTCCTTTGTGTTGGTTGAATAGATGAATCTGAGATTGTGTGACGCATATCGTATAATCATACCCACAGATACTTGAGGTGACATTGGAGCATCTAGGTGACATTAGGGTTTTGGTTGATTTGTGTCTTAAGGTGTTATTCTAGTACGAACTCTAGGGCTGTTTGTGCCACTTATAGGAATAGCTCAACAGATTGATTGGAAAGAATAACTTTGAGGTGGTTTCGTACCCTACCATAATCTCTTCGTTTGTTCTTCGCTATTAGTGACTTTGGAGTGACTCTTTGTTGCATGTTGAGGGATAGTTATGTGATCCAATTATGTTAGTATTGTTGAGGGAACTTACACTAGTGAAAGTATGAACCCTAGGCCTTGTTTCAACTCATTGCAATACCGTTTACACTCACTTTTATCATTAGTTTCCTTGCTGTTTTTATATTTTCAGATTACAAATACCTTTATCTACCATCCATATACCACTTGTATCACCATCTCTTCGCTGAACTAGTGCACCAATACAATTTACCATTGTATTGGGTGTGTTGGGGACACAAGAGACTCTTTGTTATTTGGTTGCAGGGTTGCTTGAGAGAGACCATCTTCATCCTATGCCTCCTACGGATTGTTAAACCTTAGGTCATCCACTTGAGGGAAATTTACTACTGTCCTACAAACCTCCGCACTTGGAGGCCCAACAATGTCTACAAGAAGAAGGTTGTGTAGTAGACATCAAGGAGGTCGATGGTGGAGATGAACAGTAGCCCGTCGAGTCCCGTTTTGCAGTACGCCACACCCCTCCCGATGAACAGAACCCCCATTTCGACCGTAGCGCTCCAACACAAGTCTGTTTCCTCTGTTTTGCGGTACGCGACACCCCTCAATCGTACACTAATCATACACGCAAATGTGTACGATCAAGATCAAGGACTCACGGGAAGATATCACAACACAACTATAGGCACAAATTAATATAATACAAGCCTTATACTACAAGTCAGGGGCCTCGAGGGCTCGAATACATCAGCTCGAATACACAAGAGTCAGCAGAAGCAACAATGTCTGAGTACACACATAAGTTAAACAAGTCTGCCTTAAGAAGGCTAGCACAAAAGCAACAATGATCGAAAAGGCAAGGCCTCCTGTTGGGGTATGATGAAGATCAAGTACTCACGGGAATATATCACAACACAACTCTAGACACAAATTAAAATAATACAAGCCTTATATTACAAGTCAGGGGCCTCGAGGGCTCGAATACATCAGCTCGAATACACAAGAGCCAGCAGAAGCAACAATATCTGAGTACAGACATAAGTTAAACAAGTCTGCCTTAAGAAGGCTAACACAAAAGCAACAATGATCGAAAAGGCAAGGCCTCCTGCCTGGGAGCCTCCTAACTACTCCAGGTCGTCAGCGGCCGTCACATAGTAGTAGGCACCCTCGGGGTAGTAGTAGTCATCAGTGGTGTCGTCTGGCTCCTAGGATCCGTCAACTGGTCGCAACAATCGGGTATGGGGGGGAAATAGGTAGCAAAGCAACCGTGAGTACTCATCCAAAGTACTCGCAAGACTTACATCAGATCAAAAGTAAGTATGCATCTGTATCAAAGGAATGGGTTGTATCTGTGGAGTAAACTGCAGAATGCGAGAAGAGAAGGGGAAAGCCTAGCCTATCGAAGACTAGCATCTTCAAGCAGCTCCAAGCATCTTGCAACATTAGAAGAGATAAGATTGGCATATTATAATATTAGTAAGTATGTTGTAACATTGCCCAGAGATCACTTCCTCGACTCCCTACGAGGAAACAATCCCGGAGCCATCATTTCCATTACATGCCTCAGCATCCAGTATCCAGTTCTAGTTGTATCGATCGGGATACAACTGCGAGTGTCTATTACCATAGGACAGGCTATCGATAGATGTTTTCTTCCCTACAGGGGTGCACCAACTTATCCACCACGCTCGCTTAACTCTGCCCGGACACAGTTTACTGGGTAATGCCCGACCTCAGCCAAACAATACGCCACAACCCGACCTAGGCTTAATAGAGGGGTCAACACGCCGGACTAAACCTATGCCCCCAGGGGTCATGGGCCATCGCCCCGGGAACTCCTGCACGTTGCGTGGGCGGCCGGTGAGCAGACCTAGCTACCTCCTTAAATGGGCAGGTGCTTACGCAGTCCAACCCGGCGCGTGCCCCTCAGTCCCTGACGTCCATGAAGCTTCGGCTGATGCATACGATGCATAACACCCATACTATGCCCACGTGATTGTTAGTGCTATCAAGCCAGAGGCCCCACGGATTAAATATCCAAATCGTAGTGGATTAGGAGCACGCGGTAACAAGCAAAGACTCACGAAAGATGTCACCCCGACGCCTCGTCTCGAGGACTTGCGGCAAGGGCTAAGAATGCCCGGCCACGCCTCGTAAGTATCTCGCGGGCACCTTCCAGGTCAAGACGACTCCACATCACTCGCAATTAAGCTCGCGCGGGTACCCCTCAGGGCCAACCCGTCTTTAGTAACATGGTTCATGGTAAAGTCATAGTAACCATAGTAACCGTGTGTCTAACACCAAGGGGAACCCTGAGGAACCACCCTTGATGGATTCCACTCGATGTAATCATCAAGGTGAATATAAGAGGAACCACCCTCGAGGTTCACACTTGAGGGGTTGCACAACAGAGTCGTATCGGAAGTGGTTAAGGAGGAAATCACCCTTGATAACCACGACCGAATAACTACACTACAGAGATCTCATCAGGAGTGATGTATGAGGTTCCACCCTCGGCACTCGACGGTAACTTTGCGGAGTCGAGCAACAAAAGGGGCGTGATGTGATGTGAGGTGTCGGGCTCTGGTCGTCGATCATGTTGATTGAGTCATCGATGATGAAGCAGGGGCAACAAGGACCAGGTGGGGGTCACTGATGGATCACTAACCAACCTATACTAAGCAGTTTAGGAGAAGTAGGTAAGGTACAATGAGCAGGTTACAAAAGCAGGCTATGCGTCAGAATAGGAGCAAACAATAATAGTAGCAAAATCTAATGCAAGCATGAGAGAATGGAATGGGCGATATCAGGATGATCAAAGGGGGGGGGGCTTGCCTGGAAGCTCTACTGTAATGGAAGAAGGGTCGTCAGAGACGTAGTCGATGACAGGGACAACATCGGTCTCGGGGTCTACCGGAGAGAAGAGGGGGAAGAAACAATAAATATAAAGCAAGCAGAGTATCACAAAGCATAACATGGCAATAAGCTGTGTCGGGTGTGACCTAATGTATGGCTACACGATATAGGTGAAGGGGGAAAACAACCAGGAAGGTATTCCCGGTTCCGGACCTGTGTCAGGCAGATGGCCGGAGGGGGAAAGTTCCATGTTCAGCATGGTAGGGGCATGTGACAGATGAACAGACTGCATATTCGGATTCGTTGGATTTTTCTGAGCAGCTTTCATGTAGAAACCTTTTTCATCCGAGTTACGGATTATTTTCTATGAATTTTCAAAGTTTAAATAATATTTTGGAATTATTAATATTAACAGAAATGGAATATGACATCAGCATGACATGTTGATGACATCAACGGTCAACGGAGTGGCTAACCAGGTCAAATCTGACCAGTGGGGCCACTGGGACCCACATGTCAGCCTCTGTTAGCTTAACAGTGGATTAAACTAATCTAACAGGGTTAATTAGCACCTGGACCCCACTTGTCAGTGTCTTAACTAAATAACTAATTAATTTTAATTATAAAACTGGTTTAGTTAAACTAATTACACAGTGGGGCCCGCACGTCAGCATCACAGAGAAGCCCAGTCAACACGTTGACTGGTCAAACCAGTCAACAGGAACCCGTGGGGCCTGCTGGCAGTGACCCTGGGGTGGCCCGTGGACACCCAGGTTGGCGGTGGCCAGCGGCTTAATGCCGGCCATGCCGATACGTGGCGGCGTGGCTCTGCCCTCGTCGGAAAATGCGTATAGGGCTCGGGGGGAGCGGGGCCAGGCTCATTCGAACGAGCTGTCAGCACCACGTCCAGTGGTGGCCGTAGCATCGTCGGACTTGGCCGGAATCGGCACCGGCGAGCGGCGGAGGCGGCGACATGCATGTGTGCTCGACGAAATCGGAGCTACGGCGTGCTAGCGAGCAAAGAGAAAGGCTGGGGAGTATCTGCGCGGTGCGATGAGTGCAACGGGCACTGGCCCATGACCATTTGGTCACCGGAGGCACGCCGGCGACGAGCTCCACGGCGCGGCGTTCAGGTGCCTCGGGAAAAGGTAGCTAGGGGACGCGCAGGAGCATCCAGAGAGAGGAAGAGGGGCTCACCGAGCAGCACACAGAGGCCGGTGATAGGCTTAGTAGCAGCAGGAGTCGCCGGAGAGGAGGAAGATCGCCGGTGACTGAGGTGGAAGGGGGCGTCTCGATCCACGACCTGTGGTGCTCCTCGGCCCTTGCTCGTGGACGGGGACGAGGAAGACGATGACGGTGGAGCTGCTGGACAGGTCGGCGAGGCGAGGCGAGGTCGGCAGCCGCGGCTGCGACGAGAGCGGTGACGGAGGCGCTCAGGATGATGGGGGGTGAGGAGCGGCGCGAGGGAGAGGGAGAGGCAGAGGGGACGAGGGGGGAAGTGGGAGAAGGGCCCGAGGTGCCCGGGGCGTGGAGGCCTTATCCTCCCCTCGACGCCGGCGAGGGGGGTCCGGTGGTGACCTTGCCCTACAACGGCGCGCGACTGAGGAACAGGAAGGGGGCGCGGTGCGGGGAGCTGAGCCAGCTGGGCCGGCCATGCTGGTTTAGGTCCAGGGGGTAGGGGGTTCTCTCTCTCTCCTCTGCTTTTTCCTTTTCTTTTCTTTTTCCTTTGTTTTTCTTTTTCCAACAGCTTTTGCATTTTCTTTTAGCCACTAATGACTTTGCAAAATTATGCCAGTGGCCAAAACAATTTCAAATAATTAATGTGCACTACCACAAAAAGATTGTGAGACTTTTGAAAATAGTTTGCAAAAATGTTGGTTCACCACCAATATTAGTTGTGGATTATTTGGCACATGATGAACATTTTAGTTTTCATGTTTGAGCAATTTTGAATTTCACTCAGAATTTGAAATTGAATTCAACTGGAATTTGAAATGAGAGAGAACCAAGGATGATCAAACACTTGTTTAGCAAAATGATTAACTTAACCCCATGGGTTACTGTAGCATCATTGCACTGAGGTGTTACAACTCTCCTCCTCTAAAAGAAATTCTCGTCCCGAGAATTAAGAGGTAGAAGGGAACAGGTCGGGGTATTCAGCCCGGAGGTTATCTTCGCGTTCCAAAGTGGCTTCATCTTTAGTATGATTCGACCATTGCACCTTGAGGAACTTGGTAGCGTTCTGGCGGGTTCGGTATTCAGCTTCTTCAAGAGTGCGGATCAGATGCTCTTTGTATGTGAGATTATCTTGAACTTCAATCAATTCCGGATCATCTTCACGTTCAGGGTCCTTGAAGCAACGACGAAGTTGCGACACATGGAAGACGTCATGGACGTAAGAGAACTGAGGTGGCAACTCTAGTTGATAAGCCACCAGTCCACGACGGGCCAGAATGCAGATAGGACCAATGTAGCATGGAGCTAGCTTGCCCTTGACTCCGAATCGATGGGTGCCTCTCAAAGGAGTGACACGCAGATAAGCTTGTTCACCAGGTTGATAAGTTGAACCCCAGTGTTGACGATCATAATTTCTCTTCTGACGGGACTGGGCCGCCTTGAGATTATCTCGGACAATGCGAACCTGTTCTTCAGCTTGTTGAATAATGCCTGGACCAATGAGCGTCCGTTCCCTAGTTTCTGACCAATTCAGAGGGGTTCGGCACTTACATCCATAAAGCACTTCGAAGGGTGCCATCTTCAAGCTGGCTTGATAACTGTTGTTATAAGAGAACTCCGCATAAGGGAGAGGTTCTTCCCACTTCTTGCCGAAAGAAATAACACAAGCCCGAAGCATGTCTTCAAGAATTTGATTGACTCGCTCGACTTGGCCTTGGGATTGGGGATGATAAGCAGTGCTCCAGGTAATATGAGTTCCCATTGCCTCTTGGAAACTATCCCAGAACTTTGAAGTGAATATACTACCGCGGTCTGAACTGATCTCCTTCGGAATGCCGTGGAGTGACACAATTCAGGAGATATACAAGTTTGCTAATTGACTAGCAGTGATTGTCTCCTTGACCGACAGAAAGTGAGCAACCTTGGAGAATTGGTCAATGACGACAAAGATAGCATCATTACCTTTTTGAGACTTGGGAAGGCCAGTGACGAAATACATTTGGATCTTATCCCATTTCCATTCAGGGATAGGGAGAGGTTGTAGAAGTCTAGCCGGTTTCTGATGTTCTGCTTTGACGCGACGACAAACGTCACATTCTTTGATATATCGATCAATGTCTTGCTTCATCTTGGACCAACAATACTTCTGACGAATGTTTAAGTACATCTTGGTACTTCCCGGATGAATAGAGAGAGGGGTGTCATGCGCTTCTTTCATCACCTTCTCTGTCATAAGCTCGAACTGGGGTACTACAATATGATCTCTGAAGTATAAGGTTCCATCTTCACCAAGTGAGAAATCTCTCGATTTCTCTAAGGCAAGATCCTTTTTCATGAGATCAACATGAGCATCTTTGGTTTGTGCAGACTTAATAGCTTTGAGAAGAGTTGGTTCTAGGACAAGGTTATTCAGAGAACCCTGTGGAGCTAGTTGAAGGTTTAGCTTACAAAGTTCTTCATGAATGCGGGGTTGAGCTTTGTAAACCATGTGATTGTTGCAATAAGATTTACGGCTCAGGGCATCAGCCATTACATTAGACTTGCTAGGGGTATAGGATATACCGTTGTTGTAGTCAGCAGTAACTTCCATCCATCGCTGCTGACGGAGGTTCAGATCTGGCTGAGTAAAAGGTACTTTAGACTCTGATGATCAGTGAAGATCTCGCAATGATTACCGAGAAGGTACTGTCACCATAGCTTCAGTGCATAGATAACCGTAGCAAGCTCAAGGTCGTGAACTAGGTAGTTCTCTTCATGAGGACGCACTTGATGGGAGGCATAAGCAATCACTCTGCGCTCTTCCAATAGGATACAACCTAATCCTTGACGTGAAGCATCACAATAGATAACAAAGTCCTTGCGAGAATCAGGGGGAGCAAGCACTGGGGCAGAAGTCAGCTTGTCCTTGAGTGTCAGGAAACTTTCCTGACATTTGTCTGTCCAATCGAACTTAACGCCTTTGTGAAGCAGATTGGTTAGTGGCTTGGCAATCTTCGAGAAGTTCTCGACGAAACGACGGCAGTAGCTGGCAAGTCCAAGAAAGCTTCTGACTTGCTTGACAGTCTTTGGAGGGGTCCAGTCAAGAATAGCCTGAACGCACTCTGGGTTGACGGCAATACCATCCTTGAGATGACATGACCAAGGTAGGTGACTTCGGGTAACCAGAATTCGCACTTGGAATACTTGGCATAAAGTTGATGTTCTCGAAGCTTCTCTACAACAAGTCGAAGATGTTCAACATGTTCTTCTTTGTTCTTCGAATATACCAGGATATCATCCAGATAGACCACGACGAACTTGTCGAGGTAATCCATGAATATATAGTTCATCAGATGAGAGAATGTAGCTGGAGCATTGGTTAAACCAAATGACATGATGGTGTACTCATATGAACCATATCGAGTAACGAAGGCGGTCTTGGGAATATCCTCTTCATGAACATGGATCTAGTGGTAACCCAAGCTCAAGTCGAGTTTAGAGAATATCGATGAACCAGCCAGTTGATCATACAGATCATTGATCCGAGGAAGGGGATATTTGTTCTGAATTGTAGCTTGGTTGATAGGATGGTAGTCTTGGACCAATTGGTTCGTTTCGTCCTTCTTCTTAACGAAGAGAGAAGGTGCTCCCCAAGCAGAGGAGCTTGGACGAATGAAACCCTTGCGAAGAGATTTTTTGATTTCCTCCTTAAGTTCAAGGAGTTCATGAGGTGGCATCTTGTAGGGTCGTTTGGCGATAGGAACGGTGCCTGGTTTCAAGTCGATGACGAACTCGACAGCCTGAGCACGGGGTATTCCTGGAAGTTCTTCTGGAAAGACGTCTAGGAAGTCGCAAACAACTGGAATATTTTGAATTCCCTCAAGAGGTGATGCGTTCAATGCATTCAAGACATAAAGTCGTGCTTCAGCGTTTTGAACAATTTGAGCATGGTAGCTTACTATCTCATCGAAAGGATGTAGGAGATGAACGACTTTGGTGGCGCAAATGATAGAAGCGGTATGTGCTTTCAACCATTCCATTCCCAGAATGAGGTCAATATTGGAAGACTCGGAAACATGAAATTCCAACCCTTCGATTTCAACGGAGACCTCGCGACCAATCATGGTAGTCCGACACTGACCCGCATGGGTGCGTACTATAATCGGAGTGTTCATGGGCTCGCATCAAATGTCGTGTGCATATGCAAAATTTTCTGACATGAATGAATGCGATGCTCCTGAATCAAATAAAACCGATGCTGGTACTGAATTAACAAGGAGAGTACCCATGAAAGTGGCAGTCTAGTCTTGAGCTTCAGTTAGATCAACATGATTAGCCTGACCACGACCATAAGGTCTAGCATTGCCGTTGTGGGGCTGGTTGTTTCCACGAGCATTAGAAGGCAGAGCCAGCTGATTCTAATTCTGAGAGCTTCTTGGAACGGTGACCTGGAAGGCCACACTTGAAGCACAGACCATCATTGGGATTGGGAGCAGGAGCTTGGGGTGGTGCAGTCCGAAGAGGCTGCCTCGTTGGTGGAGGAGGCAGACATGAAGTAGCATAGGACTGTCTTGGTGTAGGTGCAGTTGGACGATACATGCTGTGGGGAATCCATATCCGACGCGTCTGCGCTGACGGGCCCGAAGATGAGCCAGTGTCACGGCTGCGCCTGAGGGATACCTGGTGTTCCTGAAGAGCTGTCTCAACCTGAATAGCCTTGTTCACCAAGGTGGCAAAGTCGGCAAAGTCATGAACGAGCAGTGCTATCTTGATATCAGGGTGAAGTCCATCACGAAACTTTTCTTGCCTAGGAGCATCATTAGCAATGTCTTCTTCAGCATAACATGAAAAGTCTAGAAATTCCCGCTAATAAACATCTACGGTCTTGTTGCCTTGGGTGAGGTTGCAGAACTGACGCTTCTTCTTGTCCATGATTCCCTGAGGAATGAAGTAGGCACGGAAAGAAGCTTGGAAATCCAGCCAAGTCATGGTTTTTCCAGCCGGCAGAGTACGCCTGTGGCTGTCCCACCATTGAGCAGCAGGACCCTTGGGGAAGAAGGATGCGAAGGTGACATAGCTTGCAGGGGCTACATCAGCAGACTCCATTTCATATGTGATGTCGTGGAGCCAGTCATCAGCATCAAGGGGTTGAGTTGAGCTGCGGTAAATAGTTGGGTTGAGGCACAGGAAGTCCTGTAGAGTTATCGGGGCTGGCTATTGATTCATATTCGGACGAGGAAACTGATCCATCATTCCTTCCATGAATTGGCGATTCAGCTCAAACTGTTGCATCATTCCGGCCATGAATTCAGGCGGTGGTGGAGCGTTGCCACCACGGCCACGACTAGCGGGTCTAACCATCCTGCTAACATGTAACAGGGGTAGTTCATCATCGAGCATTTGCAAAGATAAAGGATCATACATGACGAAACATGCATAATGAAAGAGGTACGATGGATACCACATAGTAGTCAACACGACAGTGTGTGTACTATTCAAGATACTATTCTAAGGAATAACTATGGCTTATCCAACTTTGGGGTGAATGTGGTCACGAGATCCTAATGTTAGAGTTAGTAAATTTGTTTATTCCGAATGGAAGAGAGATCAGAGTCCCAAAGTATAGACGAGGAGGAAAAGATCCTAATACCACCCAATGGCGACATGGGCCGGTAAGCCACACAACCATGTTAGCAAATCAGGTTTTTCATAGACTAGACACAACTTCGGCCAACGAGTTGGAAAGGGGGATCCTACAGGCAGTCAGCTCTGATACCAACTTGTGATGCCCTCCATTTTATGGTACGCCACACCCCTCAATCGTACACTAATCATACACGCAAATGTGTACGATCAAGATCAAGGACTCACGGGAAGATATCACAACACAACTCTAGACACAAATTAAAATAATACAAGCCTTATATTACAAGCCAGGGGCCTCGAGGGCTCGAATACATCAGCTCGAATACACAAGAGTCAGCGGAAGCAACAATATCTGAGTACACACATAAGTTAAACAAGTCTGCCTTAAGAAGGCTAGCACAAAAGCAACAATGATCAAAAAGGCAAGGCCTCCTGCCTGGGAGCCTCCTAACTACTCCAGGTTGTCAGCAGGTGTCACGTAGTAGTAGGCACCCTCGGGGTAGTAGTAGTCATCAGTGGTGTCGTCTGGCTCCTGTAATCCGTCATCTGGTCGCAAAAATCGGGTATGGGGAAAAAGAGGTACCAAAGCAACCGTGAGTACTCACCCAAAGTACTCGCAAGACTTACATCAGACCTAAACTAAGTATGCATCTGTATCAAAGGAATGGGCTGTATCTTTGGACTAAACTGCAGAATGCCAGAAGAGAAGGGGAAAGCCAAGCCTATCGAAGACTAGCATCTTCAAGCAGCTCCAAGCATCTTGCAGCATTAGAAGAGATAAGAGTGGCATATTATAATATTAGTAAGTATGTTGTAACATTGCCTAGAGATCACTTCCTCAACTCCCTACGAGGAAACAACCCCGGAGCCATCATTAACATTACATGCCTCAGCATCCAATATCCAGTTCTAGTTGTATCGATCGGAATACAACTCCAAGTGTCCGTTACCGTAGGACATGCTATCGATAGATGTTTTCTTCCCTACAGGGGTGCACCAACTTACCCACCATGCTCGCTTAACTCCGCTCGGACACACTTTACTGGGTCATGCCCGACCTCAGCCAAACAATACGCCACAACCCGACCTAGGCTTAATAGAGAGGTCAGCACGCCGGACTAAATCTATGCCCCAGGGGTCATGGGCCATCGCCCCGGGAACTCCTACACGTTGCGTGGGCGGCCGGTGAGCAGACCTAGCTACCACCTTAAAAAGGCAGGTGCTTACGCAGTCCAACCCTGCGCGTGCCGCTCAGTCGCTCACGTCTATTAAGCTTCAGCTGATGCATACGACGCAGAACGCCCATACTATGCCAACGTGATGGTTAGTTCTATCATGCCAGAGGCCCCTAGGATCAAATATCCAAATCGTAGTGGATTAGGAACACGCGGTAACAAGTAGAGACTCACAAAAGATGTGACCCCGTCGCCGATACGTCTCCAACGTATCTATATTTTTTGATCGCTCCATGCTATATTATCTAATGTTTTGGACTTTATTGGGCTTTATTTTCCACTTTTATATTATTTTTGGGACTAACCTATTAACCGGAGGCCCAGCCCAGAATTGCTGTTTTTTTTGCCTATTTCAGTGTTTCGAAGAAACGGAATATCAAACGGAGTCCAAACGGAATAAAACCTTCGGGAACGTGATTTTCTCACCGAACGTGATCCAGGAGACTTGGACCCTGCTCCAAGGAACAAAAGAGGCGGTCATGAGGGTGGGGGGCGCCCCCCCTAGGGCGCGCCCCCTGCCTCGTGGGCCCCTCGGAGCTCCACCGACGTACTCCTTCCTCCAATATATACCTACGTACCCCCAAACGAACAGAGGAGGAGCCAAAAACCTAATTCCACCGCCGCAACTTTCTGTATCCATGAGATCCCATCTTGAGGCCTGTTCCGGAGCTCCGCCGGAAGAGGGCCGTCATCACAGAGGGCTTCTACATCATCATAGCCTCTCCGATGAAGTGTGAGTAGTTCACCTCAGACCTTCAGGTCCATAGTTACTAGCTAGATGGCTTCTTCTCTCTCTTTGAATCTCAATACAAAGTTCTCCCCCTCTCTCGTGGAGATCTATTGGATGTAATCTTCTTTTTGCGGTGTGTTTGTTGAGATAGATGAATTGTGGGTTTATGATCAAGTCTATCTATGAATAATATTTGAATCTTCTCTGAATTCTTTTATGTATGATTGGTTATCTTTGCAAGTCTCTTCGAATTATCCGTTTGGTTTGGCCAACTAGATTGGTAGTTCTTGCCATGGGAGAAGTGCTTAGCTTTGGGTTCGATCTTGCGGTGTCCTTTCCTAGTGACAGAAGGGGAAGTAAGGCACGTATTGCATCGTTGCCATCGAGGATAACAAGATGGGGTTTATTTCATATTGCATGAATTTATCTCTCTACATCATGTCATCTTGCTTAAGGCGTTACTCTGTTTTTAACTTAATACTCTAGATGCATGCTGGATAGCGGTCGATGAGTGGAGTAATAGTAGTAGATGCAGAATCGTTTCGGCCTACTTGTCACGGACGTGATGCCCATATACATGATCATGCCTAGATATTCTCATAACTATGCTCAATTTTATCAATTGCTCAATAGTAATTTGTTCACCCACCATAGAATACTTATGCTCTTGAGAGAAGCCACTAGTGAAACCTATGGCCCCTGGGTCTATTCTCATCATATCAATCTCCATCACTTTAATCTTGCTTTGCTTTTTATTTTGCTTTTACTTTTCACTTTGCATCTTTATACCAAAAATACCAAAAATATTATATCTATCAGATCTCACTCTCGTAAGTGACCGTGAAGGGATTGACAACCCCTAATCGCGTTGGTTGCGAGTAGCTATCTTTTTGTGCAGGTATGAGGGACTTGAGCGTGGCCTCCTGCTGGATTGATACCTTGGTTCTCAAAAACTGAGGGAAATATTTACGCTACTCTGCTGCATGATCCTTTCCTCTTCGGGGAAACCCAACGCAAGCTCAAGATCAAGAAGAATTTCTGGCGCCGTTGCCGGGGAGTCTACGCAAAAAGTCAACATACCAAGTACCCATCACAATCCCTATCTGTCGCATTACATTATTTGCCATTTGCCTCTCGTTTTCCTCTCCCCCACTTCACCCTTGCCGTTTTATTTGCCCTCTCTCTCTCTATCCTCCCTCTCTATTTGCCTCTTTTGCCCGTTTGCCCTTGTTTGCTCGTGTGCTAGTTTGTTTGCTTGCTTGTCACTATGTCTGAAGTTGGGGAAGTTATCGCCGATATGGGTGATAACAATGTCATAGAAAATTCTGATGCTCCGGCTGAAGAACCCCCTACCTATCATATAAAAAGATTTCGAATCGGTAGTGGTAATATTATTGGAAAAGGAGTCATCCAAGATTTTTTTACTTGTGCCGGTGCTTTGCACTCTATGGGCGGTTCTATTCTTCATAGAACCAGTAGTCTTGCGGACGCTATTGCCATGCTTATCACTGAACTTGAAAGGCAATTTATGCATATGCACCCATCTATACAAAGAATTTTCTTAGAATTTTCTAATATCGAGCATTCTTCTTTTAAGCATGCCGCCACTATCTTTTTGGCTCATGAATTCAGATTTATAATAAAAGAAGCCAAAGAAATCTTTGCGCATTATAGGGTGGACGCTGGTCGTCCTCCCATAGAATCTATCCTCTTTGATCAAGAAGAAATTATGCGCTTTCAATCTCTTGACTATGTTGCTTTCAATGAAAACCTTAGAGAAAAGGTGCCAATCAATATTTTAATTGATAGAATCTCTGAACTTAATGATGATTTGGCCATTTGAAACAATGAGCTAGGATGCTCTCTTGAGTTTAGGCTCACAAGGTTCTGTCAAAAGAATGCTTATAATGATGAATTGGTTGTGCAATACGAAGGGCCGAAAGAGGAACCTATACCTCCTAAAATTGATCTTGGGGACCTCTGTCCTATTAAATTTAGCCCTTTTGATTAATTTTGCTTGCCTCAAAGAAAACTTGCTGCCGAACGTAGAGAATATGAAATGAGTTTCACCGATCTATCTTATTACTACGGCAATACCTAGATCTATCTTTGCTTGTTATGCCTAGCTAGGGGCGTTAAACGATAGCTCTTGTTGGGAGGAAACCCAATTTTATTTTTATTCCTTGCTTTTTGCTCCTGTTTAGTAATAAATAAATTATTTATCCTCTGTTTGGGTTGTGTTTTTTGTGTTTAATTAGTGTTTGTGCCAAGTAGAACCGTTGGGAAGACTTGGGGAAAGTCTTGTTGAACTTGCTGTAAAAAACAGAAACTTTAGCGCTCACGAGAACTGCTGTATTTTTTATTTGGAGAGTTCTGTTTAGTTAATTCTTTTTTAAGATGATTAATAGATAAATTCCTCACGTCCAGCAATTTATTTTAGAATTTTTGGGGTTCCAGATCTTGCGCTAGCTACAGATTACTACAGACTGTTCTGTTTTTGACAGATTCTGTTTTTCGAGTGTTGTCTGCTTATTTTAATGAATCTATGGTTAGTAAAATAGTTTATAATACATAGAGAAGTTGGAATACAGTAGGTTTAACACCAATATAAATAAATAATGAGTTCATTACAGTACCTTGAAGTGGTTTTTTGTTTTCTTTTGCTAATGGAGCTCACGAGTTTTTCTACTTTAAGTTTTGTGTTGTGAAGTTTTCATGTTTTGGGTGAATTCTTGTGATGGACTATGGAACAAGGAGTGGCAAGAGCCTAAGCTTGGGTATGCCCATGGCACCCCCAAGATAATCCAAGGACACCAAAAAGTCAAAGCTTGGGGATGCCTCGGAAGGCATCCCCTCTTTCGTCCACTTCCATCGGTAATTTTCTTGGAGCTATATTTTTATTCACCAACATGATATGTGTTTTGCTTGGAGCGTCTTGTATTATTTGTGTCTTTTATTGTTAGTGTGCCACAATCATCCTTTCTGTACACACCTTTTTAGAGAGCCATACATGAATTAGAATTTGATAGAATACTCTATGTGCTTCACTTATATCTTTTGAGCTAAGTAGTTTTGCTCTATGTGCTTCACTTATATCTTTTGAGCTAAGTAGTTTTGCTCTATGTGCTTCACTTATATCCCTTGAGTGTTATAGTTTTGCTCTATGTGCTTCACTTAGATTTTTTAGAGCACGGTGGTGGATTTGTTTTAAAGAAACTATTGATCTCTCATGCTTCACTTAAATTATTTTGAGAGTCTTAATAGCATGGTAATTTGCTTAATAATAACATGCTTGGTATTCAAGATTTGTGAAACTTTCTTTTGAGTGTGTTGAATACTAAGAAAAGTTGGATGCTTGATAATTGTTTTGAGATGTGGAGGTAGTAATATCAAAGTCATGCTAGTAGAGTAATTCTGAATTTGAGAAGTGCTTGAGTTAAAGTTTGCAAGTCCCGTAGCATGCACATATGGTAAACGTTATGCAACAAATTTGAAACATGGGGTGTTATTTGATTGTCCTCCTTATGAGTGGTGGTCGGGGACGAGCGATGGACTTTTCCTACCAATCTATCCCCCTAGGAGCATGTGCGTAATACTTTGGTTTTTGATGGCTTGTAGATTTTTGCAATAAGTATATGAGTTCTTTATGACTGATGTTGAGTCCATGGATTATACGCACTCTCACCCTTCCATCCTAGCTAGCCTCTTCGGTACCATGCATTGCCCTTTCTCACATCGAGAGTTGGTGCAAACTTTGCCGGTGCATCCAAACCCCGTGATATGATACGCTCTGTCACACATAAACCTCCTTATATCTTCCTCAAAACAGCTACCATACCTACCTATTATGGCATTTCCATAGCCATTCTGAGATATATTGCCATGCAACTTTCCATCATTCCGTTCATCATGACACATTCATCATTGTCATATTGCTTAGCTTGATCATGTAGTTGACATAGTATTTGTGGCAAAGACACCGTTCATAATTTTCATACTTGTCACTCTTGATTCATTGCATATCCCGGTACACCGCAGGAGGCATTCATATAGAGTCATACTTTATTCTAGTATCGAGTTGTAATCATTGAGTTGTAAATAAATAGAAGTGTGATGATCATCATTAATAGAGCATTGTACCAAAAAAAAGAGAAAGGCCAAAAAAGGCCAAATAAAAAAATAAAAAAAGAGAAAGTCCAACTAAAAAAAGAAGGCCCCCCAAAAAGAAAATAAATAAAAAGGGGCAATGCTACTATTCCTTTTTTCCACACTTGTGCTTCAAAATAGCACCATGTTCTTCATATAGAGAGTCTCTTGAGTTATCACTTTCATATACTAGTGGGAATTTTCATTATAGAACTTGGCTTGTATATTCCAACAATGGGCCTCCTCAAGTGCCCTAGGTCTTCATGATCAAGCAAGTCGGATGCACACCCACTTAGTTTCTTTTGTTGAGCTTTCATACATTTATAGCTCTAGTGCATCCGTTGCATGGCAATCCCTACTCCTTGCATTAACATCAATCGATGAGCATCTCCATAGCCCATTGATTATCCTCGTTGATGTGAGGCTTTCTCCCTTTTTGTCTTCTCCACATAACCCCCGTCATTATTCTATTCCACCTATAGTGCTATATCCATGGCTCACGCTCACATATTGCATGAAAGTTTATGAGTTTGAAATTATTAAGGTATGAAACAATTGCTTGGCTTGTCATCGGGGTTGTGCATGATGAGAGCATTCTTGTGTGATGAAAATGGAGCATGACTAAACTATATGATTTTGTAGGGATGAACTTTCTTTGGCCATGTTACTTTAAGAAAACAAAATTGCTTTGTTGGTTTGCTTGAAGTATTATTATTTTTCTGTCAATATGAACTTTTGTCTTGAATATCCAGAATCTGAATATTCATACCACAATTAAGAAGATTTGCATTGAAATTATGCCAAGTAGCACTCCGCATCAAAAATTCCTTTTTTTATCATTTATCTACTCGAGGACGAGCAGACATTAGGCTTGGGGATGCCTGATACGTCTCCAACGTATCTATAATTTTTGATTGCTCCATGCTATATTATCTACTGTTTTGGACTTTATTGGGCTTTATTTTCCACTTTTGTATTATTTTTGGGACTAACCTATTAACCGGAGGCCCAACCCAGAATTGATGTTTTTTGCCTATTTCAGTGTTTCGAAGAAACGGAATATCAAACAGAGTCCAAACGGAATAAAACCTTCGGGAACGTGATTTTCTCACCGAACGTGATCCAGGAGACTTGGACCCTGCTCCAAGGAACAAACAAGGCGGTCACGAGGGTGCGGGGCGCCCCCTGCCTCGTGGGCCCCTCGGAGCTCCACTGACGTACTCCTTCCTCCTATATATACCTACGTACCCCCAAACAAACAGAGGAGGAGCCAAAAACCTAATTCCACCGCCGCAACTTTCTGTATCCACGAGATCCCATCTTGGGGCCTGTTCCGGAGCTCCGTCGGAAGAGGGCCATCATCACGGAGGGCTTGTACATCATCATAGCCTCTCCGATGAAGTGTGAGTAGTTCACCTCAGACCTACGGGTCCATAGTTACTAGCTAGATGGCTTCTTCTTTCTCTTTGAATCTCAATACAAAGTTCTCCCCCTCTCTCGTGGAGATCTATTGGATGTCATCTTCTTTTTGTGGTATGTTTGTTGAGACCGATGAATTGTGGGTTTATGATCAAGTCTATCTATGAATAACATTTGAATCTTTTCTGAATTCTTTTATGTATGATTGGTTATCTTTGCAAGTCTCTTCGAATTATCCGTTTGGTTTGGCCAAATAGATTGGTAGTTCTTGCCATGGGAGAAGTGCTTAGCTTTGGGTTCGATCTTGCGGTGTCCTTTCCTAGTGACAGAAGGGGCAGCAAGGCACGTATTGCATCATTGCCATCGAGGATAACAAGATGGGGTTTATTTCATATTGCATGAATTTATCTCTCTACATCATGTCATCTTGCTTAAGGCGTTACTCTATTTTTAACTTAATACTCTAGATGCATGCTGGATAGTGGTCGATGAGTGGAGTAATAGTAGTAGATGCAGAATCGTTTCGGTCTACTTGTCACGGACGTGATGCCTATATACATGATCATGCCTAGATATTCTCATAACTATGCTCAATTCTGTCAATTGCTCAACATAATTTGTTCACCTACCGTAGAATACTTATGCTCTTGAGAGAAGCCACTAGTGAAACCTATGGCCCCCGGGTCTATTCTCATCATATCAATTTCCATCACTTTAATCTTTCTTTGCTTTTTATTTGCTTTTACTTTTCACTTTGCATCTTTATACCAAAAATATTATATCTATCAAATCTCACTCTCGTATGTGACCGTGAAGGGATTGACAACCCCTAATCGCGTTGGTTGCGAGTAGCTATTTTTTGTGCAGGTACGAGGGACTTGAGCATGGCCTCCTACTGGATTGATACCTTGGTTCTCAAAAACTGAGGGAAATACTTACGCTACTCTGCCGCATGATTCTTTCCTCTTCGGGGAAATCCAACGCAAGCTCAAGAGGTAGCAAGAAGAATTTCTGGCGCCGTTGCCGGGGAGTCTACGCAAAAAGTCAACATACCAAGTACCAATCACAATCCCTATATCTCGCATTACATTATTTGCCATTTGCATCTCGTTTTCCTCTCCCCCACTTCGCCCTTGCCGTTTTATTCGCCCTCTCTCTCTATCCTCCCTCTCTATTTGCCTCTTTTTCCCGTTTGCCCTTGTTTGCTCGTGTGCTAGTTTGTTTGCTTGCTTCTCGCTATGTCTGAAGTTGGGGAAGTTATCGCCGATATGGCGATAACAATGTCATAGAAAATTCTGATGCTCCGGCTGAAGAGCCCGTACCTATCATACAAAAAGATTTCGAATCGGTAGTGGTAATATTATTGGAAAAGAAGTCATCCAAGATTTTTTTACTTGTGCCGGTGCTTTGCCCTCTATGGGCGGTTCTATTCTTCATAGAACCAGTAGTCTTGTGGACGCTATTGCCATGCTTATCGTTGAACTTGAAAGGCAATTTATGCATATGCACCCATCTATACAAAGAATTTTCTTAGAATTTTCTAATATCGAGCATTCTTCTGTTAAGCGTGCCGCTACTATCTTTTTGGCTAATGAATTCAGATTTATAATAAAAGAAGCCAAAGAAATCTTTGCGCATTATAGGGTGGACGCTGGTCGTCCTCCCATAGAATCTATCCTCTTTGATCAAGAAGAAATTATGCGCTTTCAATCTCTTGACTATGTTGCTTTCAATGAAAACCTTAGAAAAAAGGTGCCAATCAATATTTTAATTGATAGAATCTATGAACTTAATGATGATTTGGCCATTCGAAACAATGAGTTAGGATGCTCTCTTGAGTTTAGGCTCACAAGGTTCTGTCAAAAGAATGCTTATAATGATGAATTGGTTGTGCAATACGAAGGGCCGAAAGAGGGACCTATACCTCCTAAAATTGATCTTGGGGACCTCTGTCCTATTGAATTTAGCCCTTTTGATTACTTTTGCTTGCCTCAAAGAAAACTTGCTGCCGAACTTAGAGAATATGAAATGAGTTTCACCAATCTATCTTATTACTACGGCAATACCTAGATCTATCTTTGCTTGTTATGCCTAGCTAGGGGCGTTAAACGATAGCGCTTGTTGGGAGGCAACCCAATTTTATTTTTATTCCTTGCTTTTTGCTCCTGTTTAGTAATAAATAAATTATTTAGCCTCTGTTTTGGTTGTGTTTTTTGTGTTTAATTAGTGTTTGTGCCAAGTAGAACCGTTGGGAAGACTTGGGGAAAGTCTTGTTGAACTTGCTGTAAAAAACAGAAACTTTAGCTCTCACGAGAACTGCTGTAATTTTTATTTGGGGAGTTCTATTTAGTTAATTCTTTTTGCAGATGATTAATAGATAAATTCCTCATGTCTAGAAATTTATTTTAGAATTTTTGGGGTTCCAGATCTTGCGCTAGCTACAGATTACTACAGACTGTTCTGTTTTTGACAGATTCTGTTTTTCGAGTGTTGTTTGCTTATTTTGATGAATCTATGGTTAGTAAAATAGTTTATAATCCATAGAGAAGTTGGAATACAGTAGGTTTAACACCGATATAAATAAATAATGAGTTCATTACAGTATATTGAAGTGGTCTTTTGTTTTCTTTCGCTAACGGAGCTCACGAGTTTTTCTACTTTAAGTTTTGTGTTGTGAAGTTTTCAAGTTTTGGGTGAATTCTTGTGATGGACTATGGAAAAAGGAGTGTAAAGAGCCTAAGCTTGGGGATGCCCATGGAACCCCCAAGATAATCCAAGGACACCAAAAAGTCAAAGCTTGGGGATGCCCCGGAAGGCATCCCCTCTTTCGTCCACTTCCATCGGTAATTTACTTGGAGCTATATTTTTATTCACCAACATGATATGTGTTTTTTGCTTGGTGCGTCTTGTATTATTTGTGTCTTTTATTGTTAGTGTGCCACAATCATCCTTGCTGTACACACCTTTTGAGAGAGCCATACATGAATTAGAATTTGATAGAATACTCTATGTGCTTCACTTATATCTTTTGAGCTAAGTAGTTTTGCTCTATGTGCTTCACTTATATCTTTTGAGCTAAGTAGTTTTGCTCTATGTGCTTCACTTATATCTCTTGAGCATTATAATTTTGCTCTATGTGCTTCACTTAGATTTTTTAGAGCACGGTGGTGGATTTGTTTTAAAGAAACTATTGATCTCTCATGCTTCACTTAAATTATTTTGAGTCTTAATAGCATGGTAATTTGCTTAATAATAACATGCTTGGTATTCAAGATTTGTGAAACTTTCTTTTGAGTGTGTTGAATACTAAGAAAAGTTGGATGCTTGATAATTGTTTTGAGATGTGGAGGTAGTAATATCAAAGTCATGCTAGTAGAGTAATTGTGAATTTGAGAAGTGCTTGAGTTAAAATTTGCAAGTCCCGTAGCATGCACGTATGGTAAACGTTATGCAACAAATTTGAAACATGGGGTGTTATTTGATTGTCCTCCTTATGAGTGGCGGTCAGGGACAAGAGATGGTCTTTTCCTACCAATCTATCCCCCTAGGAGCATGTGCGTAATACTTTGGTTTTTGATGGCTTGTAGATTTTTGCAATAAGTATATGAGTTCTTTATGACTACTGTTGAGTCCATGGATTATACGCACTCTCACCCTTCCATCCTTGCTAGCCTCTTCGGTACCGTGCATTGCCCTTTCTCACATTGAGAGTTGGTGCAAACTTCGCTGGTGCATCCAAACCACGTGATATGATACGCTCTGTCACACATAAACCTCCTTATATCTTCCTCAAAACAACCACCATACCTACCTTTTATGGCATTTCCATAGCCATTCCGAGATATATTGCCATGCAACTTTCCATCATTCCGTTCATCATGACACATTCATCATTGTCATATTGCTTAGCATGATCATCTAGTTGACATAGTATTTGTGGCAAAGCCACCGTTCATAATTTTCATACTTGTCACTCTTGATTCATTGCATATCTCGGTACACCGCCGGAGGCATTCATATTGAGTCATACTTTATTCTAGTATCGAGTTGCAATCATTGAGTTGTAAATAAATAGAAGTGTGATGATCATCATTAATAGAGCATTGTCCCAAAAAAAGAGAAATGGCAAAAAAAAGAAAGGCCAAATAAATAAAAAAAAGAGAAAGGATAAAAAAAAAAGAAGGCCAAAAAAAGAAGAAGGCCAAAAAAAGAAAATAAATAAAAAGGGGCAATGCTACTATTCCTTTTTTCCACACTTGTGCTTCAAAATAGCACCATGTTCTTCATATAGAGAGTCTCTTGAGTTATCACTTTCATATACTAGTGGGAATTTTCATTATAGAACTTGGCTTGTATATTCCAACAATGGGCCTCCTCAAGTTCCCTAGGTCTTCATGAGCAAGCAAGTCAGATGCACACCCACTTAGTTTCTTTTGTTGAGCTTTCATACATTTATAGCTCTAGTGCATCCGTTGCATGGCAATCCCCGCTCCTTGCATTAACATCAATCGATGAGCATCTCCATAGCCCATTGATTATCCTTGTTGATGTGATACTTTCTCCTTTTTTGTCTTCTCCACATAACCCCCATCATTATTCTATTCCACCTATAGTGCTATATCCATGGGTCACGCTCATGTATTCCATGAAAGTTTATGAGTTTGAAATTATTAAGGTATGAAACAATTGCTTGGCTTGTCATCGGGGTTGTGCATGATGAGAGCATTCTTGTGTGACGAAAATGGAGCATGACTAAACCATATGATTTTGTAGGGATGAACTTTCTTTGGCCATGTTACTTTAAGAAAACATAATTGCTTTGTTCGTTTGCTTGAAGTATTATTCTTTTTATGTCAATATGAACTTTTGTCTTGAATCTCCCTAATCTGAATATTCATACCACAATTAAGAAGATTTGCATTGAAATTATGCCAAGTAGCACTCCGCATCAAAAATTCTCTTTTTATCATTTACCTACTCGAGGAAGAGCAGGAATTAAGCTTGGGGATGCCTGATACGTCTCCAACGTATCTATAATTTTTGATTGCTCGATGCTATATTATCTACTGTTTTGGACTATATTGGGCTTTATTTTCCACTTTTATATTACTTTTGGGACTAACCTATTAACCGAAGGCCCAACCCAGAATTGCTGTTTTTTTTGCCTATTTCAGTGTTTCGAAGAAACGAAATATCAAACGGAGTCCAAACGGAATAAAACCTTCGGGAACGTGATTTTCTCACTGAACGTGATTCAGGAGACTCAGACCCTGCTCCAAGGAACAAATGAGGCGGTCACGAGGGTGGGGGGCGCCCCCCTAGGGCGCGCCCCCTGCCTCGTGGGCCCCTCGGAGCTCCACCGACGTAATCCTTCCTCCTATATATACCTACGTATCCCCAAACGATGAGAACAGGAGCCAAAAACCTAATTCCACCGCCTCAACTTTCTGTATCCACGAGATCCCATCTTGGGGCCTGTTCCGGAGCTCCGCTGGGAGAGGGCCGTCATCACGGAGGGCTTCTACATCATCATAGCCTCTCCAATGAAGTGTGAGTAGTTTACCTCAGACCTTCGGGTCCATAGTTAGTAGCTAGATGGCTTCTTCTCTCTCTTTGAATCTCAATACAAAGTTCTCCCCCTCTCTTGTGGAGATCTATTGGATGTAATCTTCTTTTTGCGGTGTGTTTGTTGAGACCAAGGAATTGTGGGTTTATGATCAAGTCTATCAATGAATAATATTTGAATCTTCTCTGAATTCTTTTATGTATGATTGGTTATCTTTGCAAGTCTCTTCGAATTATCCATTTGGTTTGGCCAACTAGATTGGTAGTTCTTGCCATGGGATAAGTGCTTAGCTTTGGGTTCGATCTTGCGGTGTCCTTTCCCAGTGACAGAAGGGGCAGCAAGGCACGTATTGCATCGTTGCCGTCGAGGATAACAAGATGGGGTTTATTTCATATTGCATGAATTTATCTCTCTACATCATGTCATCTTGCTTAAGGCGTTACTCTGTTTTTAACTTAATACTCTAGATGCATGCTAGATAGCGGTCGATGAGTGGAGTAATAGTAGTAGATGCAGAATCGTTTCGATCTACTTGTCACGGACGTGATGCCTATATACATGATCATGCCTAGATATTCTCATAACTATGCTCAATTCTGTCAATTGCTCAATAGTAATTTGTTCACCCACCGTAGAATACTTGCTCTTGAGAGAAGCCACTAGTGAAACCTATGGCCCCCGGGTCTACTCTCATCATATCAATCTCCATCACTTTAATCTTGCTTAGCCTTTTACTTTGCTTTTACTTTTCACTTTGCATCTTTATACAAAAAATATTATATCTATCAGGTTTCACTCTTGTAAGTGACCGTGAAGGGATTGACAACCCCTAATCGCGTTGGTTGCGAGTAGCTATCATTTTGTGCAGGTACGAGGGACTTGAGCGTGGCCTCCTACTGGATTAATACCTTGGTTCTCAAAAACTGAGGGAAATACTTACGCTACTCTCCTGCATCATCCTTTCCTCTTCGGGGAAATCCAACGCAAGCTCAAGACGTAGCACATGACAGAGTTGTTTCGGAAGTGTTTAAGGAGGAAATCACCCTCGATGACCACGACCTAATAGCTACACTACAGAGATGTCATCAAGAGTGATGTATGAGGTTCCACCCTCGGCACTCGATGGTAACTCTGCAGAGTCGAGCAACAAAAGGGCCGTGATGTGATGTGAGGTGTCGGGCTCTGGTCGTCGATCACGTTGATCGAATCATCGAGGATGAAGCAGGGGCAACAAGGACCAGGTGGGGGTCACTAATGGATCACTAACCAACCTATACTAAGCAGTTTAGGATAAGCAGGTAAGGTACAATGAGCAGGTTACAAAAGCAGGCTATGCATCAGAATAGGAGCAAACAATAATAGTAGCAAAATCTGATGCAAGCATGCGAGAATGGAATGGCCGGTATCGGTATGATCAGAGGGGGGATTGCCTGGAAGCTCTGTTGTAAAGGAAGAAGGGTCGTCGGAGACGTAGTCGATCACAGGGGCATCATTGATCTCAGGGTCTACCAGAGAGAAGAGGGGGAAGAAACAATAAATATAAAGCAAACAAAGTATCACAAAGCATAACATGGCAATAAGCTGTGTCGGGTGTGACCTAACGTATGGCTACATGATATAGGTGAAGGGGGGAAACAACCGGGAAGGTATTCCCAGTTCCGGACCTGTGTCAGGCAGATGATCAGAGGGGGAAAGTTCCATGTTCAGAATGCTAGGGGCATGTGACAGATGAGCGGACCACTCATTCGGATTTGTTGGATTTTTCTGAGCAACTTTCATGTAGAAAACTTTTTCATCCGAGTTACGGATTATTTTCTATGAATTTTCAATGTTTAAACAATATTCTAGAATTATTAATATTAACAGAAATGGAATATGACATCAGCATGACATGTTGATGACGTCATCAGTCAACAGAGGGGCTGACCAGGTCAAACCTGACAAGTGGGGCCACTAGGACCCACATGTCAGCCTTTGTTAGCTTAATGGTGGATTAAACTAATCTAACATGGTTAATTAGCACCTGGACCCCACCTGGTAGTGTCTTAACTAAATAACTAATTAATTTTAATTATAAAACTGGTTTAGTTAAACTAATTACATGGTGGGGCCCGCACGTCAGCGTTACAGAGAAGCCCAGTCAGCACGTTGACAGGTTAAACCAGTCAATGGGGACCCGTGGGGCTTGCTGGCAGTGACCCTAGGGTGGCCCCAGGCCAGCCACATCAGTGGTGGCCAGCGGCTTAATGCCGGCGACACCGATATGCGACGGCGCGGCTCTGCCCTTGTCGGAAAACGCGTACAGGGCTCGGGGGGAGCGGGGCCAGGCTCATTCGAACGAGCTGTCAGCGCCGCGTCCAGTGGTGGCCATAGCATCGTCGAACTTGGCCGGAATCGGCACCAGCGAGCGGCGGAGGCGGCGACATGCACGTGTGCTCGACGAAAACTGAGCTACGACGCACTAGCGAGCAAAGGGAGAGGCTGGGGAGTATCTGCGCGGTGCGGTGAGTGCAACGGGCACTGGCCCGTGACCATTTGGTCACCGGAGACACGCCAGCGATGAGCTCCGCGTCGCTGTGTTCGGGTGCTCGGGGAAAAGGTAGCGAGGGGACGCACAGGAGCATCCAGAGAGAGGAAGAAGGATGAGGGTCTCACCGAGCAGCACACAGAGGCCGGTTCTAGGCTTAGTAGCGGCAGGAGTCGCTGGAGAGGAGGAAGATCGCCGGCGACCAAGGCCTAAGGGGGGCGGGTTGATCCACGGCCTGCGGTGCTCCCCGTCTTGTGCTCATGGATGGGGACGAGGAAGGCGACGACGGGGGAGCTGCTGGACAGGTCGGCGAGGCGAGGCGAGGTCGGCAACCGTGGCTGCGACGGCGAGCGGCGATGGAGGCGCTCAGGATGATGGGGGAGTGAGGAGCGGCGCGAGGGAGAGGCGGAGAGGACGAGGGGGAGGGGAGTGGGAGAAGGTCCCGAGGTGCCGGGGGCGTGGAGGCCTTATCCTCCCCTCGACGCCGGCAAGGGGGGTCCGGTGGCGACCACTAACGGTGTCCTGGACTAGGGGGTACTCACCACATCATCTCCCGATCAGTTGGATTGGGCCGAGGACCCCCATGGTCGTTTACTCATGGGCCAGTTTGGACAGCCGAAGACATATACGAGGAAGATTGCACAGGACTTGGTGATCAAGACAAGGACTCCTCTCCACCAACGTATTCGACTAGGACTCTTGTTATCCTAGGCCTCTGGTATGTTATATAAGCCGAGGCCGGGCTAGTCAATAGATTATTATGATATTATTCATCATACCCTTAGGTTTTAGACAACAACATGTGATCTCAAGGTAGATCAACTCTGTACTTGATACTCCATCAATATAAACAAGAGCAGGACGTAGGGTTTTTCCTCCATCAAGAGGGCCCGAACCTGGGTAAACATCGTGTCCCCTGTCTCCTATTACCCATCGGTCCATGATACACAACTTGTGACCCCCTACCCGAGATCTGCCGGTTTTGACACCGACAATGGTGCTTTCATTGAGAGTTCCGTTGTGTGATCGGCAAAGGATCAATGGCTTGCCCGCAGATTAACTACGATGCCGGCATCTTCGTCACTGGCTCGACTGGTCACCTTGGCTCGACCGAGGACCACGCTCCATCTCCGATCGTCATGTTCGGACGGGGGCCTTCATTAACATCAATTCCGATCTCTATCATGATCATAGAGTAATCATCCATGGAGCTCGGGGGCTCAACGTCAACATTATCCTCGGGCGGCCGTGCTGTGTTTCTGGACAGCGAACTTGTATCCGCCGTCACCGCCTCCTCGAGCGTCGGTTTGAAGATTGCTTCGGTAGATCTATGCGGGATTAAGTCTACAATAGCTATGCAAAATTTCGTCGAGTTCCGATCGAGGAATCTTCAGCAATCTACGATATACTGGAGCCTTGTCAAATCTGAATGGGAATCTGGACGAGTTTAGGGCGTGGTCTCCAGATCCCCACTCGGAGGTCCTTTGACAGATCCAACCGTTCATCTGTTGAGGAATTCCCATATCTACCACCCCTCAAAATTTCAGCTCGATCTGACGGTTCAAACTCCGGGAACCTTCCGATGAGTGGATCAATTTTTGGATCTGTTTCCTGCGCGAATATGGATCCGACCCGAATTCATGTTTCTTTATGAACGTGATATTGCACAACCTTCTTAAAAGAATTTTCTTCTAGGGTATTGTGCATTGTTTTTAAACACATGCCCGTACAATTTTAAGCCTCGTCTAAGGTACCTTCACCATCATGCTGGTGTCAAACCAGTCCGACAATATTGCTCCACAGCTGCCGACCTGCGCTAGACACGTCGTCGCTTTTTGAGCCGAGCTCAACTTCTTCGAATCATCATCTCAGCGAGCGAACAAGAGTTCGAAATCACCAATGATAAATCGTCACCAACATCGCCGCCCCACGGACTACACGGAGCGGGCACACATGCATCGCCGCATGGTCACTTCATCAAGCCGGTATTGACCGCGTCACAAGTTACGACCTGCGTTGGCATGGCCGCACTGTTGCTTCTTCAAGTCAATGTTCATCACGCCGAATTGCTTCAACACCTCGGCTGATATGGAAGCTGCAACGTCTCCTCACCGACCCGCTCCATCTCCTCGGCTAGACCGAGGGCTTCACCATCTCTTCATCAACTTACTTCAGAGACTTCGGTGTCACCAGCCGACCAGCTTCATCACATTAGCTGGACCACGGGCTTTGCCTCGGCGAGCCAACCTTTGTCAGCATCGTCATGCCACCGCTTCATCACCCATCAGGCAATGGGTGTGCGGATCGTGTCCCAATTTTGGGAGTAACCTTTCTCCAGATTGCTACAACAGATAAACCAGGTGCTATTAATCCTAGTAAGTTTTTTTGCTTGGGTTTATTTTCCCCCAGGAATTATTACTCTGGTTTTTTTCATCATCTGTACACAGGTCTATCAAATGGTGGCCGCATTAACA
Organism: Triticum aestivum; assembly: GCF_018294505.1. Taxonomy (NCBI): domain Eukaryota; kingdom Viridiplantae; phylum Streptophyta; class Magnoliopsida; order Poales; family Poaceae; genus Triticum; species Triticum aestivum. Next base: position 458,538,851 of record NC_057809.1, read on the forward strand.
ACGGTCGCGTGGTGGTTCGGCCAGTTTCCGTATACAGTTCGGCGAACGCCGCATCCGGAACTCGGACTGGCCTGTGAAGTCAGGCTTTGCCATGCCTTCACCGCGTCACGCCGATGCCCCGCGTCGACATTGACTTTGGCGCCAGGCTACATCTTTTTCAATAAATTATTTTTGCGAAAAGCAATTATCCTTTTTGGACCGCACTTTTTTATGTGTGTAGGTGATTGACTTCGACAGTGTCACACGGTCACTTTGGCAAGCCGACGCCGTTGTCCCAATCGGCATAAATCGGCTCGCGTGATCACCTTGTTGGTCGAATCGCCACACCGACATCTTCCGTTGCCTTGGGGACTTCGACATCACTGAGAGAGCTCTACCTCATCGAGTGTTCGACACACGGGCCATATTTCTTTTATTATTCACTTTGCTTAAATTATTAATTATGCAGAGATTTTTTATTATTATCATCATCATCATTATCTCCGGATTGCACTATTTTTTGTGCACAGGTAAATGATTTCGGCCGGGCAGCGCTATTACCTTGGCGCACCAATGTGCTGATGTGGGGGTTCTATCATCACCTTGCTGATACGTCTCCATCCTATCTACTTTTCCAAACACTTTTGCCCTTGTTTTGGACTCTAACTTGCATGATTTGAATGGAACTAATCCCGACTAACACTGTTTTCAGCAGAATTACCATGGTGTTATTTATGTGCAGAAACAAAAGTTCTCGGAATGACCTGAAACTTCACGAAACATCCTTTTGGAAATAATAAAAATCCTTGCAAAAGATGAAGACCAGGGGCCCACCCCCTAGCCATGAGGGTGGGGGGCGCACCTACCCCCCTAGGGCGTGCCCCCTACCTCGTGGGCCCCCTGGAGCTCCTCCGACCTCGACTCCAACTCTATATATTTGCTTTTGGGGAGAAAAAATAAAGAAGAAGGATTCATCGCATTTTATGATACGGAGCCGCCGCCAAGGCCTAAAACCTCACGGGAGGGCTGATCCGGAGTCCGTTCGAGGCTCCGGAGAGGGGAATCCGTCGCCATCGTCATCATCAACCCTCCTCCATCACCAATTTCATGATGCTCACGGCTGTGCATGAGTAATTCCATCGTAGGCTTGCTGGACGGTGATGGGTTGGATGAGATTTATCATGTAATTGAGTTAGTTTTGTTAGGGTTTAATCCCTAGTATCCACTATGTTCTCAGATTGATGTTGCTATGACTTTGCTATGCTTAATGCTTCTCACTAGGGCCTGAGTGCCATGATTTCAGATCTGAACCTATTATGTTTTCATCAATATATGAGAGTTCTTGATCCTATCTTGCAAGTCATCGTCACCTATTATGTGTTATGATCCGTTAACCCCGAAGTGATAATAATCAGGACCACTCCCGGTGATGACCGTAGTTTGAGGAGTTCATGTATTCACTATGTGTTAATGCTTTGGTACAGTACTCTATTAAAAGGAGGCCTTAATATCCCTTAGTTTCCGCTAGGACCCCACTGCCATCGGAGGGTAGGACAAAACATGTCATGCAAGTTCTTTTCCATAAGCAGGTATGACTATATTCGAAATACATGCCTACATTACATTGATGAATTGGAGCTAGTTCTGTGTCACCCTAGGTTATGACTGTTACATGATGAACCGCGTCCGACATAATTCTCCATCACTGATCCATTGCCTACGAGCTTTGCATATATTGTTCTTCGCTTATTTACTTTTCCGTTGCTATTGCTACCATCACTAGAAAATACCAAAAACATTACTTTTGCTATCATTACCTTTTGCTACCGATACCACTACTATCATATTACTTTGCTACTAAATATTTTGCTGCAGATATTAAGTTTCTAGGTGTGGTTGAATTGACAACTCAGCTGCTAATACTTGAGAATATTCTTTGGCTCCCCTTGTGTCGAATCAATAAATTTGGGTTGAATACTCTACCCTCGAAAACTGTTGCGATCCCCTATACTTGTGGGTTATCAAGACTATTTTCTGGCGCCGTTGCCGGGGAGCAGAGCTCTATTCTTTGAGTCACTTGGGATTTATATCTGCTTATCATTATGAAGAACTTGAGAGATCCGAAAACCAAGATTTATCCCTCAACTATGAGGGGAGGTAAGGAACTGCCATCTAGTTCTGTAGTTGATTCACCTTCTGTTTTGAGGAAGCTCGCGACACCTAAACCTGCTTCTGCTATTCGTTCTAATATGTCGCATGTTATTGATGATGCCACTTCTGCTATGCATGATACTTATGATGAAACTACTTCTATGCTTGATACTACTGTGCCACTTGGTGAATTTCTTGATGAACAACTTGCCAGGGTTAGAGAGAGTGAAAATATTGAATCTGATAATATTGATGAAAGTGATGATGAAGACTCTTCCCCTAATAAATATGAATAACCTGTTATTCCTGAGGGTTATGTTTTTGAAAAAGAATCTGTTCTAGCTATTTTAGCTTGCAAAGATAGATACGAACTCAAGAGGTTATTAGCTAAATGGAAGGAGCAATCTCTTAATGCTAGAATGAAACTTGACCTTGCTTTTGCTACTTCACCTATCTGTGTTACCGATAAGGATTATGAATTTTCGGTTGATCTTGATATAATTACTTTGGTTGAATCTGATCCTTTTCATGGCTATGAATCTTAAACTGTTGTGGCACATCTTACTAAATTAAATGATATTGCCACCAAATTCACTAAAGATGACAGAACTCGCTACTTTTATATCCTTAAAATATTTCCGTTCTCATTAAAGGGCGATGCTAAGATATGGTTTAATTCTCTTGATCCTGGTTGTGTGCGTAGTCCCCAGGATATGATTTATTACTTCTCTGCTAAATATTTCCCTGCTCATCAGAAACAAGCTGCTTTGAGATATATATATATATATAATTTTGTGCAAATTGAAGAAGAGAGTCTCCCACAAGCTTGGGGGAGGCTTCTCAAGTTACTTAATGCTTTGCCTGATCATCCTCTTAAGAAAAATGAAATACTTGATATCTTTTATAATGGACTAATCTATGCTTCCAGAGATTACCTGGATAGTTGTGCCGGTTCTGTTTTCAGGGAAAGAACACCGGATGAAGCTGAAATTCTATTGAATAATATGTTGACAAATGAAAATAATTGGACACTTCCTGAGCCTATTCCTAAACCAACTCCGAGGAAGAGAGGTGTTCTATTTCTCAGTCCTGAAGATATGCAAGAGGCAAAGAAATCTATGAAAGAAAAAGGTATTAAAGCTGAAGATGTTAAGAATTTAACTCCTATTGAAGAAATACACGGTCTTAATTTACCGCCTGTTGAAGAAACATATGATCTTAATCCATGACCTATTGAAGAAACTCATGGTCTTGATAACCCGACACAGGTAGTAAAGGTAAATTCTCTCTATAGATATGATAAAGCTAAAATCCCATTTACTAAGTTTGCTAGCCCATGCTTAGATGAGTTTGATAAATTTATGGTTAAGCAAGAAGATTTTAATGCTTATTTTGGTAGACAATTGAAATACAATTCAAATATGCTTGAACACTTGGGTGATTATATGGCTAATGTTAAAGGTGAACTTAAACTTATTAGTAAGCATGCTTCTATGGTTACCACTCAAGTAGAACAAGTACTTAAAGCTCAAAATGATTTGCTCAATGAATTGAATAGTAAGAATAATGATTTTGCTGTTAGAGTGGCTACTAGAACTGGTAGAATGACTCAGGAACCTCTGTATCATGAAGGCCATCCTAAGAGAATTGAGCAAGATTCTCAGAGAAATAATATAGATGCACCTAGTCTTTCTAAAAGGAAGAAAAAGAAAAATGATAGGACTTTGCATGCTTCTAGTGAACCTATTGCTCAACCACCTGAGAATCCAAATGATATTTCTATCGCTGATGCTGAAACATAATCTGGTAATGAACCTGAAACTAGTGATAATGTTAATGATAATGTTCATTATGATGCTCAACCTAGTAATGATAATGATATAGAAATTGAACCTGATGTTGATCTTGATAACCCACAATCAAAGAATCAACGTTATGATAAGATAGACTTTGTTGCTAGGAAACATGGTAAAGAAAGAGAACCATGGGTTCAGAAACCCATGCCTTTTCCTCCCAAACCATCCAAGAAAAAGGATGATGAGGATTTTGAGCGCTTTGCTGAAACGATTAGACCTATCTTTTTGCGTATGCGATAACTGATATGCTTAAAATGAATCCTTATGCTAAGTATATGAAAGAAATTGTTACAAATAAGAGAAAGATACCGGAAGCTAAAATTTCCACCATGCTTGCTAATTATACTTTTAAGGATGGAATACCAAAGAAACTTGGAGATCCAGGAGTACCCACTATACCATGCTCCATTGAAAGAAACTATGTTAAAACTGCTTTATGTGATCTTGGAGCCGGTGTTAGTGTTATGCCTCTCTCTTTATATCATAGACTTGATTTGAATAAGTTGACACCTACTGAAATATCTTTGCAAATGGCTGATAAATCAACTGCTATACCTGTCGGTATTTGTGAGGATGTGCCTGTTGTAGTTGCAAAGGCTACTATTTTAACGGACTTTGATATTCTTGATATTCCCAAGGACGATAGTATGTCTATTATTCTTGGAAGACCCTTTTTGAATACTGTAGGGGCTGTTATTGATTGCACTAAAGGCAATGTCACTTTTCATGTTAATGGTAATGAGCATATGGTACACTTTCCGAGGAAATAACCTCAAGTTCATAGTATCAACTCTATTGGAAAAATTCCAGTGATTATATTTGGAGGTTTTGAATTTCCTCTTCCTACTGTCAAGAAGAAATATGATATTCTTATTATTGGGGACGTGCATATCCCCGTTGAGGTAACATAGTGTTATTCGAAATTTCTTCGGTTCCATGTTATTCGGAATGAGTTCGTTAACAAGACTTGATCAATCTTGTTAGTGGATTCCTTTTGATGATCATGAGATGGATTAATTTAGAAAACACAAATCTCTGTACCCTCTTTCTACTTTATGTTATTTATATTAAATAAAATAAAAATAAGTATTTTCCGTCTGTTATCTGAATTACCCGTGCAATATAAAAATACCCTGAAAATAAAAGTTCTCCAAATGCCCTAAAATTTAAATATGATTTTTTGGAATATTTGAGAATATTTGGCACCAAGAACACAGCACGGGGGGCATCCACCTAGCCACGAGGGTGGAGGGCGCGCCCCCTGCCTCATGGGCCCATGGTGGCCCTCCTCCACTTATTCGTGCACCCACACACTTCTTCTTCTCTCACAAACACGAATGTCTAGCTCAAGCACGAGTTCTAGCTCATTTTGCTGCGATTTTCGATCTCCTTGCTCAAAGCACCTCTCACAAAGCTGCTTGGGGAGATTGTTCCTTGGTATGTGACTCCTCCATTGGTCCAATTAGTTTTTGTTCTAGCGCTTTATTCATTTCAAATTTGTGCTGCCTAGGTGACCATGTTCTTGAGCTTGCATGTCAAATTTATATGGTCAAAAGTAGTTCTAATGCATGATATAGGCTCTAGGCACTTGTAGGAGTCGTTGCTATTAATATTGTTGAGTTTGGTTTACTTTTATTTTGAAGTTACTAAAAATTTCAGAAACTTTTCAGAGGAAGAAATATGCTTAGGAAAATGTACCAATGTGGTTCTTCAAGGAAGCAAGGACCCAGGCTTGCAATGCGTGATGCTGATGAAGAACCACCAAGAGACGCTCCAGTGCGTCCTTGAATGGCCTTCGGAAAACTTTATGGATCGAGCATGAATTAAGGAATAATTTAACGCATATTTGCGTAACGCTGATCTTGTGAGCTTCGAGGAAGAAAAGTGCAACCAGTATCACTATCTCACTAGTTCCTTTGTGAGGAGCTTTGAATTTTCATCTTCACATAATTCTCCAACTGTCCTGTTTGATCTTTATGAAAATTCTTACACTATGGACTTAGAGGATTTTACCACTGCTTGCAAACTTCCACAATGGGGTAGTGTTAGGGAACCTCACAAATCTGAATTTAGAGATTTTCTTGCTAGTATAACTGTGGGGAATCTAGAGATATAACACAAGCTACCATGGGGAGCATTCACTTTCCTGCTATACATTATTTTACTCTCTTCATAGGTAGATGCATTAATGGTAAATATGAGGCATGTCACATGTGTGTCCCTGACCTCAGTATTCTTAGGAGTGTTGTGTTAGGAGATAAATCTTATAATTTGGGAGCCATTGTTGCACGTAGGTTGCATCTTAATATATTTAATGGAGATTTCTTTGGTGGAATTTATGCAACCCGCTTAGCTGATTTTCTTGGTGTAACCATACGTAATGATGATATTGAATTGCCTCCTGCTTACCTAGACTTTAATGCTATGGTTCACCACCAGTTTGTCGAGAGGAATGAATCACCTCTCCAGTATCGCTTAATCTTTGACAGACGTCGTGCTGCCCGTATTACTCTCCCTGCTCCTACCTTCTTTGATTATCAGGCAGACATTTTATTACCAGAGAGGAGGCAGATGAGTACAAGAGGAGGGCGGAGGCAGCTCGCCGCCACGCAGAAGCTCAGGAGGCAATAGCCGCTGCATCGCAGTACGACCCCAACTACAACTATGGATATCCGCTAGGCCATCTGTGGCAATAAACCAACTTAGGCCAAAAGCCTAAGCTTGGGGGAGTACGTATTTCCCACCGATATTGCATTCATGTTCACACACACTCATTGCTAGATGTCGGTGCTCATACTTTTTCATTGTATCATCAATGCTAGTTTATTTCCTTCTTATGTTAATAAACTTTAAGAAAAACAAAAAAAATTAGTTGTAGCTTTTAGCTAGTTTTAATTTCCAAGCTTGTAGTAGTAATTAAAAAGAAAACCCAAAAAGATTTCCCATTCTTCTTTTTGCTTGTTGGGAGCTTTCCCGTGTAAATAGTTTTATTTCTTTTCTTTTCTTTGGGGGTCGATAGGAGAAGACCATGATTAAATTGTTGAAGTGGCTCTTATATGCATTATTGTTGATCTGACAAAGAGCCCATACTGCCTTGTCTTCTCCTGTTTATTGAATGCTTGCAGATTCCAGCTTAGTCCAATGCACGTGCACTATTATTATTATTATTATTATTATTATTATTATTATTATTCACATCATTCGGTCGTGCAAGTGAAAGGCAATTCTGATGATATATGATGGACTGACTGAGATGAGAAAATCTGGTATGAACTCAACCTCTCTTGTTTTTGTAAATATGATTAGTTCATCGTTCCTGATTCAGCCTATTATGAATAAACATGTTTGCAATGACAACTAGAGATCATAGTTTCTTGTGCCATGCTTGATTAGCTAGGAGCTTATAATGGTTTACCTTGCGTGCCAACATGCTATTAAAATGGTTGTGATGTGGTATGATAGGGTGGTATCCTCCTCTGAATGATTTAAGTGACTTGACTTGGCGCATGTTCACGCATGTAGTTGAAACAAAATCAACATAGCCTTCACGATATTTATGTTCATGGTGGATTATATCCTACTCACGCTTGCATTCAGTGTTGATTAACTTTAATGCATGTTCATGACTGTTGTCGCTCTCTAGCTGGTTGCTTCCCGGTCTTTTGCTAGCCTTCACATGTACTAAGCGGGAATACTGCTTGTGCACCCAACTCCATAAACCCCAAAGTTATTCCATATGAGTCCCACGTACCTACCTATATACGGTATCTACCTACTGTTCCAAGTAAATTTGTATGTGCCAAACTCTAAACCTTCAAATGAATATCCTGTTTTGTAAGCTCGAATAGCTCATGTATCAACTAGGGCTGTCCGTATCTTCCATGTTAGGCAGATTATTCTCGAGAGGAGTGGACTCCGCTCCTCACTCACGAGAAAATGGTCACCGGGATGCCCACTCCCATGCTTTATGCAAACTAAATCAAAATAATTGCAAACAAAACTCCCCCTGGGACTCTTGTTAGTTGGAGGCACTCGTTGTTTCGAGCAAGCCATGGATTGATGCTTGTTGGTGGAGGGGGTGTATAAACTTTACCATTCTGTTTGGGAACCGCCTATAATGTGTGTAGCATGGAAGATATCGCCATCTCTTGGTTGTTATGTTGACAATAAAAGTATACCGCTCAAAATATTACTCACCTCTATTTCAAAACCGAGCTCTGGCACCTCTACAAATCCCTGCTTCCCTCTGCGAAGGGCCTATCTATTTACTTTTATGATGAGTCGTCATCCTCTTATTAAAAAGCACCAGTTAGAGAGCACCGCTGTCATTTGCATTCATTACTGTTAGTTTACATTTGAGTATGACTTGACTGGATCTCTTTTACCATGAATTACAATGTCTAGTCAGTCCTTGATCTTTAAAGGTGCTCTGCATTTATGTTTTGCGGTCTAAGAAAAGTCTAGCGAGATACCATCTTGTTATATCATATTATGATTGTTTTGAGAAAGTGTTGTCATCTGAGATTTATTATTATTGCTCGCTAGTTGATTATGCCATTGATATGAGTAAACACGAGACCTATGTGTTATTGTGAATATGGTTAGTTCATAATCTTTGCTGAAAACTTGAATGCTGGCTTTACATATTTAAAACAACAAGAGCAAACAGAGTTTGTAAAAGTTTTTCTTTATCACTTTCAGTTTGTCAACTGAATTGCTTAAGGACAAGCAACGGTTTAAGCTTGTGGGAGTTGATACGTCTCCGTCGTATCTACTTTTCCAAACACTTTTGCCCTTGTTTTGTACTCTAACTTGCATGATTTGAATGGAACTAACCCGGACTGACGCTGTTTTCAGCAGAATTACCATGGTGTTATTTATGTGCAGAAACAAAAGTTCTTGGAATGACCTGAAACTTCACAGAACATCTTTTCGGAAATAATAAAAAACCCTTGCAAAAGATGAAGACCAGGGGCCCCACACCCTAGCCACGAGGGTGGGGGCGCACCCCTACCTCGTGGGCCCCCTGGAGCTCCTCCGACCTCGACTCCAACTCTATGTATTTGCTTTCAGGGAGAAAAAATAAAGAAGAAGGATTCATCGCATTTTACGATACGGAGCTGCCGCCAAGCCCTAAAACCTCTCGGGTGGGCTGATCTGGAGTCCGTTCGGGGCTCTGGAGAGGGGAATCCGTCACCATCATCATCATCAACCTTCCTCCATCACCAATTTCACGATGCTCACCGCCGTGCGTGAGTAATTCCATCATAGGCTTGTTGGACGGTGATGGGTTGGATGAGATTTATCATGTAATTGAGTTAGTTTTGTTAGGGTTTGATCCCTAGTATCCACTATGTTCTGAGATTCATGTTGCTATGACTTTGCTATGCTTAATTCTTGTCACTAGGGCCCGAGTGCCATGATTTCAGATCTGAACCTCTTATGTTTTCATCAATATATGAGAGTTCTTGATCCTATCTTGCCAGTCTATAGTCACCTATTATGTGTTATGATCCGTTAACCCCGAAGTGACATTAATCAGGACCACTCCCGGTGATGATTGTAGTTTGAGGAGTTCATGTATTCACTATGTGTTAATGCTTTGGTCCGGTACTTTATTAAAGGGAGGCCTTAATATCCCTTAGTTTCTGCTAGGACCCCGCTGCCACGGGAGGGTAGGACAAAAGATGTCATGCAAGTTCTTTTCCATAAGCACGTATGACTATATTCAGAATACATGCCTACATTACATTGATGAATTGGAGCTAGTTCTGTGTCACCCTAGGTTATGACTGTTACATGATGAACCGCATCCGACATAATTCTCCATCACTGATCCATTGCCTACGAGCTTTCCATATATTGTTCTTCGCTTATTTACTTTTCTGTTGCTATTGCTATCCTCACTACAAAATACCAAAAACATTACTTTTTCTATCATTACCTTTTGCTATCGTTACCACTACTATCATATTACTTTTCTACTAAATACTTTGCTGCAGATATTAAGTTTCCAGGTGTGGTTGAATTGACAACTCAGCTGCTAATACCTGAGAATATTCTTTGTTCCCCTTGTGTAGAATCAATAAATTTTGGGTTGAATACTCTACCCTCGAAAACTGTTGCGATCCCCTATACTTATGGGCTATCACTTGCCGACCTACCACATCACCTCGGCTGGACCGGGGGCTTGATCATCACTTCATTAACACAAGCTGGGGGCTTCGGCGTCACACTGCCGGCCTGCTCCATTGCCGCGGTCGGACTGGGGTTTTCACCTTGGCCATCGACTATGCTGCATCACCACTTCATCAAGACGAGTTCTTTACTCGGACATCTCGGGGCCGGCTTGGGGGCTGGGATCTCGTCCCGCCACAATCTCGGCCTGCGTCATCAACATCAAGCACATTAACCAGCTAAGTCACTTTCATGCTAAAAAACTTTCAGTTTTAAATTTTGTTCGGTTCGACCATGCATTATACTTTTTTGGCAAAAAGTTGTTTGTGACAAGATTCCTTGTCAAAACTTTGTTTGTGACACACAAATTCAAATACCCTATTTATTTAGGGGCTTCCTTTATGAAGCCTTTCCTCTTGCATATGATTATACTTGTACGACTTCATTCCTTGTTCGTGTATTATGCCATAATATGCACCATGTTGACTTAAGTGTTTCGCAAGCTGGGTTGCTTGGCTCCTGTGCTTACTGCAACGTTCCCGATTGTTCGGCTAGGGAGTAAAGGGAGCGCCTCTGTGATTGTTACTACCGGGTCATTTGAGTTAGTACCTCAGACTGGGTGAAGCCGAAAGCTAGCGCTCTTATTGTTTTCAATTATGGTCGGCACACAACGAAACTCATGAGTACAAAAAATCTATTGCACAAGTCTCATAGTAACAATGAGCAACCGAAGAAAGGAATCGGTGGGGGTACTATTTTCTTGGAAGATGCTTCTTACACTTCATGAGTAATTATAGCATAAGTTCCCTGAGCGCGCTTTGTCTATTACAACCTTATGGCCTGATTTCCTGGTTATCGGAAACATCGTCAATATTCTCGACAGTTGGAGTACATAACACTTTACGGCCCTGGGCCGAAGAGGGAGAAGCCAACGGTCGGTTAAGACGCGTTTAAAATTCGGGTGAACACAGATATGATATAAGTACTTCGGTACATACGATCATTATACATAAAATTCTTTTACCCAAGTCACTTGGGGGCTCTTAAATTTTATATGAGTTGTTTTATAGTAAATGTGTTTTCTTCTTGGTCATTGCAAAGTCTTTTTCTACCGCTTCTTTTTTGACTCGAGTGTATGGTCAATAGCCGGATAGCCTGTCTTCTCTCTAAAAGCTGCTTGAGTTTAATTTGCTAAACTGATCTCGGAGAAGTACTCTGCCTTTGGGATAATAAGCTTGAAGCCATAGGCTGACCGGCGTGAAGTCTTGAGATCGGGTCTGTCATGTTAAAGCACGACAGAAGCACAATTTTTTTCCAAATTTCAGATTGGCACCGAACAGTTGATCTTGTTCGGACGTCAAGATTTTACTGACGTTTTTTGGTTTTCCAAGCTTATGGCACTTTTAAACTATTTGTGTGTTTTCATCATAAGTCTCACAGTGCAACGCCGGACACCTTTAGAGATTTGGCAAAAACATTCTCGGATATTGCTATATATGCATCGGTTTCAAATTGTGTCTTGGTCAAATAGTTGGGTTGCCCGGCTCCTGTGCTTGCCCCCTACGTTCCGCTTCGTTCGGCTAGGTATGCAAAGGGAGAACCACTGCGATTGTGCTTCCAGCTCGCATGGTTAAGCACCTTAGTGGAGAAAGCCGAAAACTAACTGTCACAATAAGCGTAAACTGGTCAGCGATCCAATGACTATGTTAAATGACGGGTCGTTCATAATATTGGCCGAAGTGTTTACGGCTTGACCTCGAATGTCGCCGAACACTAACCGGGGGCTCGTAGCTAGCTTCCCCCGTTTAAAGCTCCTATTAATAAGTGAAAGTTACAAAGCCCGCATATCTGATTGCCTCGTTTCCGCTAACACAACTGCCTTCGGGCACCGAGACGTCGGCTAAGGGATGTCTTATTATTGCGGAGACACCCTATGTAGTATCTACAAAGGGGTAGAAGCTGACGATGGGCCACTTTCAACTGATAAACGGTCGCAACAGAGTCAAAATAAAAAAATCATCATCATTTGTATTTAATATAAAGGGCTGCCTTTCGTAATCATCATTATAAAGCCATAAATATGCATCAATTTGACTTAAGATTTTTGCCAAGCTGGGTTGCCTAGCTCCTGTGCTTACCGCTACGTTCCCGATTGTTCGGCTAGGCAGTAAAGGGAGCACCTCTGTGATTGTTACTACCGGTTCATCCGAGTTAGTACCTCATACTGGGTGAAGCCAAAAGCTAGCGATCTTACAGGATCACATTGGTCGGCAACGACGGAAGTAAAAATTTTGGTTCATTAATACCACAGAGTTTGGGAACTTTCCCCGAACTAAATCCTCAATATTTTCTTCCCACATTGATCAGAGGTGAGGTTTCATGATCATGATACGCATGACGACCCAAAGAAAGGAACCGATAACGGGACTATTTTCCTTGGAAGATGTTTCTTACATTAAGTAATATAACATATCTCTCCACGTACCTTTGTTTATAAAACCGTATGGCCAGATTACCTTGTTTCCATAAATCTTTGCCCTTATAACGACTTTATAAAGTAGGACAAACACTCCTCGGCTACTGGCCAAGGAGGTGGAAGCCGATGGTCGGTCAAGAAAGTTTTGTACAATGCGGATCCGAGCATTAATGATGTAAAGTATTTGGATACATAGAATCACTACACATAATTTGTGATTTTACTCTGGATATCAATCCTTAATTCGGCCACCCGTGCCCGCATTAAGGCTCGGGGGCTACTGGGCTTAGGGCTTATCATTTACTAATATTAAAGGGGCACATCTATCCCCTGATCTGGTGTTGCCACCCGACCAGTGTCTTGGGGGCTATTGCATTGGTAATCCAGTGCAGAAAATTTAAGTGCAATATAGTTTTCGAGGAGATTATGATGCTCAGGTTGGTCGGCCGCACCCAACCTGAGTCTCGAGGACTTTGCACATCGCTTTTTGTGTACCGAAGTATTCAGTCGAGCAAGGAGTTGATCCTCAGGCCGATTTTGCAAATCAACCCGAGTCTCAGCGGCTACTGGGATTAGCGGTCTTATGTCATCCTTCAGGTGCATCTTGGGTTTTAGACCGATACACAGCTTGAGGGCTGCCGGCTATATATCTTGGCAAAGAATAAATTGCACCAATCAAAAATATTGACAAAAATCGGCCCACAGTCGGGGTGGTGCACCACCTCGGAAGCAGTCCAACATAAAGCTCAGGCGCCAGTGGCTGGCTCCATAGAGGGCATTTCCGACATTAAGCACGGCTAAACTCCTTCAACTTTTTTGAAGCAAGGTGATCTATGACACCTCGGATATAGTTCGGCATTGGATCTTGGACATAGTCCGGCGTTGGGGCTCGGATACATTCCGGCGTTGGAGCTCGGAAGCGGTCCGGCCTTGGTGCTCGTTTGCAAAAGATACCTCGAATAGTCAGACGTTGGAGCTCGGACGCAAGAGGACACTGCCGTCCGGGAACAACTTCAAACCCGAGGTGTGGCATAAAAATAACGAGGCATTGATAAAGGCCGAAGACTTAAAGGGCTCCTCAGATACCCGGCGTGTGAGATCTTCAGATTTAGCTCGTCAATCCTCAAGATAGAAGATGGGAAGATTTTTTGAACCAGTTTTAAGACCGACGAACGAAGACGAAGAACAGTTCGGAAGAACCAAGGAGCGTGCCCAACTTGAAGATCGGTTCAGGGGGCTACCGACAGTGTCCTAGACTAGGGGGTACTCACCACATCGTCTCCCGATCAGTTGGATTGGGCCGAGGACCCCCATGGTCGTTTACTCATGGTCTAGTTCGGACAACCGAAGACATATACGAGGAAGATTCCGCATGACTTGGTGATCAAGATAAGGACTCCTCTCCACCGACGTATTTGACTATGACTCTTGTTATCCTAGGCCTCTGGTATGTTATATAAGCCGAGGCCAGGCTAGTCAATAGATTATTATGATATTATTCATCATACCCTTAGGTTTTAGACCACAACAAATGATCTCGAGGTAGATCAACTCTATACTTAATACTCCATCAATATAAACAAGAGCAGGACGTAGGGTTTTACCTCCATCAAGAGGGCCCGAACCTAGGTAAACATCGTGTCCCCTGTCTCCTGTTACCCATCGATCCATGATACACATCTAGGGACCCACTACCCGAGATCTGCCAATTTTGACACCGACAACCGCGCCCTGTAGCGGCGCGTGACCGAGGAACAGGAAGGGGGCACGGTGCGGGGAGCTGGGCCGGCCAGGCTGGTTGAGGTCCAAGGGGCAGGGGGCTCTCTCTCTCTCTCTCCTCTGCTTTTCCTTTCCTTTTATTTTTCTTTTCTTTTATTTTTCTTTTATTTTTCTTTTTCCAGCAACTTTTGCATTTTCTTTTAGCTACTAATGACTTTGCAAAATTATACCACTGGCCAAAACAATTTCAAAGAATTAATGTGCACTACCACAAAAAGATTGTGAGACTTTTGAAAATAGTTTGCAATTTTTATAAAATACAAAGGCATTTAATTTATTGCGTAGGTCACTGTTTTTAGTAGTTTAGGCCACTTAAACACTTTGCAAAAATGTTGGTCCACCACCAATATTAGTTGTGGATTATTTTGCACATGATGACCATTTTAGTTTTCATGTTTGAGCAATTTTGAATTTCACTCAGAATTTGAAATTGAATTCAACTGGAGTTTGAAATGAGAGAGAACCAAGTATGATCAAACACTTGTTTAGCAAAATGATTAACTTAACCCCAGGGGTTACTGTAGCATCATTACACCGGGGTGTTACAAACAGGACCCCGTTTCGACCGTAGGAGGTCCAAGAGAAGTCCGTTTCCTCCATTTTGCCCTACGCCAGACCCCTTCTGATGAACATGATTCTGTTTCGACCATGGCCGGTCGAACACAAGGCCGTTTCCTCCGTTCTGTGGTATGCAAGGCCTCGTTTCGATCGGCTATTTCGTCCAAGCCGGTTGGCTCCCGATGAACACGATGCATTCCGACCCAGTCGGTTGCTTCCCGATGAACAGGACGTTGTTTCTCTGTTCTGACCCAGCCGGTTCGCTGCTCGATGAACAGGATGTCGTTGCTACCGTCCATTGCTTGTCCATGTACACAAGCCCAGGTTGTCCATATATATGCGCGAGTACGCACTTGAGACCCTGCCCGTATGTACGTACGTGGCCGCATTTTTTTCCATGTGGCTATACATACGTGTACATGACTTAGACGGGACCGCGTGAACTGCTATGTCGGGTGCTCTACGACGACACGTGCCGCTACTTACTCGGTCGCGGTTCATACTTGCAGAGATACCGATCAAACAGTATATACATACACGTTCGCGACCAGACAGATAACGCTACGTACGCTTTGACTGGGTGGGTCCCAGCGGTCAGGGAGGATAATGACACACTTCCTTGCGTGTGAAGATATAGCTGGCTGGTCCCAGCTGTCAGGGGAAGGAATCATTTTTATTTTGCGAGTAATAAGGAGGCACTTCGTTGTGTTCGAAGATGTAGCTGGTGGGTCCAGCTGTCAGCCTCACCGCCTAAAGTCCTCTTTCGATGGCTGTCCTTCGTTGACCACATTGACCATGCCGCGCCGAGAGCACCAAGGCGGTGGACGACAGCGAGGCCTAGGAAGGGAATGACGCAGAGCCAGGGAAGACGCGTTAGTGGATGCCCACGCAGAGGGGAGTTTATGGGTTGACTGCTTTGGCTGCGGTGTGAGGCTGTCATCACCGGAGAATAACAAGAGGTGTGGGTGAGTATAGAAGGATGGCATGGCCAGCGGTGGTAGCACAACCAGACATGGGAGGCAGGAGCAGGCGGCACGGCCGGAGCTGGTTTGGGCTGTTGGAGCAAGAAGACCAGAGGTTGAAGAAGCACGATGGCCGTTGGATGGACATCATACAGTCACTGCAGCTAGAATCGTTTATATTGACTAAGTTGACAAAGCCCTTGGTACGCGTCAACTTAGTAGGCCCACAGGTCAGCCTCCGAAATGGTGCGCCCCAGATGTCAGGGGGAGGAATCATTTTTGGGGCGGCTGAAGCAAGAATATCCGAGATTGAATAAGAAGCACGCATCCGTTGGATGGACATCCAATGGCCACTGCTGCTAGAACCGTGTGTTGACTATAAGTTGACATAGCCTTGCATACGCGTCAACTTAGTATTTTTTAGGGGACACATCAACTTAGTAGGCCCACAAGTGTGTGGCAGAGAACATATAGCCCATTTGCGATTTGTAAGAATGTACAACCTATTTTTGAATTCTAATGGAATTTATGACAACCCATTTTCTAGCTAGCACAACGATTAATAATTTCAACCAACCGCTCAAAATAGAATTCAATAAAAATTCCCACATTTTGATGGGATCCGAAGTATTCTTATCCAGAAATTTCTAGTCAGATTAAATATAATTTCAAAATAAATTTGTATTACGTAAAAATCCAACGAAATATTGCGCGTGCAACAAGTAATGAAATTAAAATTTTCAAAATCAAAAAATAATATTTTTAAACTAATTACGTGTTTGATATTTTTTATATAGTTACTGCCCAATTTTTATAATTACATTCTATTTATTATTTCTTAAAGCCTGTTTTATTGTTAAGCCTAATACCCCTCATAGGAAAGATTGGAAGCCCAGCGGGGCGGAGAATAACAAGTTGACCCAGATATTGTGTACAACTGTCGGCCTAATTGCATTGCTGATGTTCAAAAAAGGCATGTCTAGTACAATTCAACTTTACATGGCTACTCAGCCCACATTCAGCGGCGCCAGAAAGGCCCAAACAAGGCTGCTGTACAACTTTTTGAAGTCACTGAGCTCAATTAATAACTTAAAAGTTAGAGTATAGTGGAACCTAATTAAAAGATGTCATGAGCGAAGAAATAATTCAGTGGGTCCCACTTGTGCGTGTGTGTGTGCATGTGTGTGAGAGAGAGAGACCCATCGGTCGATGCTCGAAAATACATCTTTTAGCCATATGCATTGCTGATCCTCAGTAAAAACTTTTATAGTTGACACAATCATATAGAACATCATAGCACACTGAACTTGCATACAAAAATTTCATTCAGGCGGCACAATCAGGGTGGAAGCAGTGGATCGCTATGGGTAGGGCTATGTTGAAACCAACGAACTCGTACATAACGGTTCATCGTCTTTATCAATGACGGGGAAATATCTTAAATGTTGTGCAAAGAAAACAGACAGACAACACAATAAGTTATGCTAGCACATTAAGTTGACGTACAACCCTTTCTAAAAAAAGTTCAGGTACAAAAATAGAATAGGTCACAATCAAATGTACTGGCACATCAATGTTTCACACCCATAGCTCGGATTAAACTAGTATATGACAAGATTCAGTTGTTACCTCAAATTACAACACATCCAGGTAGCCAGCCTTGCCTCTTCTCCCAAAGAAGCAGTGGCCTCCGCTGGCGATGGAGTAGGCCCTGTGCCATCCATCATTCTGAGCAACACGGGGGAAGTCTGATGTTGACTCCTGTAATGGACGTCATCGACGGACCCTGGCACCAGCGGTGGCGGCATGACTTCAATTGATGGATTGACCACTTCTTCGACATGCATGAACACTCGATACAAGTACATCCCTAACGTGGCCCCCGACGGCCTTGATGGCAATGAATAGTACAACCCCGGTTCCTGCACCGGCATCTCAACACCAATCACCTTCGTTATGGTGGATGGCTTCTTCATCCATGCCATAACCGTCAAAGCCCAGCTGTCTGGAGGAACAACATACTTAATAGCTCACCTCCAAGGTCGTTGATAAGCTCATTCATGGACTCGCTGTTCCAAGCACGTCGAGGCATGCCGTGGAAGATAAGCTTTGTTAAAAACTCAAGCTCAGAGGGCACCGAGCCCCATCCTGGTGCCACCGATCAAAGCTCACCAACGCGCCATCGCAGAACAAACGCTGGGAAGATTCAAACACACGACTGCAGTCAAAAGTTGTCTAGAACATGACGAAGAAATCAGCCGGTGGCGGACAGACTTCGATGGGCAAGTCACTTATTTGGATGCCGTTCGTAATGCCAAGAGCTTTGACAATGTCGTCCGGCAAGATGAGAGGCCGGTCGCTGTTGATGGTTACCATCAGCACTTTGCCGGCAAGCTGGTCATCAAGCGCCACCATGCCACTGTTGAGCGACAACAAGCAGCGCCCGAAGGCAGGACGGACCTCGGGATCTCCGGCTCAGAGGTCCGCGTTGACCGGAGACATGATAGTGCGCTTGAGTATACGGAGTATAGGAGGGGGATTTGGGGAAACTGGAGATTCCAGAGGTGGGGGAGGGGCATGAGATTGGGGATGAAAAGGTAGCATGAATTTCGAACACGGGCTAATATGCTCTCGGCGCAAAAGCGCACGAAAACACCGATGGCGCCCACATGTCAGCCTAAGAGTCCTTATTCTTTCTTTTTTGAGAGCCCGGGCATATTTTAGGATCTTTTGAGAGCCCGGCCTGAGAGTCATGATTGACCTGTTTGGCATTGCGTTACTACTCGGCCCATATTCAATGACACCTCACTGGCCCAAACAAGTGTACATCATCAAAAAGACACCGAGATTAAATTATAACTTGAAAAAGTCAAACTCAGCCCCACCGATTTGATCTATCCGGGGCCACCGAGTTCATTTGACATAGCCAATGCCAGAAACGCTAATCAGTTCGGTCTCACTGATAGGGATCTCGGTCTTACCGAGATGGGATTGCAAACTAGATACGTCTCTGACATATCTACTTTTCCAAACACTTTTGCCCTTGTTTTGGACTCTAACTTGCATGATTTGAATGGAACTAACCCGGACTGACGCTATTTTCAGCAGAATGGCCATGATGTTGTTTTATGTGCAGAAAACAAAAGTTCTCGGAATGACCTGAAACTCCACGGAACATCTTATAAAAAATAATAAAAAATCCTCGCCAAAGATGAAGACCAGGGGCCCCACACCCTGTCCACGAGGGTGGGGGGCGCCCCCCTACCTCGTGGGCCCCCTGGAGACCTTCCGACGCCAACTCCAACTCTATATATTTGCTTTCGGGGAGAAAAAAATAGAGGAGAAGAAACCATCGCGTTTTACGATACGGAGCTGCCGCCAAGCCCTAAAACCTCTCGGGAGGGCTGATCTGGAGTCCGTTCGGGGCTCTGGAGAGGGGGATTTGTTGCCGTGGTCATCATCAACCATCCTCCATCACCAATATCATGATGCTCACCGCCGTGCATGAGTAATTCCATCATAGGCTTGCTGGACGGTGATGGGTTGGATAAGATCTATCATGTAATCGAGTTAGTTTTGTTAGGGTTTAATCCCTAGTATCCATTATGTTCTGAGATTGATGTTGCTATGACTTTGCTATGCTTAATGCTTGTCACTAGGGCCCGAGTGCCATGATTTCAGATCTGAACCTATTATGTTTTCATGAATATATGTGTGTTCTTGATCCTATCTGGCAAGTCTATAGTCACCTACTATGTGTTATGATCCGGCAACCCCGAAGTGACAATAATCGGGACCACTCCCGGTGATGACCATAGTTTGAGGAGTTCGTGTATTCACTATGTGCTAATGCTTTGTTCCGGTTCTCTATTAAAAGGAGGCCTTAATATCCCTTAGTTTCCATTAGGACCCCGCTGCCACAGGAGGGTAGGACAAAAGATGTCATGCAAGTTCTTTTCCATAAGCACGTATGACTATATTCGGAATACATGCCTACATTACATTGATGAATTGGAGCTAGTTCTATGTCACCCTAGGTTATGACTGTTACATGATGAACCGCATCCGGCATAATTATCCATCACCGATCCAATGCCTACGAGCTTTCCATATACTGGTTTACGCTTATTTACTTTTCTGTTACTACTATTACAATCACTACAAAATACCAAAAATATTACTTTGCTTTCTTTACTCTTTTGTTACCGTTACCACCACTATCATATTACTTTGCTACTAAACACTTTGCTGCAGATACTAAGTTATCCAGGTGTGGTTGAATTGACAACTCAACTGCTAATACTTGAGAATATTCTTTGGCTCCCCTTGTGTCGAATCAATAAATTTGGGTTGAATACTCTACCCTCGAAAGCTGTTGCGATCCCCTACACTTGTGGGTTATCAAGACCTTTTTCTGGCAAGGAAAAATATTGGGTTGTCTCCCAACAAGCGCTTTTCTTTAAATCCTTAAAGCTAGGCATTGATAATTTCTATGATGCTCACATGAAAGACAAGCATTGAAGCACAAAGAGAGCATCATAAAACACGTGACAAACACATCTAAGTCTAACATACTTCCTATGCATAGGCATCTTATAGGCAAACAAATTATCAAGGCAAGCAAAAACTAGCATATGCAAGGAAGCGGAAAGAAACAATAGAAATCTCAACATAACGAGAGGTAATTTAGTAACATGAAAATTTCTACCACCATATTTTCCTCTCTCAAAATAATTACATGTAGGATCATAAGCAAACTCAACAAAATAGCTATCACATAAAATATTTTCAACATGATCCACATGCATGCAAAGTTGACACTGTTCCAAAATAGTGGGATTAACATTAACTAAAGTCATGACCTTTCCAAACCCACCTTTATCAAAAGTTTCATAAGATTGAACATTCTCCAAATATGTGGGATCTAAAGTTGACACTCTTCCAAACCCACTTTCAACAATATTGAAAACACTATTATCAATCTCATATTCATCATGGGGATTAAATAGATTTTCAAGATCAAAAGTAGAATCACCCCAATCATGATCATTGCAACAAATAGTAGTCATAGCAAAACTAGCATCCCCAAGCTTAGGTTTTCGCAAATCATTAACACAATTGACATTAAGAGAATTTATAATAACATCATTACAATCATGCTTTTCATCGAAGGAACTATCAAGTATGGGTGCAATAGCAACGATCTCATGTGTAACATGAGGAACTATAGCAAATTCATCTTCATAAATATTGTCATCATGGCCACAAGCATAGCAAGCATCATGTTCATCAAGGGATATTTCAACCAAATCATCGGAATCATCATTATCTATAGATTCATGCATATCATTATTTTCTTCCAAATGAACGGTCATTCTTTCAATAAATTCTTGGACATAGACATTATGGGCAAAGTTTTCATTGCAATATTTAAGTATGACAGAATTTTCAGATTTATTGAGAGTAAAATCATACTTTTCAATCAAAGAAGCAACTTCATGAGCACCCTTAAAACGACAAATTCTTCAATTTGTTCGATATCATAGTAACTATAAACACCCTTTGCATAAGAAGATAAGATTTCATTATCATTGAACTCACATAGGTAGGGAAGGTGTTTTTAGGGTTCTTAGAGCAACAAGTAAAATCACACATTTCACAAAGATTCCAAGCATAGCATAGCAAACTATTTATATGATACCATAAGAGCTTCCCTTTTTCAGACAAATGATGATGCACAAAATGAGCATGGTCATCTAAAGATTTCCCATCAACTAGGCTAGTTGGGGTTTCAGCACGAGCGCATAAGAATCAAAGATGATCATAGTAGAACACTTTAAGAGGATCAATATCAATAGATTATTAGCAAGCAAAGATGCAAGCAAATGGAAGACACATGGTAACACAAGCAAACAAGCAAAAGAGGCAAATAGGGAAAGAGAAGGAGGATAGAGATAGAGAGGTTGAATAAAACGACAAGGGTGAAGTGGGGGAGAGGAAAACGAGAGGCAAATGGCAAATAATGTAGTGCGAGAGATAGGGATTGTGATGGGTACTTGGTATGTTGACTTTTGCGTAGACTCCCCAGCAATGGCGCCATAAATTCTTCTTGCTACCTCTTGGCACTGCGTTGGATTTCCCCGAAGAGGAGAGGATGATGCAGCAAAGTAGCGTAAGTATTTCCCTCAGTTTTTGAGAACCAAGGTATCAATCCAGTAGGAGGCCACGCGCGAGTCCCTCGTACCTACACAAAACAAATAGCTCAACGCAACCAACGCGATTAGGGGTTGTCAATCCCTTCATGGTCACTTACGAGAGTGAGATCTGATAGAGATGATAGATAATATTTTTGGTATTTTTGATATAAATATGAAAAGTAAAATAAAAGGTAAAGTAGAAAGCAAAGTAATAATAAAGTGATTGGAGATTGATATGATGAGAATAGACCCAGGGGCCATAGGTTTCACTAGTGGCTTCTCTCAAGAGCATAAGTATTTCTACGGTGGGTGAACCAATTACTATTGAGAAATTGACAGAATTGAGCATAGTTATGAGAATATCTAGGTATGATCATGTATATAGGCATCACGTCCGAGACAAGTAGACCGACTCTTGCCTGCATCTACTACTATTACTCCACTCATCAACCGCTATCCAGCATGCGTCTAGAGTATTAATTTAATGAAAACAGAGTAACGCCTTAAGCAAGATGACATGATGTAGAGGAATAAATTCATGCAAGATGATAAATACCCCATCTTGTTATCCTCGATGGCAACAATACAATACGTGCCTTGCTGCCCCTACTGTCACTGGGAAAGGACACCGCAAGATTGAACCCAAAGCTAAGCACTTCTCCCATTGCAAGAAAAACCAATCTAGTAGGCCAAACCAAACTAATAATTCGAAGAGACTTGTAAAGATAACCAATCACACATAAAAGAATTCAGAGAAGATTCAAATATTGTTCGTAGATAATCTTGATCATAAACCCACAATTTATCGGTCTCAACAAACACATCGCAAAAAGAAGATTACATCGAATAGATCTCCACGAGAGAGGGGAAGAACATTGTATTGAGATCCAAAAAGAGAGAAGAAGCCATCTAGCTACTAACTATGGACCCGAAGGTCTGGGGTAAACTACTCACACTTAATTGGAGGGGCTATGGTGTTGATGTAGAAGCCCTCCATGGTGGATTCCCCTTCCGGCGGAGCTCCGGAACAGGCCCCAAGATGGGATCTCGTGGATACAGAAAGTTGCGGCGGTGGAATTAGGTTTTTGGCTCCGTATCTGATCGTTTTGGGGGTACATAGGTATATATAGGAGGAAGGAGTACGTCGGCGGAGCTTCGAGGGGCCGATGAGGCAGGGGGGCGCACCCTAGGGGGAGGGCGCCCTCCACCCTCGTGACCACCTCGTGGCTTTCTTGACGGAGGGTCCAAGTCTCCCGGGTCTTGTTCGTTGAGAAAATCACGTTCCCGAAGGTTTCATTCCGTTTGGACTCTGTTTGATATTCCGTTTCTTCGAAACACTGAAATAGGGAAAAAACATCAATTCTGGGCTGGGCCTCCGGTTAATAGGTTAGTCCCAAAACTAATATAAAAGTGGAAAATAAAGCCCAATATAGTCCAAAATAGTAGATAATATAGCATCGAGCAATCAAAAATTATAGATACGTTGGAGACGTATCAGGCATCCCCAAGCTTAATTCCTGCTCGTCCTCAAGTAGGTAAATGATAAAAAGAGAATTTTTGATGCGGAGTGCTACTTGGCCTAATTTCGATGTAAATCTTCTCAATTGTGGTATGAATGTTCAAATCCGAAAGATTCAAGACAAAGTTCGTATTGACATAAAAATAATAGTACTTCAAGCATACTAACAAAGAAATTATGTCTTCTCAAAGTAACATGGCCAAAGAAAATTTATCTCCTACAAAATCATATAGTTTAGTCATGCTCCATTTTCGTCACACAAGAATGATCTCATCATGCACAACCCCGATGACAAGCCAAGCAATTGTTTCATACTTTAATAATCTCAAACTTATAAACCTTCACGCAATACATGAGCGTGAGCCATGGATATAACACTATGGGTGGAATAGAATATGATGATGGGGGTTATGTGGAGAAGACAAAAAGGAGAAGATCTCTCATCAACGAGGCTAATCAATGGGCTATGGAGATGCCCATTGATTGATGTTAATGCAAGGAGTGGGTATTGCCATGCAACGGATGCACTACAGCTATAAATGTATGAAAGCTCAACAAAAAAACTAAGTGGGTGTGCATCCAACTTTCTTGCTCACGAAGACCTAGGGCATTTGAGTAAGCCCATCATTGGAATATACAAGCCAAGTTCTATAATAAAAAATTCCCACTAGTATATGAAAGTGACAAAACAAGAGACTCTCTATCATGAAGATTATAGTGCTACTTTGAAGCACAAGTGTGGAAAAAGATAGTAGCATTGCCCCTTCTCTCTTTTTCTCTCATTCCTTTTTTCTTTGGGCCTTCCCTTTTTTATGGCCTTTCTCTTTTTTCTCTTTTTTTTTCTTTTTTATTCCTCACTTGGGACAATGCTCTAGAAAATGATGATCATCACACTTCTATTTATTTACAACTCAATGATTACAACTCGATACTAGAACAAAGTATGACTCTATATGAATGCCACCGGCGGTGTACCGGGATATGCAATGAATCAAGAGTGACATGTATGAAAGAATTATGAACGGTGGCTTTGCCACAAGTACTATGTCAACTACATGATCATGCTAAGCAATATGACAATGATGAATGTGTCATGATGAACGGTATGGTGGAAAGTTGCATGGCAATATATCTCGGAATGGCTATGGAAATGCCATAATAGGTAGGTATGGTGGCTGTTTTGAGGAAGATATAAGGAGGTTTATGTGTGAAAGAGCATATCATATCATGGGGTTTGGATGCACCGACGAAGTTTGCACCAACTCTCAATGTGAGAAAGGGCAATGCACGGTACCGAAGAGGCTAGCAATGATGGAAGGGTGAGAGTGCGTATAATCCATGCACTCAACATTAGTCATAAAGAACTCATATACTTATTGCAAAAATCTACAAGTCATTAAAAAGCAAAGCATTACGCGCATGCTCCTAGGGGGATAGATTGGTAGGAAAAGACCATCGCTCGTCCCCGACCGCCACTCATAAGGAGGACAATCAAATAACACCTCGTGTTTCAAATTTGTTACATAACATTTACCATACGTGCATGCTACGGGACTTGCCAACTTCAACACAAGCACTTCTCAAATTCACAATTACTCTACTAGCACGACTTTGATATTATTACCTCCATATCTCAAAACAATTATCAAGCATCAAACTTTTCTTAGTATTCAACGCACTCAAAAGAAAGTTTTACAAATCTTGAATACCAAGCATATTATTATTATTAAGAAAATTACCATGCTATTTAAGACTCTCAAAATAATCTAAGTGAATCATGAGGGACCAATAGTTTCTTCAAAAAAAATCCACCACCGTGCTCTAAAAGATATAAGTGAAGTACTAGAGCAAAACTATAAAGCTCAAAAGATATAAGTGAAGCACATAGAGTATTCTATCAAATTCCAATTCATGTATGGCTCTCTCAAAAGGTGTGTACAGCAAGGATGATTGTGGTGAACTAAAAAGCAAAGACTCAAATCATACAAGACGCTCCAAGAAAAACAAATATCATGTGGTGAATAAAAATATAGCTCCAAGTAAAATTACCGATGGAAGTAGACGAAAGAGGGGATGCCTTCCGGGGCATCCCCAAGCTTTGACTTTTTGGTGTCCTTGGGTTATCTTGGGGGTGCCATGGGCATCCCCAATCTTAGGCTCTTGCCACTCCTTGTTCCATAATCCATCAAATCTTTACCCAAAACTTGAAAACTTCGCAACACAAAACTTAAAGTAGAAAATCTCGTGAGCTCCGTTAGCGAAAGAAAACAAAAGACCACTTCAAGGTACTGTAATGAACTCATTATTTATTTATATTGGTGTTAAACCTACTGTATTCCAACTTCTCTATGGATATAAACTATTTTACTAAGCATAGATTCATCAAAATAAGCAAACAACACACGAAAAACAGAATCTGTCAAAAACAGAACAGTCTGTAGTAATATGTAGCTAGCGCAAGATCTGGAGCCCCAAAAATTCGAAAATAAATTTCTGGACGTGAGTAATTTATCTATTAATAATCTGAAAAAATAATTAACTAAATAACACTTTCCAAATAAAAATTACAGCAGTTCTCGTAAGCGCTAAAGTTTCTGTTTTTTACAGCAAGTTCAACAAGACTTTCCCCAAGTCTTCCAAACGATTCTATTTGGCACAAACACTAATTAAACACAAAAAACACAAACCAAAACAGAGTCTAGATAAATTATTTATTACTAAACAGGAGCAAAAATTACGGAATAAAAATAAAATTGGGTTGCCTCCCAACAAGCGCTTTTCTTTAAATCCTTAAAGCTAGGCATTGATAATTTTAATGATGCTCACATGAAAGACAAGAATTGAAGCACAAAGAGCATCATAAAGCACATGACAAACACATCTAAGTCTAACATACTTCTTATGCATAGGCATCTTATAGGCAAACAAATTATCGAGGCAAGCAAAAACTAGCATATGCAAGGAAGCGGAAAGAAACAATAGCAATCTCAACATAGCGAGAGGTGATTTAGTAACATGAAAATTTCTACCACCATATTTTCCTCTCTCATAATAATTACATGTAGGATCATAAGAAAAGTCAACAAAATAGCTATCACATAAAATATTTTCACCGAGATGGGATTGCAAACTCTGTGTCTCCCTTCATAACGTTTCGGTCTAACCGAGGTGAGCGATCGGTCCCACCGAGTTCGTAATGCAAACTCTTCGTTTCCTTTTCGTAACATTTCGTTCTCACCGAAATGAGCGATTGGTCCCACTGAGTCTACCTGACCAGCTCTCTATTTGCCTATTACAGAAATCGGTCTCACCAAGATTACGTTATGCCCTAACCCTAATGAAATCGGCCACTCCGAGTTGACATGTTGGTCCCACCAAAAATGCTAACGTTCACATTTTGGACTAAATCAGTTTGACTGAGTTTAACTATTCGGTCCTACCAAATTTGGTAAATTGTGTGTAACGGTTAGATTTTGTGCGTAGGCTATATATACCCCTCCACCCTTCCTCTATTCATGGAGAGGTCTATCAGAACGTGCCTACACTTCCACCATTCATTTTCTGAGAGAGAACCATCTACTCATGTGTTGAGACCAAGATATTCCAATCCAACCACAGGAATCTTGATCTCTAGCCTTCCCCAAGTTGCTTTCCACTCAAAACATCTTTCCACCAAATCCAAATCTATGAGAGAGAGAGTTGAGTGTTGGGGAGACTATCATTTGAAGCACAAGAGCAAGGAGTTCATCATCAACACACCATCTATTACCTTTTGGAGAGTGGTGTCTCCTAGATTGGTTAGGTGTCACTTGGGAGCCTCCCTCAAGATTGTGGAGTTGAAACAAGGAGTTTGTAAGGGAAAGGAAATCGCCTACTTCGTGAAGATCTACCCAAGTGAGGCAAGTCCTTCGTGGGCGATGGCCATGGTGGGATAGACAAGGTTGCTTCTTCGTGGACCCTTCATGGGTGGCCTTGTGGTGCTACCACTGCACAAACTCATGCGAAACTCGAGATTTGTTTCTTACTAGTACATGCACGCAACGATTTAATGGACATTGTAATCTCAACATGTGATGGGGAGCTCTAAATTTGAATTTGAAACTTATAAAACAAAAAATTCAAAACAAATAAACTGGAAGAGAGGGAGTATACCGTAGGATGTGTCCCATACGAAACAAGTCCCCTGGTTTGTCACCGCGAAGATGCGATTAGAAAGGAGCACAGCGTCTTTGTACTCGTACGACAACAAATCGACCACAGACAGTGTGGTCCACCTTTGACCGCCATGTGCAGGGTTCGTGAAAGCAATCACGATGTCAAACATCATGATGAGAGTATAATTTTGGTTGGTGGACGACCTTATTGGGGCTTCCAGGATTGCTATCTTCTTCAATCTCACCGTTGCTCCATCGTGCCAATTCTGGCGGTGGCCCGTTGCATGGCTGATCCCAATGTTGGACAAAGGTACTACGGGAACGGTGTCAGCGTTGTAAATGT
The DNA here is from genome assembly GCF_018294505.1 of Triticum aestivum. Lineage (NCBI taxonomy): Eukaryota > Viridiplantae > Streptophyta > Magnoliopsida > Poales > Poaceae > Triticum > Triticum aestivum. The sequence continues at coordinate 458,567,002 of NC_057809.1, forward strand.
TGTGCAAATTGATGTTGGTACCCTCCCGTACATATGTGAGCTAATCTCCACTGGCACCAAGCCTAACCTATGAAATAGTGGGCAGCGGGAGAATTAGGAAATGGACACGGAAGTAGTCTTTAGAGCGCATTTACTACGTGATCAAACTCATCACTTACCTGCTCATTGGAAAATATCCGAGTGCCCCTCAACGTCGGCATGTCAAGGGGCGTCAACTTGCAACTACAGCCACGCCGCACTGGAGAGACCCCCAAAGAAACATCCTCGTGCGTTGCACGTAACATCAAGATGCATTTGTATGAGTAGTTCATCTTGTGAGAGAAAAGTATGAATGAGGGAAGGCCTTATTTGCAAATGTGGAGAGGGGTGTGGGTATCTTTTTGCAAAATTGCCATAGTTTTCTTCCTATCCATCACATATAAATCGGAGGGACTATATTGCAGGATGGCAGGCACACCATCATCACCAACTCTGTTTTTTATAAGAGTAGTAGACTAGCAAGATGCCTGTGCGTTGCACGAAACATCAAGATGCATTTGTATGAGTAGTTTATCTTGTGGGAGGAAAGGATGAACGAGGGAAGGCCTTATTTGCAAATGTGGAGAGGGGTGTGGGTATCTTTTTGCAAAATTGCCATAGTTTCCTTCCTATCCGCCACATATAAATCGAACGACCTATATTGCAGGATGGCAAGCACACCATCATCAACCACTCTGTTTTTATAAGAGTAGAGATAGAGACTACGACTACCAATGTGTCGGCCCATGCGTTGCAATGGATCCAAAGTAGTAGAATAATACTTGTTCACGGGTTTGAAATATAAACACTCTAGTTTTCATATACATATATCAGTAGAAATAAATCATGCTTCACTCAAAATATATTCCTCGGGCTGTTTTAATGAGTGAGGGACGTGTGTGGCTGGTTTGAAGATAACAAGTTTTGAAAAATTGGAGCTGTTTTTTTTACATTTTGTAGCGTGGCACGACATCTGGTGCACCTAAGCGTCTGAAAAACATTTAGTTTGGGTCGGTGGCACACCCCGTGGCAAGATGCCCGTGTGGGCTTCTTCTATAACTAGCAACATGCCCGTGCATTGTAGGGAACATCAAGGTGCATTTTTTTACAAAACACCTGTTGTGATTGGCCCTTGTAGGAGTAATCCCGTGTGTAAAAACTAATGATATCTCTAGAATTTTATTGGAAAATTGTATCTTTGGAACAAGTTTTCTCTACTACTGCTCCTTGTAGTGAGCGGTATGAAATGCATGTGTCAGCAGACATGACAGCTTGTCCATGGAAGTTGAACCATGACGACCATCACGTTTCTACCACTGCCACATGCGATTACCACAATGCCGCTCCAACCCACGACACGACGTCCCCCGACGTGCGCCTCATCCCTCTTGGTCCCACCGCTCCTCTGCCTTTGTGTGCATGACATGCGGGCCAGCTGAACTGCGACGACCATCAAGTTTCTATCACAGCCACACCCGATTGGATGCGGTTTGCCTGCTCCGCTCCTGTGCTCCATTTCGTACTCCCGCACCATCGAATTTTCATCCAGCGGTTGTGACACATTTCGTCCCGGGCATCACTCCCCAGCTAGAGTCACAGTTCAAGAATTCACCTGATTAATCAGTTAACGGGCCAGTTAATTGCTACTCATAGCATGGCCGAATCGAATAGCACCTATTCATCGCATTGACTTGCCAGACCGATTAATTGGCTAGTTAGACTGATTAATCAGCTGTCAGGTTGATTAATCCAGCTGGCCCATTAACAGATGGGCAAACAAAGCCCAAATTTTTGGCCCGTAACACCTTCCAGCCCCATCCTACTCCTTAGTAGCTAGGATTAATAATTTTAGCTCCTCTCTATACTTTTCATATGTGCACAACAACAAATTTTGGTATACTAAATAGCTGGGAGCATGAGAGTATGATATAATACATAAAAAATTCTAGATATATGTTGGAAAGTTCCTATTCAATCTACCGATTAATTGTCGACCGATTAATCAAGTTGATAGCCCAATTCACTGATTAATCGCTACTCCTAAAGTGACCAAGCAACTACCCGTTAACGATTTCTTGAACATTGGCTAGAGTATTTCTGTACTACAGGTAGTACCTGCTGGTGTGGCCATCTACGCCTCGTAACGCCCCGACGCCCAGCTGTGGCACCCTCACCACGGCCACGCCACCATCGTCCGGTTCATCTCGAATGAGTGAGTCGGGAACCATGCCACCACCTTGAGAATGACATATGGGCCAACCGCATTTAAGGTCCAGATGTCATTGACTCATAGGCCGGTGCACTAAGCCACTGAAGCTCGGTCCCGTGGGCCTCGAGAGGGAAATGTAACTCCTGCGGCAGGCCTTATGGTGCTACTGCAGTACGAACTCGTACCAAACCCGGAATTTGTTTCTTACTACTACCAATGTGTCGGCCCGTGCGTTGCAATAGATCCAAAGTTTATATATTTAGTGGAGTGCACTCTAAACACATTATCTATTTATTTTTCTCTGTCCTTTCCTAGCCATGCAATGAAGCCACATAAGCTTCATGGATTCCCCCACATCATATTTAGTGGAGTACTATGTTGACTGGAAAAAAGATAAATCACCTAAAACAAGATCTTCCCCTTTTTTGTTCCTACGATGTTGTGTCGTGCACATACCTAGTAGTTGTTTAGTGGTAGTACTACTTGTAGTACAAACTTCGTACTAGTAGGATTAGTAGTACGGAGTGCTCCTACTCTATCAACGAGCGCCATCTGACGCCAAATTTCTTGGCTTCCGTGCTACAGCTAGATCTTCCCCTCCTCGTTTCTGTTTTCCAACGCGACGGGCAGGGTGCGGTTTGCCAATAGTCGGTTTGCTCAACTATGGTCCCACATGAAAGTCAAAATGCTAGGCAACACGCCTTCCCTAGCCATGTGTCGTGCCGGACGGGCCGTGGAGTACTCCCGATTCCTGGGCGTGTGGGGGTGCGACGCGAACACGGCAGGCCTTTTCCTTTTACTAGCAATGTGCCCATGTGTTGCGACGGATCCAATGTACTAGTAGAATAGTAGTACTTGTTCACAAACTTGAAAGAAAAGACTCTTGTTTTGATATACATATATACCACTAAAAATATATTACTTTTCACTGAACATATATTTCTTGGGCTGTTTTGATGAGGTGAGGGAGGGATGTGGTTGCTTTCAAGATAATAAGGTTTTTTTTGCAAATTGGAGCAAAGAAGTGGGCTATTTTTGCAAAAATGCCACAACTTACCTCACAGTCATTAGATGCAGACCTAATGGTCAGAAACGACGGATGGCATACACATCACCATCACCAACTGAGTCTTTTAGAGTAGAAGTTGAGAAACATGTATAAATTGTAACATTTGGTTCTGCTCCTTGGCACGATCGATAGATAGAAATAACGATTGGAAACGCTAGGGCGATCCTTTTTCCGCTAGATAAGCAGGTAGTAGCTAGGTTGGCGCATCGTCGGTTTGGTCACATGCGGTCCGACATGTTCTAGTGTTTCTAGGAAGATGCCCGTGCATTGCACGAAGTTGATGGAAAAGGTAAGCACAACTTATAAATTGACAGATGGAGTACTAGTTACAGTGATGGATATACTGGAATGAGAATGCAATAGCATAATAAGAATTAAGGCCACGATGATGTGATCGCAGTGGTGGTTACAAGAGGCAAGAAGAAAGATGCGTCCATCAACGTAGGACCTCCTCCTCCTCAACTCAGTGCGCCGGGCCACCGACCGATGGCTAAGGAGCGGCGGTTTTGTGGCGAGGTCAAGGTGCTTCTCAGCAAAGGCATCCAAGGCTTCTAGCCGGTTGAGGAAGGCCAACGTCGTAGCGTCCTCACTGGCCTCATAGATACCTATGTACATGATTTGCTCGTACACGTGGATGTGTAGGTCGACAAATTCTTGCAGGTAGAGGCGCTTCGCGGCGAGCGCGACCTCTAGGTGGACATTCTTCGTGGCGTCGGCAGGCAGTAGTAGGGCCACCAGTGCTTGGAAGAGGTTCCGGCCATGGAGGCCAATTAGGGTGGCAGGCAGTGAGGAGCCTGGGCGCGTGGGCTGGAGAAGTACGACGATGTCGTCCGCGAGCTGCTTGATGATGATGAACTTGTTGGTGGTGGCAACGGTCATCTGGTCCAACTGAGATTCGTAGTTGGCGTCGACTGTGGCCATCCACCAGCCGGTCACCAACACCGCCTGGAGACGATCCTCGGTGCCATGCCGTAGGCCGGCGTGGTGGACCATCTGGCACAGCCGCTGGCCGCTCGCGCGCATCGCCACCTTGGGTCTGGAGTGAGCATTTTGCACTTAGTGTAGGTGCTTAGGCAAATGCTTACGTGCGTACGATGTGGTATATGCATTGGAATGGAGGGGCGCCTGTATGTGAGTGCAAACTGCATTGCATTCACATCATGCTGCCTCTTTTCCCGGTCATCCTCCCATTACTGCCCTCATGCATTCACGATGCTAATTGAAGGAGGATGCATCATTGGGCGTTCAACATTTCGGGAACTGCTACCCTCTCCCTTGTCCGCATTAAAGCCGTATCGAGAACTGCGTCGCTGTTGTCAAATCGAATAGTACTGCGCTACCCACTGCATGGCCGGCTGAACATGCCTCCTCGTCTCTTTCAAATGCCTCCGTTAAACCCACATGCAAACAGAGAAACCTACTCCGGCCACATGTCCGTTCATTAGCGGGCAGAATTAAACACAACATCGTCCGAGCTCCTCCCGTCCGCCCTTAGTTTAAACGAGGCCAAATGCCGGCCAAGCTCCAACCGTCTGCCCTCTATTTAAAGAGGCCAGACAGATAGCGGGCAAGAATCGCAGTCCTCCGCCGCTGCCCCATCTCCTCATTCACCATTTTCTCCACTCTTTTGATGGCTTTCGAGGAGCCGTTCTCCGGCATACTACCCGGCTGGGTGGCTCGCTAAGCCCTCCGGATACGAGCGAGGCCGCTCGAGGCTTCACCAACCTCGCTTGGCCCGACGGAGCCAGTTGCCAGCCCAAGTCGGCGCGTGGTTGAACAACTCGCCACTCCAGTTCAGCTCGATGAGGAGTGGCGAGTTGCTCCACGCCGGCACGGCGGTGAGCACGTCGGCACGGGCGTGTCGCTGCCGCATCATTTCGCGCCACCAGTGTCTGCGGTGGCCACGCCTCCCTTTCCTGTGGCAGCGCCATGCAGGAAGAGCCAGAAGCCGGGTGCATGGAGAGCGACGAGTCGGTGGCCAGCTTCTCCGTGCCCGCCGCCATCATCGAGGAGAAGTAGAACACGGGAGGCCGTCGCCACTTTGATCCCATGAAGGCCACCGCTGAGGCGACGATTGCGTATTCAGGTGGTTTCTTTGCTGCTTCGTCTCTTCCAAGGACCTTCATCGACCCCGCAAGTGTCTGCCGGACGTGAGGAAGACAAAGGGATCCGTGGGCGGCCATTTAGATTAGGCACTCCCTCTGTCCCAAAATATTTGTTCTCAAAATGGATAAATTGGATGTATCTATAACTAAAATAAGTCTAGATACATGCATTTCTAGGACAAGTATTTCCGGACGGAGGGAGTATTAATTATACCATGAGAGCCGGATTAGCACCGCTTAGTTCACGTAAATGTAATGAAATCCATCATGTTTATATGAAGATCCGCCTTTTTTATACGAAATCCTTCATGCTTATATGAAATCAATCCGTGTTTGCACGAATTTCCTCTGGTTGGTTAGAGTTGTGAAAATGTATGCCGCTGACGTTTGATGTTGTCCTCCGCGGAAGGAAGCGGGAGGAAATTTTCCTGCTGCCGTTGGAGATGCTCTTATGCTGGAAATAATAGAGTCACATCCAATCCATTTGAGTTCATTGTGTGTATGATTCTCCCTCTATAAAAAGTTAATTGCATGTACAGTGTACACGTGACTTGCAGGGTGGCTACAACTTCATACATAAAGTAAAGAAGAAACAAATCCACCTTAATCTTGTATTCTAAGTACTATGTGGGTTTCACTGTCAGTACAGTAGCAAAAGAAGTATATATTAATATAAAAATATATAATATAAAAATATAAAGTTAAAGACATAATTCGAACTCAGGTCATCGCGTTGCGAGCATCCGGCGCTAACCAGTCCAGCACATTTTCGTTGTGGACCATGCTGAAGATATATCTCTATGTCTACTCTTATACTCCCTCCATTCCTAAATATTTGTCTTTTTCATATTTGAAATGGACTACCACATACGGATGTGTATGTAGACATATTTTAGAGTGTAGATTCAGTAATTTTGCTCCGTATGTAGTCACTTGTTGAAATCTCTAAAAAGACAAATATTTAGAACGGAGGGAGTAGAAAATAGAATTGATGATGATGGTGTGCGTGCCATCCTACAATATAGGCCATCGGATTTATATCTAACGGATAAGAAGGAAACTATGACAATTTTGCAAAAATATACCCACACCCCTCTCCACATTTGCAAATAAGGCCTTCCCTCGTTCATCCTTTTCTCTCACAAGATAAACTACTCATACAAATGCATCTTAATGTTCCGTGCAATGCTTGGCCATCTAGCTAGTTTCTTTTAAAATAGTTACTGCGATAATTGGGTTGAAGTGATATTATTTTATGTCTGCCCCGAATGATTTCAGATTCACTAGTAGTAACAAAAAAAAGTCGCCTTGTTAATTAACAGAAAACAGGGTGGAAACTATCAAATGAGGCCGGTAAAAACAATGCACACTGGGTTCAGCATCATCGTCACTACAGCTGTGCGCGTGCAAGAAGTCTACATATCGAGGGGGCTACAGAGAGAAAGACGTATCGAGTGTGTTTGAGCGAGGCACAGAGACACAACTAGCACGCGCGCGCGCGTGTGTGTGTGTGAGAGAGAGAGAGAGAGAGAGAGAAACCATTTGATAGATTAAGATCAAGATCGAGTTGTGACCCTTCTGCTGTCATTATTGGGGGGAGGGGGAGGGAGATAAAGACGTATCGAGAGTGTGCGCGCGGCAGGCACAGAGGCACAACTAGCGAGTGTGTGTATGCGTGTGTGTTTGAGAGAGAAGCCAGTAGATAGATTACTATCAAGATCGAGGTGTCACCCTACTCCTTCGGTGTCGGGTAGTCTACATGTGTGTGTGTTTGAGAGAGAAGCTAGTAGATAGATTAGTATCAAGATCGAGGCGTCACCCTGCTCCTTCGGTGTCGGGAAGTGTGTCTGTGTCGTCTGGGGGGGGGGGGGGCAGTGCCACTTAGATATAAGGAGAAGGAGTTTGTGTGACACCTATCTATATTAAGGGATAGGTAGATAGCATGTGTGCGAGGCATACTTAAAGCATCACAGAGATAAACAAATGGTGTGCATGCAAGTGTCAAAAAAATGAAGAGAGAAACAATGTCTACGCGCGCGCGTGTGTGTGTGAGAAAGAGAGAGAAAGAGAGAGAGAGAGAGAGCGAGAGAGAGAGAGCGAAATCTCAAAACAAAAGGTGATTTGCTGGAATCCCATTGTATGTATTCATATGGTTCTGGAACTCGAGTTAACCTCTCGAGTTAACCTTAGGCACATGTGTGAGAGACATAATTATACTTTGAGACATTTGTGGCGGTGGGTGGGCGGAATTAAAGGGGTGGGCGTGTTTGACAGAGAGAGTGCGTGTGTTTCTGTGTGAGAGACTTGTAGGATGGGGTAGAAAGACAAATCCTAACCTTGACGGAGGGAGAGAAATACATGAAGTGCACGTGTGTGATTCCGATGCCCAAGGAGAAATGAGATATGTATGCGTGTGAGAGAGATTGCACAATTCATTCACGTATCACTATCTAGCGATCGTGGATGTGCTTCACTTGAACATAAATCAATATATACTTCGTATTATGGCCAAAGATACAATATCGATTCAACTCTATAAAGATTGGACACTCACATATCACATTTTTTTCTAAATAATCCTTTTCAATTGTGCATGCCAAAGTTACAGTGATGTTTCTTCAAACAACCAATGTAGCTATCATGTACATGCACCATTGTTAGTCTTGCATTCAAATTCATTAGTCTTGGATGATTTAAGGTTCTATTATGAAGTAATATATGTAATATTCATATATGAATTCAACATCCATTTCTTTTTGTGCGCCTCTATAATATCCATTTCTTTTGTGGGACTACAATATCCATTTCTTTTTGTGCGCCTCTACAATAACACGTCAATGCATTATGTTTAAAGTAAATAACCAATGGCACTAAGTTATCTATTTACACAAGAAATACATAGGCTGGGCGTTTGATCTACACCCGTACGATTGGCCGCACCCGTGTGAACGTCCAAGTTATCGGTGCATCATCCCGAGTTATTGTCTTTTTTTCTGGGGTGGACTTCACACCAGTTATTGACTGCTGACGCGTGCCCAGCGTACACAGTCTCGCATGACCTTCCTGCTAGCACCATCCAAAATTAGTTGAAACTAGATACGAACGATCCTGCGGGCAGCAAAATCTCCCGCCTCCTAAAATTTCCGCCACCTAGTCTTTAGCATGTGAAATTCCCCTTTTGTCCTTGGTGCACGGAGAACAACAGTTACAAATACCGCCCTCATTTACATAATAGGTCAGGGCTGCTTTGCTATCTTCCTGTTCCCCCACGAGACGGCACCCCCATTTCCTCTCCCCCTCCCGCAAAAACGACTAACTCCACAGCAACAGAGCATCTTACATCACGCCGTCCGTACTTCATCGACCTTTCTACCCCTCCCCTCTCAAAACCCTAGACTGCTCATCCACCGGCATACCAGAGCCCATTCACTTCCAGCGGAATCCACCTCGCCGGATCTGCTTCTGCAGACGCATCTAGCCCTCCCACCTCCCCTAGAAACAAGTAGAGTGCTCATCCACCACTGTACCATAGCCCATTCAGTGCAGGCCATGTCCATGGTGCCGGATCTGCTTCACCGGTACTCTTGTCAACCGCAGCGCATCTGCAGCGGCTCCTTCATACTCCCCACCGGAGACGCTTCGTCCACACCCCCCGGAGCCGCCCCACCGACGCCCCCATCGACGGCCTCTGATCCCCTTTGCCGACACCTTCCTTAACCCTACCGAAGCCGCTTCGCTGACACCATCGTCAACCCTACCAGAGTAGCTTCGCCTGTACCATTCTCAACCCTACCAGGGCCGCTTTGCCAACTCCCAAGTCCATGGCCTCGTCCAACCTACCAGAGCAACTTCCGACGCCCTGTCCATGGCTGCAGATCCGCATCGTCGACACCATCCTTAACCCAACCACCGGAGCAGCTTCACCGACGCCCTCGTCCACGGCCACAGATCCGCTTCGCCCACACCGTAGTCCAACCTACCGAAGCCGCTCCACAAACACCCTGCTCAACGGTTCTAGATCTCCTTACCGGAGCCCGATAGCTAGCGCAGCTTCATCACCCTTGACGTTTCTAACCTGATTCCCACCGTCTGGCAAGATGCCAAGCACCTGCCACGGCCTAGGTACTTGTCACCTTTAAACTCGTCCAGCATCACCTGCCTGATGTAATTCAAATATACTAACAGGTCGTTGTTACCTGTTATGCAGCTGGCAAAAACTACAAGGATGATGTTTCTTCTGGATCTAACAGCTTGGCCAACCAAGATCCTGGACTGAGGTATTGCTATGATCTTGTAAGTGCGTCTCTCTCTCTTGTATTTTTTTGTGCCTGCCAGTGTGCTTTGCTAGGATTTTCGGCCAGTAATCGCATTGTGCAGACAATATTTCTACTACTGGTTGCTAAATTAGATATGTAGATGTCATACATGATACTACTTCGCACTTCCGTTCCTAAATATAAGTCTTTCTAGAGATTCCATTATAGGCTACATACGGAGCAAAATGAGTGAATCTACACTCGAAAATGCATCTATATACATTTGTATGTGGTCCATACTGGAATCTCTACAAAGACATATATTTAGGAATAGAGGTAGTACATTACACAAAATCATAGGTGGCATGTAGGAATTCCAGTGCATTACATTAGGCTCCCTTAGAGTGCCTGCTAGTCCAGCACACAGAGTCATGTCTAGTTTATGCTACGCACACAATCGTTAATTGATGGTTTAAATATGTGCAAGGGATATGCAATGTATTATTATGTAAAGATGTCTGGAATTAGCCGTGTCAACTTGCAGATGGGGTTACGCAATGAAAAAGTACAAGATGTATATGACAATTTCATGGAACATCGCAAAAAAGGAGAGGAAGCGGTGAGCCTATACAGTGTGCTATGGTAGGTCGCTCCTCCATTGCAATCATCATGACATGTGATTTATATGTTAGTTCTATTGGTCAAGTTTCTTAGGGACAGTTTTTACGAGTTATCCTAAGAAAATAAGCACCTGTGAATATAAGCTCCAGGTAATAAGCCAACCAGTTGTTTTCATTGCCTTCCTTTTCAGCTTATCTTTGGTATGATCAGTGAAAAGTCTAGATTGCATTATATTTTGTCATTGTGCTGCCCATATGAAAATTATTTTGACTTGAAGCATCACAAATTGAACCTACTGCAGTAATTAATATGATAGGAAAACAGACCATCACTATTTATTCAAAATGCAAATACAAAGATACCATCTACTTGGCACAATATACTTTGGTCAGTGTATTCCATAGAGATCCCATTGCCTAATTTAAACGAAGAATGCATGACCCACATTTAAATAAAGAACAATTATTTATTGAAATTCGATGGTCCAAGTGGCTGGTCATTATCATATAGCAGCACCACCTGAAAGCATCATATAGCCGCAGCAGCAGCTCATAGCAACTTATCATATAGCAGCAGCAGTGTGCAATTCATCATATACTAGCAGCAGCTCATAGCAATTCATCATATAGCAGCAGCAGGAGCAGCTCATGGCAATCTATTATATAATTAATACAGAAGTCAAATAAGACACCACGTTCTTCCACATAAGATAAAATAATATACATCGTTGATCAATAATACTTACGGCTAAGATTTAATGATATTACGTTACATACAAATATTCTGGATGTGCACTTTTTTGTACTTAAATCTGACACGTATAAGTACCTATGATGGACAACCGCAAAAAAAACTGTGATGGAAATAGTGCAACAAGGATCACATATAGGAGGACCGCAAAACAAAAAAAAGAATCACGTATAGGGGAGGACAACTCAAACTTTGGAAAGCCAACATCACGTTTCTATATGTGTCAACTACACGGACAACTTTCCCAAGAAAAAATCTACAAGGACAACTAATCAGTTTCGATTCGAATTCTGTTATTAAGAGGAAAAAGACAGCCGCTGCTTTGGCCAGCAAACATAGACGGCCGGTTACCCAAGCAGGCAGGTGAATTGATTCGGGCTGGCTGCAAACATAGCAAGAAACACACTCACACAACACTGATCAAGATCTTGCGGAAATATACACGCAAACGACGCAGCGGATGCATGTCACTGGACTGATATTTAGTTACTTTAATCTGAGTTTTACAAGCAGTATTACATAGGTATATATAGCAGCTGGTGATGCATATCCATGATTATAATTAACTAACGAATTATTTGAGACATATGGATTCATGAATATCTTTGAAATTGTCACATCCTTCTCATTACTATTAGTGCATGCTGGATTGGTAGACGACAGGTATTGAGAGCCCTTGCTTTAAATTCTAACACAATATTTACAAAAGAAACTTCTTTTTTCTAAATTTATAGGAAGAACCTTTTCCTTCGCTTAATTTGTAGGCTAAGAATATTTGATCCATTGATCCTTATTTTAATGACTTGGATTTAAAGATATAGTAACGTACAATAAATTTTCCGTGTCACATGTTGTCCATATTTGCACACGTATTTTCAAAGGGAGTAGGGAACACATACAACAAAGTATATATGAGAGAAATAACACTAATAATATAATAGCTTTTTAGGGACTAATAATAATATAATGCATTGTGCATGTCACCTCACGTGTACATAATAGAAAACTAAAAGAAAACCTTCGATAGAAACTGCCGTACCCTAAGAGAAAATAAAACTCTAAATTAGAGTTCTGTTATATGTGAGAAATTTGGAATACCTAATTTGCTCACATGTGATCTCGTCTTCACAAGTGTTTCTAGCCCAAGATATCACTGGTACACAAATATAAATTAGTGTGTTTAAGCTTTGTAAATAGAGAGGCTATTTTTGTCTTTAATAACTTACTATTGGTTCACTGGATTTTGGTTGATAAACACCATACAGATTTAATTTGCAATAAACCGCGGTGCTGTTTTGGATGATATGGCAGCCAATGAGCACGAAAAAAACATGTTGAAAAAAGAAAAGCAAATCCAAATAATAGGAAACAAATTACATTATGTTTGAAATTTTACTAATACATTTTACATACCATTCACCGCCAAACAGAAGTTATTTTCTTCCAAATTAAGCTAGACGGACAGCATACATTATAGTCCAAAGTATAGAGCGCATGAAAAGTGAGTCATATTAAGTATTCTGAGGTACAAGATTGGGTAGGAATTATCAGTAATATGGAGGCTATAAACTGGGTCATGGGACCAATATTAAGTGATAAGCGTAAGATTTTTTTCTCATTTAAGCATTGTCAGGATTGATTGATTTATTTAAGTTTCTTTTTTTTCTTAAATCTCAGTCACATTTTTATAATAACATTTCACCAAAATATCAAATCTACAAAGGACCAAGCAAAGTGGATCAACTTTTTTGGGAATTTCAACCTCTCCCGGCTCTCCGGTTGAGAATCAGTGGCCACATAAAAACAGTACCCATGTCAATGAGTGTCTACAGTAACCATGCTACAATATCAATCCATGGAGCGCTTGCTACAACCCTTCATTTGGGAAGTCCTTTTTTGATCCAACAGAAAGTTACGTCGTGGATCTCTGTCCGAGTTTGAAATAGGTATATCAAGAAGTCAAGGAGAGAATAAAGCAAGTTCCACCAAGGACACATAAGGCCTCAATTGTTGATCGTGCGTACATTAACTCATCATTAGAAAATTAAGTATAATGTAGAAATATACACTATATAGTTGCGCAAATGCTTGGACTGGCCATCATGCTACTCTACCCAAAGTAAAGTTGTGTTGAGACTAAGCAAAAGTGAAATGTTGTAGCAATTGTGATGGAAATATACGCCTTAGATTGAAACCGAATACAAAGTTTAAGTCGGATTATTCAATGTAAGACAATTGTTTTACCAAAAACATAAAATCTTCGATAAATGTTTTTGCTAAAGTATAGTTATTTAGTGGTGAAATAATTGGGTATAAGTAGCAGTCCACAGGGGGTAGGAAAAATAGTACAAACCCTCTAATATAGGAATACACTACATGGCAATTTTTTTTCTAGAAATCAATATTTTTTGAAATAAGTTGAATAGCGACACATGTGTGGGCAACAATTTTTTTGATAAAAAAACAAAATTCCATAACTAATTCAGTTATTAGGTTTTCTATAATTGAAATTATCTATCTAATAGCAAAATAACATATTAAAGTATATATCACAAACAAGAATATCAATTAATAAATCTAGCCGCGCCAATGCGCGGGTCACCCCGCTAGTTCATCATATAGCAGCAGCAGTAGCAACTCATAGCAATTCATCACATAGAAGCAGCAGGAGCAGCTTATAGCAACTCATCATATAACAGCAGCAGCTCATAGCAATTCATCATATAGCAGCAGCAGGCAGAAGCAGCTCATAGCAATTCATCGTATAGTGGATCAGAATGAAAATTTGGCAAAAAATCAGAGGAGATCCTCACCTTGTTGGATGAGCTCATCCTTCAACAACACCTCAAGGCCACGGTCTGGGAGGAGCGGAGGGGGAATAAGTTGCCTTCTGCCGCAGTGTGGCATCAGCCATAGTTGTGCGGCGCCCGCCAGAGTAGTGCGTTGGACGGACCATAGTGGAGCAGCTGCTGGAGACCATGAGAATGAGGGGCGGCACCAGAGGGAGGAGCAACCAGCGATATTTGGTCCTACCCGCATGTGTCGGCGTCCTGGGAACGGGGGTCCCCAGACTTGCCTGCCTGCGGCCCACGGCGTGGCTAAGCCAGCAGGCCGTACGACCCATCTTCACCAACAAAGCATCCAAGACCCTCGCGAGGGTCCAAGCCTCGCGAGGCGGACGACGCAAGACCTCCTCTGGAGTAGCCTAGCCAGGCAGGCTCACGAGGAGCGGAGATATCAAGGCGAGGCAAACCTCACGAGGCCCAAGTGACGTGAGCCATGATACATCTCTAACGTATCTATAATTTTTGATTGCTCCATGCTATATTATCTACTATTTTGGATATTATTGGGCTTTATTATCCACTTTTATATTATTTTTTGGACTAACCTATTAACCGGAGGCCCAACCCAGAATTGCTATTTTTGCCTGTTTTAGGGTTTCGAAGAAAAGGAATATCAAATGGAGTCCAAACGGAATGAAACCTTCAGGAACGTGATTTTCTCAACGAACAAGACCCGGGAGACTTGGACCCTACGTCAAGACACAAAAGAGGAGGCCACGAGGTAGGGGGCGCGCCTACCCCCCTAGGCGCGCCCTCCACCCTCGTGGGCCCCCTGTTGCTCAACCGACGTACTCCTTCCTCCTATATATACCTACGTACCCCCAAACGATCAGATACGGAGCCAAAAACCTAATTCCACCGCTGCAACTTTCTGTATCCATGAGATCCCATCTTGGGGCCTGTTCCGGAGCTCTGCCGGAGGGGGCATCGATCACGGAGGGCTTCTACATCAACACCATAGCCCCTCCTATGAAGTGTGAGTAGTTCACCTCAGACCTACGGGTCCATAGTTATTAGCTAGATGGCTTCTTCTCTCTTTTTGGATCTCAATACAATGTTCTCGCCCTCTCTTGTGGAGAACTATTCGATGTAATCTTCTTTTTGCGGTGTGTTTGTTGAGACCGATAAATTGTGGGATTATGATCAAGTTTATCTATGAACAATATTTGAATCTCATCTGAATTCTTTTATGTATGATTGGTTATCTTTGCAAGTCTCTTCGAATTATCAGTTTCGTTTGGCCTACTAGATTGATCTTTCTTGCGGTGTCCTTTCCCAGTGAGAGTAGGGGCCGCAAGGCACATATTGTATTGTTGCCATCGAGGATAACAAGATGGGTTTTTCATCATATTGCATGAATATATCCCTCTACATCATGTCATCTTGCTTAAGGCGTTACTCTGTTTTTAACTTAATACTCTAGATGCATGCTGGATAGCGGTCGATGAGTGGAGTAATAGTAGTAGATGCAGGCAGGAGTCGGTCTACTTGTCTCGGACGTGATGCCTATATACATGATCATACCTAGATATTCTCATAACTATGATCAATTCTGTCAATTTCTCAACAGTAATTTGTTCACCCACCGTATAATACTTATGCTCTCGAGAGAAGCCACTAGTGAAACCTATGGCCCCCGGGTCTATCATCATCATATTAATCTCCTACTACTTAGTTATTTCCTTTGCTTTTTACTTTGCCTTTATTTTACTTTGCATCTTTATCAGAAAAATACCAAAAATCTATCAGATCTCACTCTCGTAAGTGGCCGTGTAGGGACTGACAACCCCTATTCGCGTTGGTTGCAAGGATTTATTTGTTTTGTGCAGGTACGAGGGACTCGCGCATAGCCTCCTACTGGATTGATACCTTGGTTCTCAAAAACTGAGGGAAATACTTACGCTACTTTGCTGCATCATCCCTTCCTCTTCAGGGAAAACCAATGCAGTGCTCAAGAGGTAGCAAGCCATGATGCACGACACCAGGCGGGTGCCAGGCAGGCGCCAGCGCATGCAGCATCCTTGTTTCCCCTTTGGTGCTAAGGAGGCCAGAGCAGGCGAAGAGTACCGAGGCATCAGGCAAAAGTTGCTATATTGGTGCAACGAGACCAAGACCAGGAGGACGGAAAGACGAAGTTCATCATGGAGCCCAAGACGGCATCACCACCAGAGCCATTCGCAGGTGAAGACCACTTTTGTCAGGATAGCTTGTACTAGTTGTCCCCCTTCAAATTTGCCCGCCGTTGTTGGCTCCCTTCCCGCTCGATATTTGGGAAGAGGACCAGGGCCTATATAAGTAGAGCTAGCCACCATAGTAGGGGGTAATGAGAGCAGAGCTGAGCTGAGCTAAGCTAGGCTGAGCAGGCTGAGCTGATCGCATCTCATATCATCTCACCTTAGCTTGATCCAACCCGATCGAGAGCCTACTCACAAGAACATCTCAACCTCAGGAGGTTGTTCTTACCTTGTACTGTTCATCATCAGCCCTAGAGGCAATCCACCACCACCACACTGGAGTAGGGTATTACACCACAACGGTGGCCGGAACCAGTATAAACCTCGTGTCTTTCTGTGTTGCAAGTTCGTCGACTTCGTCCTCGAGATCTTAGCGAGCTAGGGCGTAGATTGGTGGGAAGGAAATACTTTGCGCGCACCCCAGTGTTCGAACCTTAAGGGTTTGCCAGAACCCCACTTCCGACATTTGGCGTGCCAGGTAGGGGTGCACCGTAGCTTCCCTTCCATCAGTTCGTCGCTCCGTCACTCCGTCGTCTCCATGGTGGACGCTCGCCGTGCTCGAGCTGAGCATCGAGCTGCCCTCACCGCCCGCATCGCTCAGACGGCTCCCGTCGGCGGACCATATCGCCGTTCTCCATCTCCCGCCGCCAACGCTGCCACCGGCCAGGCGGGGAACAAGTAGCAGGCGTCCTTGCTGCATCCTTCGGTGCGGCAGGATGGCCGCACCGCCACTCCATCATTGACCCCTGCCGGTTCTTCGTCTCACCCGCACCGCGCTCCCATGGAGGCACGGGCCGCGCTCCTTGCGGCAAACGAGTTCCTGTGCTGCCGCCCCGTCGACGACCCCAACAAGGAGTGGCTCGACCGCGTCGCCGAGCTCGTCCGTGCCACAAGGGGCTCTCCGGCGTCGTCCCACTCTCTGCCTCACCCTCAAGCAGCCGCGGGTGACGGGGCTCATGGCGTGCCTCCACCACCTCAGCCCTAGGATGGCGCCTTGGCACCAAGGCGCGTGGCTCCACGGCGTGATCTGCCGCGCCCGGCGCCCGCGCGCGAAGAGAGAAGCCGCCAAGAAATTCCGCGGTCGCGAGAAGTTGCACCTGCGCTCCCCGCGCCACCTTGTCAAGACCGCGCACCGCCCGCAGCAGTGCAGCGCGGACCTCGTCAAGACCAAGCTCCACCTCCGAAACGGGCCCCGGCAACCATGGCTGGCTGCCGCGCCTTCACCCCCGAGCTGCGTAGCATCGCCTGGCCGGGCAAATTCAAACCGGATCTACCTCCTCGCTATGACGGTACCGCTGACCCCGCGGAGTTCCTGCAGGTCTATGAGCTGAGCATCGAAGCGGCGAATGATGACGAAAAGGTCATGGCGAACTGGTTTCCCATGGCTTTCAAGGATGGAGCACGCTCCTGGCTCCTAAACCTGCAGCATGGCTCAATCTCCTCCTGGGACGAGATGCACGACTGCTTCGTCGCCAACTTCCAGGGCACTCGTGACCGCCCACCGGCCGTGGGTGATCTACGCCGCATCAGGCAGCAACCAGGAGAGACCGTCCAGAAGTACATCCAGCGCTTCAACAACACCCGCCTCAAGATCCCCAAGGTCACAGACGAGGCCATCATCTCCGCGTTCTCCGACGGCGTCCGTGATGTCAAGATGAAGGAAGAGCTCGCCATCCATGAGGAGCTCTACACATCTCAGGGGCTGTTCAACCTGGCGACCAAGTGCGCAAGAGCTGAGGAAGGGCGCCTCTCTCTCCTTGAGCTGCCAGCCGTGGGCGCGGAGGAAAAGAAGGCCAAGGCCAAGGATGTGAAGCGCAAGGAGGCAGCTATGCTCGCAGCGGAGCCCGACGTCAAGCGGGGCAGAGATCATCCTGAGTCATCCAAGAACGGCCGACCGTTCTATGCCTTCCACAACCTGAACACCCACAACACCAGCGACTGTCGAGAGCTCAGAGCTCAGAGAAGGATGCTACGGTCGACGCCCTGAGCGGAACGAACGGGGCTACGGCCGCGGAGGAGGACGTGGAGGCGGACAGTGGGACGACTGTGGCCTGCGCCAGGAGTGGCACAACCGGCCTCGTGAGGACCGCTGGCAGGACCAGCCTCGCGAGGGTGCCTGGAGGGACCCGCCGTGTGAAGATCGCCCCCAGGGCAACGCCGGTCTTCCCCCGCTGCCGCCACCAAGAAGGAACGACGACCACCACCAGGACAAGGGGGATGGGGGCTTCCAGGAGCCGCGTGCAATCGCCTGCATCTTGGGCGGTGCCCAGACCCCAGCCTCTCAGCGCACCTTCAAACAGTTCGCTCGCGAGGTGAACGCGGTGCTCCCCAAACTCGAGGCTGCGCGCCCGCTTAGGTGGTCCCAATGCGCCATCACCTTTAACTCGACAGATCAGCTTAAGTGCGCAGCCACCGCTAGCGCCCTACCTATGCTGTGTTCCCTAGTCATCAACAATGTGCAGGTCACCAAGACCCTCATCGACGGCGGCGCAGGGCTCAACGTCCTGTCCGTTGACACATTCGACAACCTCCACGTGCCTTGTGAACAGCTCCAGCCCACCAAACCTTTCTCAGGAGTGACCGACGGCTCCACCACACCGATAGGGCAGGTCCTCCTGCCTGTCACCTTCGGGGAGCGCAAGAACTACCGCACCGAGCTCATCGACTTCGACGTCGCGCACATCCGCCTGCCGTACAATGCCATCCTCGGGTATCCGGCCCTAGCCAAGTTCATGACAGTCACTCATCATGGCTACAACGTTCTCAAGATGCCAGGAAGCGGATGAATCATCACGGTCCTGTGTGAAGAGAGGGATGCGGTGTGCTCCCTTGAGCGCGCCTTTCAAGCCGCAGCAATCGACGACCCCGACATCAGAAATGAAGGCCCTCTAGAGGCCATCCCCAAGAAGAAGAAGCCGCGTCGTGCAGGACCTCAGGAGGATGGCGTCGCGGCAAGAGCCTCGTCAGGACTAGCGCCCGCTCCAGGGGCGCCTCCCTCCATCGCATAGGAAGGCGCGCACGACGCCCTCCTCAAGCAGGTCTCGGGGGATCTCTTTTGGAGGGCCTCAGACCTTGCCAACCTCATGAGGGAGGCGCTTGGGCACCACTTGGAGGCGTGCTTCGCGGCACATGACCCTTAGGAGAGCATAGGGCAAGGAGTGCCCACCACTCAGGGGTTCATCACCAAGACCACCCAGGAACTGCAAGAAGCAAGAGCCATGCGCGACGACAGCTGCCCACGAGGCACAGCTCCACTTCCTGGCGAGGATGCTGGGCTGTGTGTCTGCATCGACGTCCCAAGGCTCAACAGGGCCGCATCTCAGGAGTGTTTCTGGCCTTCGCGTGTGGGCCGCTGCGAGGGCCCGCCGCACAGCTACGTTCGTATGCCTTTTGGCTTGCCGAGCGTGGCGTCGGCCTATCAGCGCAACATGCGACGTCTCCTGACGGCTCAGGAAGCCAGGTACCATGCCGTTCTGGAGGAGATGGAGACGGTCTTCAGGGAACCTCCTGAGCCCCCAGAGTCTCCCGAGGCTCAGGGTTCTGGCGGCTCATGAGGAGTCATTTCTTCAATGCACGCCTTCAGCTGCACCAACTCTACTTCATCTATAGAACCAGGTGACATCTTCCAAGCTCGTTTAGCTGGGAGCGCCCCTCAGGCTGCATTATTCCCAGGTCGCGTGGGTCCGTCCATGCGGCATGTATCCCTTTTGCTTATGTCCTTAGCTTACCTTGCAGGGGGCGCCCTCGGGCTGCATCATCCCCAGGCCGCTCAGGCCGGACCCGGTGGCGTGTATCTTCCTGCAATCCAAATTGATCTGCTCTCCATGCTTAACCTGCCAACTGCTGTCACCTGCTCGATCATTGCCTCCCACGGGGCCTCCTCACAGGCACGACGCTGGTGCATGGGTCTGTCCCTGCCATGTCGACAAACCTAAGAGGTCGAGCTCTGGCTCGCGGCACGCCCCGCGCACGTCACCTCACCAGGCCCTCAGTGCCTTCACCCCATCCAGAGCAACCAGCGGCAGGCTAACAGCTGTAACGGCAAACCGTGTTTCTTACTGTGCAAGTTCATAGGGATCCAGTGGGAAGAATAGTAGGCGGCACCGTGAGTCTCCTTTTCTCTCGTGTAATTCACTTGCAATTAAAAGGGGGGCTCCTGAGCATCGCGACTCAGGAGCTCTTACTGGCTCTCCAGCCCTCACCCCCTGGTCTTGACCACGGCATCGCGACCTGGCATACCAGCGGCGGCTGAGCTCGCTCGAGGGCTGGGACCTGAGGACGTAGAGCACTAAGGAGAGCATGAGGGGAGGGAAACTCGCATGGGCCAGCCTAGCTATGCCGCACGAATAAGTGAGCAGCCCTAGCGCAACGTCAGGAGTCGCCACGAGATCAACAAGGTAAGTCCCACATTTGGATCGGCTAAATGTTTGGGCCTAATGGTCACTCACGCCTTTCTGCACCCCCGTTGCGGCCACGTCAACTCCCTTTCTCTCCTTACCATGGCTGCTTGAGCGCTAAGGGGGACCTCCTGAGCATCACGCCTCAGGGGCTCTTACTGGACCTCGGGCCGCACACCTCCTGGCCTTGACCACAGCACGTGACCTAGCATACCAGCGACGGTTGTAGCCTACCTAGGGACCGGTACCTGTCAGCATAGAGCAACAAGCTATCACGAGGAACGAAAGGGGGACCGAACCTTAACGGGACATGCGTTCACCAAATTTTCATAACAAGGAAGATAAGCACAAAAGACATTACGGACCCTTACATGCCCCCACCAGGTAATTCATGATTCTTCGCAGGAAACAAAAGCTGATACTAAGGGGAATCATATCTACATCCTTCCGTGGTGGACACCATCATCAACAGTGGGCCACGGGGGCCGGCGCCAACCCCATCCAGATCAGCGGCGGCGACGGACGGACGCCGCAGCTCTACTCCGAGTGCGGCGAGAGGTCGGGGGCACGTAGCTGTCATCGCTCGTTTCCGGAGTCTCATAGAGCTCAAGAGAGCTGTTGGACTCCCATGGGCTGCTGATGCTGGAGTGGTCGCGAGCGGAGCGCGCATCAGCCTCGCGCTCCTCTCCGAAGCAGCACTCCAGGCGGCGGCCCTCGGCATCGAAGACCTTGTAGAAGAGAGTGGAGACGCTGTCGTACTCGAAGTGGATCGCGAGGGCGCCCCTCGCACGGCAGACCCGCGCGATCTCGCCCCAGCCGCGATTCATGAAGATCTTGCCGGTGGGGACCGCTTCGATCTCCGCTCCAGTCGCCGGAGCGCTGCAGTCAGCGTGCTGCAGCCAGAGCTCGAGAGGCCCCCTCGGCGGCATCACCTCGGAGAAGAACCATGGGAAGAGTATCCAGGAGCTTGGAGGCATCGACGCCCATAGCAACAACTCGCGCGAGGAGTCCGCGGCGTGAACCCTAGGGGCGACGGCGCGCGTCGCCGTGGCGCGGTGACCCCGGATGCGGCCTGGGTGGCGCTGCTCATCACTTCATCCTCCCGAGCCCTCAGCTCGGGCGTACAAGGGCAGCGTGTACCCCAGAGGAGGCCGCTCGCACCAAGGCCTCAACACCACCTACATCGCCGCTTCATCACGGCGATGGATCGACCTTTTCTTTGGCGGAAGAGGCCCCGGATCATCACAGGGAGCCTTTCCTTTCTCTTCAGTAGAAAACTTTCTGATGGGCGCCATTGTTGTCAGCAGTGGAGCAAGGAGGAAGAAGCAAGCAAGCAAGGAAGCGATGGGCAACGGGGGTTCCGCCCCCTCCCCATTTATAGCAAGAGAAGGCCAACCGACGTCTCCCACGATCGCAGGTAATGACGGTCTTCCTTGCATGTCGCAGGGACTTGTCAAGTCGTGCAGTTGTCGAGGCAACATGGGGAAGAGGAGACACACATGTCCAATCAACTGACACACGTCAACCGAGGCTACATGCTTTGGGGGCCCATGGCGCTCCGTACTTGGACCTTGGCTTTGCCGCGAAGCCAAGCCCGAGCGCACCTTGGGCCTGGGGGCTACTGTCGGTGATGATGTCCTCGACTAGGGGGTACTCACCACGTCATCTCCCAATCTGTTAGATTGGGCCGAGGACCCCCATGGCGATATACTCATGGGCCAGTTCAGACAGCTGCCGCATACATGGAAGATTCCACAAGACTTGGTGATCAAGACAAGGACTCCTCCCCACTGGTGTATTCAGCTAGGACTCTTGTTATCCTAGGCCTCTGGTGCATTATATAAACCAAGGTCAGGCTAGTCGATAGATATATACAACAATCATACCATAGGCTAGCTTCTAGGGTTTAGCCTCTACGATCTTGTGGTAGGTCAACTCTTGTAATACTCATATCATCAATATCAATCAAGCAGGACGTAGGATATTACCTCCATTAAGAGGGCCCGAACCTGGGTAAACATCGTGTCCACTGCCTCCTGTTACCATCGATCCTAGACGCATAGTTCGGGACCCCCTACCTGAGATCCGTCGGTTTTGACACCGACATTGGTGCTTTCATTGAGAGTTCCGATGTGTGATCGGCAAAAGGATCAATGGCTCGCCCGCAGGTCAACTGCGACGCCGGCTTCTTCGTCACCGGCTCGGCCGGTCACCTTGGCTGGACCGAGGACTGTGCCCTACCTCCGATTGTCATGTCTGGATGAGGGCCTTCATCAATATCAACTCCAATCTCTATCAAGATCATGGAGGAATCATCCAGGGAGCCCGGGGGCTCAACGTCAACATTGCCCTCGGGCCACCGTGCTGTTTTTCTGGACAGCGAACTCGTATCCGCCGCGAAGCCTCCTCAAGTGTCGTTTTAATGATTGCTTCGGTGGAATTGTGCGGAATTGAGTCTACAACAACCCTGGAAAAATTCTTCGAGTTCCGATGGAGGAATCTCTGGCAATCCGCGATATACCGGAGCCCTGTCAAATCTGGACGAGAATCTGGACGAGAATCTGGACGAGTTTAGGGCGTGGTGTCGAGCTTCTAGCTCGGCCGTCCTTTGGAAAATCCAACCATTGATCGGCTGCGTAATTCCTATATCTACCACCCCTCAAAATTTCAGCTCGATCCGACCGTCAAAACTTCGGGAACCTTCCGATTAGTGCATCACTTTTTGGATCTGTTTTCTGCGTGAAAACGAATCCGACCCGAATTCGTCTTTTTTATGAACGGGATTTCGGACATCCTTTTTGAAGGAAGTTTTGTATGGGGTATTGTGTTTTGTTCCCGAACACATCCCACTAACTTTAAAATCTTTTGAACATGATCTTCACCATCATGCTAGTGTCAAACCAGTCTGGCAATATTGCTCCACGGTTGCCGACCTGCGCTAGACACGTCGTCACTTTGTTGAGCCGAGCTCAACTTCTTCGGATCATCATCTCGGCGAGCCGAACATGAGTTCAGCATTGCGAAGGATAAATCATCACCAACATCGCGGCCCCACGGATTACACGGAGCGGGCACACCGGCATCGCCGCACGGTCACTTCATCAAGCCGACATTGACCACGTCACGACCTACATCGGCAGGGCCGCACTGTCACTCCTTCAAGCCGGTGTCCATCACGCCGACCTACTTCGACTCATCGGCTGACATCGAGGCTTCGACATCTCGGCTGGACCGGTGGCTTCGCCATCTCTTCATCAACCTACTCCGAAGACTTCGGCGTCACTAGCCGACCAGCTCCGTCACACTAGCTGGACCGAGGGCTTTGCCTCGGCAAGCCAACCTTTGCCAGCATCGCCATGCCATTGCTTTATCGTCCATCAGGAAATGGGTGTGCGGATCGAGACCCAATTTTGGGAATCACCTTTCTTTGGATTGCTACAACCAATAAAGCAGGTGCTATTAATCCTAGTATTTTTTTCGCTTGTTCGGGTTCATTTTTCCCAAGGAATTATTACTCTGGTTTTCCATCATATGTACGCAGGTCTATCAAATGGTGGCCGCATTAACGACGGTCGCATGGTGGTTCGGTCAGTTTCCGTATATAGTCCGGCGAACGCCGCATCTGGAACTCGGACCGACCTTTGAATTCAGGCTTTGCCACACCTTTACCGCATCACGCCGACGCCCGACATCGACATTGACTTCGGCGCTAGGCCATATTTCTTTTATTGCTCACTTTGCATAAATTATTTATTATGCAATGATTATTTTTACTATTATCTCCGGTTTGCACTATTTTTTGTGCACAGGAAAATGATCCGGGTTGGGTAGTATTGTCAACTCGGCGTACTGACATACCACGCCACCTCGGCTAGACGGGGGGCTTCGTCAACACTTCATTACCCCATGCCGGGGACTTCGACATCACTCTGTCGGCCTGCATTGACCGTGCTATGTCACCACTTCAGAGTGCCGAGCTCTTTGCTCCACCACCTTGGGAATGGCTTGGGGGATGGAACCTTGTCCCGCATCAAGCTCGAACCGTGTCATCAATACCGAACACATTAACCAGCTAAGTTGCCTTCATGCTCAAAGTTTTAAATTTTCAACTTGTGTTCGGTTCGACCAAGCATTATACCTTTTTGTAAAAAAGTTGCTTATAAAAAATCTCCTTGTCAAAACTTTGTTTGTGACACACAAATTCAAATACCCCGTTTACTTGGGGGCTTCCTTTATGAAGCTTTTCCTCTTGCATATGATTATACTTGTACGGCTTCGTTCTTTGTTCATGTATTATGCCACAATATGCACCATATTGACTTAAGTGATTTGCAAGCTGGGTTGCCTCGCTCCTGTGTTTACCCCTACATTCCTGATTGTTCGGCTAGGGAGTAAAGGGAGCACCTCTGCGATTGTCACGATTGGGTCATCCGAGCCGGACCTCAGACTGGTTGAAGCCGAAAGCTAGCGCTCTTATTGTTTTCAATTATGGTCGGCACATAACGGAACTCATGAGTACAAAAAATCTATTGCACAAGTCTCATAGTAACAATGAGCACCGAAGAAAGGTATCGGTGGGGGTACTGTTTTCTTCGAAGATGCTTCTTACACTTCGTCAGTAATATAGCATAAGTTCCCTGAGCGCGCTTTGTCTGTTACAGTCTTATGGCCTGATTGCCTAGTTATCGGAAACACCGTCGATATTCTCGACAGGTGGAGTACATAACACTTTTTGGCCCTTGACCGAAGAGGGAGAAGCCGACGGTTGGTTAAGACGCGTATAAAGTTCGGGTGAACACATATTTGATATAAGTACTTTGGTACATACAATCATTATACATAAAATTCTTTTACCCAAGTCACTTGGGGGCTCTTAAATTTATATGAGCCGTTTTATAGTAAGTGTTCTTCTTCTTAGTCGTTGGAAAGTTATTATTATTATTATTATTATTATTATTATTATTATTATTATTATTATTATTATTAGTATTATTTATCACTCCTTTTTTTGACACGAGTGTGTGGTCACTAGCCGGGGAGCCTAATTTCCCTCTGAAAGCCGCTAGAGTTTAGTTTGCTAAACTGGCCTAAAGAGAAGTACTCCGCCTTCGGGATAGGAGGTTGAAGCCGTAGGCTGACCCGCTTGAAGTCTTTAGATAGGATGTGTCATGTTAAAACACGACAGAAGCACTTTTTTTCTAAAGTCCAATTTTCAGATTGGCACCGAAAACTTGATCTTGTTCGGACGTCAGGTTTTCACTGACGTTTTTTGGTTTTCCAAGCCTATGGCACTTTTTAACTATTGGTGTGTTTCCAGCATAGTCTCGTTGTGCAACACCGGACACCTTTAGAGATTCGGCAAAAACATTCTCGGACACTACTATATATGCATCGGTTTCGAATTGTGTCTTCGGTCAATAGTTGGGTTGCCCGGCTCCTGTGCTCGCCTCCTACGTTCCGCTTTGTTTGGCTAGGTGTGCAAAGGGAGAACCACTGCGATTGTGCTTCCAGCTCGCATGGTTAAGCACCTCAGTGGAGAAAGCCAAAAACTGACTGTCAAAATAGGCGCAAACCGGTCAGCGGTCCGATGACTATGTTAAATGACGGGTCGTTCATAACATGGCCGAAGTGTTTACGGCTTGACCTCGGATGTCGCCGAACACTAACCGGGGGCTTATAGCTAGCTTCCCCAGTTTAAAGCTCCTATGACTAAGCAAAAGTTATAAACCCCGCATATCTGATTGCCTCATTTCTGCTAACACAACCGCCTTGGGGCACCGAGACGTCGGCTAAGGGTTGTTTTGTTATTGCGGAAACACCGTGCATAGTATCTACCAAGGGGTAGAGGCCGACGATGGGCCACTTTCAAGTGATAAACGGTCGCAATGGAGTCAAAATAATGATGTAAAGTACTTGGATACATAGAATCATTACACATAATCTGTGGTTTTACTCTGGATATCGATCCTTAATCCGACCACCCGTGCCCACATTAAGGCTCGGGGGCTATTGGGCTTTGCGCTCATTATTTACAAATATTAAAGGGGCACATCGATCCCCTGATCTGGTGTTGCCACCCGACCAGTGTCTCGGGGGCTACTGCATTGCCTATTCAATGCAGAAAATTCAAAGGGCTCAGTGTTCGGCTTGATCGAACTATGGGAAAGCGCGTCTTCGGACAACAATAAGTACCATGTGGACTTATCTGGCATCAAGCTAATATATCACGACGACTTCTTGTTGGAGTAAATAGCCATGGGTATCCTAGCCGGCTTTCCCCTGGCCCTTCTGAAAAAATTACGAGCCCGTCCAGCTCTCAAGAATCCAAGACATGGGGCCGCCTTCCCCTTGCTGGCTGTCACCCAGGCCAGCTTTCGGAAGGCGGCCCGACTTTAGCCCTCATGAAGAAAGCCATGGGATGCCGACTCCAAGAAGCCGGCAGCGAGGAGGCCGACTCCAGGAAGCCAGCTCCCGTAAAGCGGTCGAGACCGTACCCTCAAAGTTTGCATCCACCTAACAGAGATGTGATGGGGCGTGGCTACAGTGGAGCCTGCCACCCCCGAATCCCGGAGCGCGCCTGGCACAGTGTGCCGTACGGGTGGCCATGACCCGTCCGGCGCGGCACTGTTGCCACACTGACCCTGATGTCATCCACGACGGATTACCAGTACGGCCACGGGCGATGGGCCCCCTCAGGCAGAGAGACACCTGAAGGCGGCCTGGCCTCCCTCAGTCGGCCCGAGATGGAGCCGGCTCTCTCCAGCCGGCTTGCCACCCCCTCGAAGGAGACGCCCCATTAAGGAGACAAGATGCGGTGAGGCTACAGTGGCCACCCGCCGGACGGCAGCACTGTAGCCATGCTTACCTCGGCGAAGCCCTCGTCACCAAGATTGAGCAACAGTAACCCACCACCGACAAGGCCCTGGACAGTGGGGCCTGCCTGTCGACCAGGGAGCCGGCAGCCGGCGGGACCCACCAGCCGGCGGGCCCCAGCAGCCGGCGCAGAAGCCGGAGAGCAAAGACACAAATGACTGGGCCCCACACCCAGCCGGATTACCATTGTACCCCCAGGGGGGTAGGCCTATATAAACCCCCCGGGGCACCGATGCAAAGGGTTGGGCCCCCAGCTAGTCTTAGACACCATACGAGGAGAAGAAGCAAGTTAGCCATACCCTTCTTCCTCCTCCCACCGAACAGCTCAAGGAGCATTGTGTAGCTACTTGTCCATCTAGTGATCATGCGGAGACCCCGCAGAGCAGCAGTAGGGGTGTTATCTCCACGGAGAGCCCCGAAGTTGGGTAAGATTCGCCGGCGTGCATGTCTTCGCCTCATCCCGTTTCCAGGCACCGGCGACGTCTTACTGGCTCCCACAATGATAAGCCACCCGTTGGCATATGTCGCACCTACCACCCGACACTTCTCACGACCCTCTCTCAGGGGCCCATTCGCCAATCACTATTATCTCTAATATATTACACTGCGTTTTTTATTTCTATGTATGCTGCCGAGCTAGGAGTCGATCCTCAGGCCGATTTCGCGCATCGACCTGAGTCTCAGGGGCTACTGGGAACAACAGTTTTATGCTTGCCTTCAGGTGCATCTCGGGGTTTGGACTGATACACACCTTGCGGGCTACTAGATATACATCGGCAGAGAATAAACTACACCGGTTAAAAATATTCACAAAAAATCAGCCCGCGGTCGGGGTGGTGCACCACCTTGGAAGCAGTTCGGCATAAAGCTCGGGCGCTAGCGGCTAGCTCCATAGAGGGCATTTCCGGCATTAAGCTCGGCTAAACTCCTTCAACTTTTTTGGACCAAGATGATCTATGACATCTTGGATATAGTCCGGCGTTGGAGCTCGGAAGCAGTCCGGCGTTGGTGCTCGGCTGCAAAAGATACCTCGAATGCAGTCCGGTGTTAGAGCTCGGATGCAAGAGGACACTTGCTCCCAGGAACAACTTCAAACCCGAGGTGTGGCATAAAAATAACAAGGCATTGATAAAGGCCGAAAACTTAAAGGGGCTCCTCGGATACCCAACGTGTAAACTCATCGAATGCATTTCAGTCATCCTCAAGATCAAAGATGAGAAGATTTTTTGAACCAGTTTTCAAGACTGACAACCGAAGATGAAGAACAGTTCGGAAGAATCGAGGAGAGTCCCTAACTTGAAGACCGGTTCAGGGGGCTACTGATGGTGTCCTGTACTAGGGGGTACTCACCACGTCATCTCCCGATCTGTTAGATTGGGTCGAGGACCCCCATGACCGTATACTCATGGGCTAGTTTGGACAGCTGCCGCATACATGGAAGATTCCGCAAGACTTGGTGATCAAGACAAGAACTCCTCCCCACCGGCTTATTCGGCTAGGACTCTTGTTATCCTTGGCCTCTGGTGCATTATATAAACCGAGGCCAGGCTAGTCGATAGATATATACAACAATCATTCCATAGGCTAGCTTCTAGGGTTTAGCCTCTATGATCTCGTGGTAGATCAACTCTTGTAATACTCATATCATCAATATCAATCAAGCAGGACGTAGGGTATTACCTCCATCAAGAGGGCCCGAACCTGGGTAAACATCGTGTCCCCTGCCTCATGTTACTATCGATCCTAGACATACAGTTCGGGACCCCCTACCTGAGATCTGCTGGTTTTGACACTGACAGTCGGCGTCCTGAGAATGGGGGTCCCCAGACTTGCCTGCCTGCAGCCCACGACGTGGCTAAGCCAGTAGGCCGTACGGCCCATCTTCACCAACAAAGCATCCAAGACCCTCGCGAGGCGAATGACGCAAGACCTCCTCTGGAGTAGCCTAGCCAGGCAGGCTCACGAGGAGCGGAGATATCAAGGTGAGGCAAACCTCACAAGGCCCTCGTGACATGAGCCATGACGCACGACACCAGGCGGGCGCCAGCGCGCGCAGCGTCCTTCTTTCCTCTTTGGTGCTAAGGAGGCTAGAGCAGGTGAAGAGTAATGAGGCATCAGGCAAAGGTTGCTATATTTGTGCAACGAGACCAAGACCAGGAGGACGACAAGACGGAGGTCATCTTGGAGCCCAAGACGGCGTCACCACCAGAGCCTTTCGCAGGCGAAGACCACTCCCTTCAAATTTGCCCGCCGTTGTTGGCTCCCTTCCTGCTCGATATTTGGGAAGAGGACCAGGGCCTATATAAGTAGAGCTAGCCACCATAGTAGGGGGCAATGAGAGCAGAGCAGAGCTGGGCTGAGCAGGCTGAGTTGATCGCATCTCATCTCACCTTAGCTTGATCCAACCCGATCGAGAGCCTACTCACAAGAGCATCTCAACCTCACGAGGTTGTTCTTACCTTGTACTGTTCATCATCAACCCTAGAGGCAATCCACCACCACCACACTGGAGTAGAGTATTACACCACAATGGTGGCCCGAACCAGTATAAACCTCGTGTCTTCCTGTGTTGCGAGTTTGTCGAGTTCGTCCGCGAGATCTTAGTGAGCTAGGGCGTAGATTGGTGGGAAGGAAAGACTTGCGTGCACCCCAGTGTTTGAACCTTGAGGATTTGCCGGAACCCCACATCCGACAGCATGGAGCCTAGCTGGACATAGCATCATCGAGGACCAGGACAGATGGGACCAGTGGCGATGGCTCGCTGGAGGAACCCTAGCGCTGCAGGCAGGGGATCGAGGTTGGGGGAAAGGGGAGAGGAGATGCAAGCGGGCAGGGCAATGAACGCCTGCATGTTTGTTTTTTACTTGAGGGTCGGGTGTGACGCGGGTGTGAGCAATTGCATTTTGAGTGTAATATAGGCAGACAACAGAGTCATTTCACTATCCTCCTTCCCTTCAATTTTTAGTGAGCTTCTCCTCGAAACACCCCCCCTCCAAAGTGAAATAAGTTAAGCCCAAGCCCATAACTCAAAAATGACTTATTTACATCTTTTATGGATTATTTTGACAATAAGCTCTGAAAAGGTGGAATAGAACTGGCCCTTAAACTGCAATTCAATTGTGCGTGCAATGATGAATCACTCCTACCTGCTATAGTGTACATTTAGGCATCATCATACATGGGATAACCTAATACATGTGCATTCCATTGTAGAATCTGGAATATGCAATGTTTATGTTAGTTCATACGTTTCACATGATGTTTAAATGCCCCTTAAATCTGGTCAGTCAAGTGATGGTCTTTAAGCCTCCTTCTTTGCTTCTTTTCTTGACATGTAAGATTTGCTCACACATCTGTTCAATTTCTTGTTTGTCTCAACCATCCATACTAGGACTGTTTGCTTTGATTACTTGTTGTTCTTGAACTAACACTGTAACAGAGCTTGTCAACGATTTAAACACTAAGGGCTACTGTAGTGGGGGCTTGCCTAACTCATAGGTGACATAAAGGTTTGGTTGTACACCAAAGTAGGTTCTCCAAGAGTACCTGGAGATCTAGTTCAAAGGTATGCCTAGTTTTTACATAGTGCACACATAGTAAATGCTCATTTCATTGTGTGCAAGTGCAAGAGATGTGGCATGTTTCATTATGTGGTGTTGTTTTGTTATAATCTCATCCTATTGTGTTGTTCATAGTGTGGAAAGTATGCATATTTATCTTCCAAGGAGACGAGTAACTAGTTTGTGTCACCTTGCAGAGCGGGTGCAATGAAGATAAGATTGAGGATTTCCATGTACAAGATGTTAGGAAGGAGCATGGCAAGAGAACAAGGAGGAGCGCCGAGCCTATTCAACCAGTTAAGGTAATTCACTGTATCCAACTCAACAGTTCAATTGCTTGTTTGTTTCAGGCATAGTTAATTTGCTCTTTTCAATTACTTTATTTGTCCTCGGTTAATGAGATGCCCAAACAATGATGCCTCATGTTGGGTACTTGTATAACTATTAGTTGACATAATTAAAGGCCTTACCATTTAATTACTCTGGCGAAGTGTGCCTGAAGCTTTAAAGTCTATTAACCAACTATTACTGCATGAGGCTCACAAATCTAGTTTATACTAGGCTAATGAGTTCATAGTTTTGCTTGCTGTAGTAGGTTGTATGAATCCCTCTACTGTTCATTATGCTCCCTAAGACTTTAATTGAGCTACAGAATGGCCAACTGCTTTCTTACTTATACACAACATGTTGTCTAAATTTGTAACTTGTCTGTATTTTGGATTTGGCCCCAACATCATGCTCCTCTAGTGAGCTAAGAGAGATGTATACGGGCTGCACAAACTACCATTTTTGTAATTTTTAAAATATCACATGCTTATGCTTCATGGCATGTAACATTATTGTTAGTCCTGTTTTGCCATGTACAAAATAGTTTGTCTTGCTTGCTTCACTGTTGTAAATATATTTTTGCCCTAGTCATGTGTACTTACAGAAACATTTCGGGATGAAGTGACATCAACACAAAGATCTGCAAGCAGTGCGGAATGGCCGTTACCAAATGATTATGGATTGGAATTGGAATGTGCTGATGTTCTCGAGCATCAACTAGAGGTGGCAAGACAATGTGTACATGATTCTCAACGTGCAATGAACAAGTTGAGACTGGACTTGCAGGTATTAGATGCAGGAGTCAAAAAAATGAAACGAGACACTGAGGTAACCATGAAGGAATTGGAGATTTTGCAGACTGAAATTTGTGCTATCTGAATCTGGCTAATCCTATTTTCTCAAGAGATTATAGTTCAAATGGTAAGTTCTGTTGATGTGTGTCCATGATGTATGAGCTTTATTTGTCCAATGTATGTAATTTGTTGTTTGTGTATGCTTTATTATCACTGTTGCCGAACTATAATGCCCAGTGGGTATATTCGCCTATAATTTCTTTATTGTATAGTGTAGGATTATTCTACAACTCTATGCCTTAGTCTTTTTATTGTATAGTGTATGTTTTTTAGAGGTGATAGGATAGAGTAGGATAATTCTTGAATATGCTATATCATTGAAACGGGGGCCAACACGCCCAAACATTTCCTGGACGCCATACAAACGAACAAACATGTGTAGTCAAAGTGGGCCTTAATTGGGATGGTCAAAATAATATTTAGTGGTTCCCAAATGATGTGGCCCACCGTACAATGGCTCTTAGCAGGCCGTTAACGGGCCAAAAGCTCGATAGAGCCGTATAAATGGAAATGGCCCGCGGGCCTCTAGCAGGCTGAAATAAATGTCAATTTTGTCTTGGCCCTTGTACTTTACGGGCGAGTAAGAGGCCGAAAGTGTTATGGGCCAAAGGAGACCAATTTGCAAACTAGGCTTTTAACAGGCCGAAAGTCGCATCGGGTTGAAATTTTGGTCTGCGAAACGTGGGCCCCTAATGGACCAAAAGTCAAAGGCCCAACTGTTGTGCAGGCCGTTAACAGGCCGAAAGACAAAATGGGCCAGGGATTGGCCCATTTAGGCCTAAAGTCACAACGGGCTAGAATTGGCCCAATTGCAGAATGGGCCGAGAAAAGGCCGAAAGACGTTCTGGGTCGTTAATGGGCTGGAACTGACGGTGGGTTATTAATAGGCCGAAAGAAGCTCAGGCCGTAATTGGGCCCAAAGACGTAGTGGGCTATTAACGGGCCGAAACTGATGATGGGCTGGAAATTGTCAAATCTAGAATGGGCCTTTGATGGGCCGATTCTGTGTAACTCGTATGGGTCATGCTTGTGAATGGGCCTAACTCAAGTAGGCCGCTAATGGACCGGCCCACTTATTTTGATAGGCCCGGCCTTTTAACCTAATTGGGACACTGTTGGGCCGAGACACGTGTCGACGTATCATAGTCTCGTTCCATCCGTTCGCTGGATGACAACTGTCTGAACGCCGGGCCGACACGTGGATCTGTCGGCGAATGAGAACTTTACACGTGGAAAATCCCCATTGGTCAGTGCTGTTAACGGGTTATCAGATCCAAACCGGAACCCGATAGCTTAACGGCCACCCATTACGGTGGATGCCATGTGTTGGTTACCCTTGACGAAAGCACTTCTATGACGCACGATTTATCGTCATGGAAGTGGACACTTATGTGATGATAATTTTTGTAATGTCATGGAACACTTCTACGATAGCACAGGTATGACTATCTTGATTCTATCATAAAATCATCATGGATGTACATGCATGATAGAAAACACGACCTACTGTGACAAACACGTATCATCACGGAAGTGTATTTTTTGTAGAGGATGGAGATCATAACGATGCTTTGGAGATGGAGATCAAAAGAAAAAGATGATGATGGCCATATCATGTCACATATTTTTGATTGCATGTGATGTTTATCTTTTATGCATCTTATTTTTCTTAGAACGACGGTAGCATTATAAGATGATTCCTTCACAAAATTTCAAGGTAAAAGTGTTCTCCCCGAGTATGCACTATTGGCAAAGTTTGTCGTGTCGAAGCACCTCATGATGATCGGGTGTGATAGACTCTAAGTTCACATACAATGGGTGTAAGACAGTTTTGCACATGCAGAATACTTGGGTTAAACTTGACAAACCTAGCAAGTACAGACATGGTCTCGGAACACTGGGACCGAAAGGTCGAACATGAGTCATATAGTAGATATGATCAACATAGAGATGTTCACCATTGATCACTATCCCATCTCGCGTGATGATCGGACATGGGTTAGTTTATTTGGACCATGTATCACTTATATAACTTGAGGGATGTTTATTTAAGTGGGGGTTCATTAGTAATTTGATTAGTTGAACTTAATTTATCATGAACTTAGTCCTGATAGTATTTGCATATATATATGTTGTAGATCAATGGCCCATGCTACCGTTCCCCTGAATTTTAATGCGTTCCTAGAGAAATCTAAGTTAAAAGATGACGGTAGAAACTACACAGACTGGGTCCGTAACTTGAGGATTATCCTCCTTGCTGCACAGAAGAATTGTCTCCTTGATGCACCGTCAGGTGACGGACCTACTGCAGGAGCTGAAGTAGACGTTTTGAACGCCTGGCAGGCTCGATCTGATGACTATGTCGGCGTTCTGGGAACGGGGGTCCCCAGACTTGCTTGCCTGCGGCGTGGCTCAAAGTGGGGCCCATCACGGCCCATCTTCACCAACACAAACCCAAGACCCTCGCGAGGGGCCATGCCTCATGGGGCGGATGACGCGGAGCTTCCTCAGACACGGCCTCGTCAGGCTGGCTCACAAGGAGGCGGAGAGATCAAGACGGGGTACCTCACGAGGTGCCCGTGACGCAAGCCATGACGACTCAGGGCACCAGGCGCGTGCCAGCCCGCGCAGCGTCCTCCTTTCCTCTTTGGTGCAAAGGCGGCAAGCGCAGCCGTGGAGTACCGAGGCGTCAGGCAAAGGTTGCCATTTCGGTGCAACGAGACCAAGACCAGGAGGACTACGAGATGGAGGTCACCGTGGAGCCCAAGACGGCGTCATCACCAGAGCTTTGCGCAGGCGAAGACTACTTTTGTCAGGATAGCTGATACTTGCTATCCCCCTTCAAATTAGCCCGCCATTGTTGGCTCCCTTCCCGCTTGATATTTGGGAAGAGGACCAGGGCCTCTATAAATAGGACCAGCCACCCACATAGCAAGGGGTTGGTTGGCTGGAGGCTGGGAGAGAGAGAAGGTGACTGAACTCCGCCGAGCAGTTCATCGTCCCAGCCAAGAACAGACCCTCGCAAGGCTGTTCTCCCTTGTATTGTTCATCATCATCAGCCCAAGAGGCAATCCACACACCACACACTGGAGTAGGGTATTACACCACAACGGTGGCCCGAACCAGTATAAACCCTGTGTCTCTTGTGTTGTTCTTTCAGTAGTTTAGATCCTAGCATGGCGGAGGGGTGCAGGTAGGTAGGAGGCGAAATCTCCACGCACACCCCAGTGTTCGAACCTCAAGGGTCTGCCGGAACCCGAAATCCGATAGACTTCTCTATATTTCATTGTGCCATGCTTTACGGCTTAGCACCAGGACTTCAAAGACGTTTTGAACGTCATGGAGCATATGAGATGTTCCAAGAGTTTAAGTTAATATTTCAAGCAAATGCCCGGGTTGAGAGATATGAAGTCTCCAACAATTTCTATAGTTGTAAGATGGAGGAGAACAGTTCTGTCAGTGAACACATACTCAAAATGTTTGGGTATTATAATCACTTGACTCAGCTAGGAGTTAATCTTCCAGTTGATTGTGTCATTGACAGAGTTCTTCAATCACTGCCACGTAGCTACAAAGGCTTCATGATAAACTATAATATGCAAGGGATGAACAAAACAATTCCCGAGCTCTTCGCAATGCTTAAGGTCGCGGAGGTAGAAATCAAGAAGGAGCATCAAGTGTTGATGGTTAACAATACCACTAGTTTCAAGAAAAAGGGCAAGGGAAAGAAAGGGAACTTCAAAAAGAATGGCAAGCAAGTTGCCACTCCCGGGAAGAAGCCCAAAGCTGGACCCATGCCAGAAATCGAGTGCTTCTACTGCAAAGGGAGTGGTCACTTGAAGCGAAACTGCCCCAAGTATTTGGCAGATAAGAAGGATGGCAAAGTGAACAAATATTATTGATGTGTACCTTACTAATGCTCGTAGCAGCGCCTAGGTATTTGATACTGGTTCGGTTGCTCATATTTGTAACTCAAAATAGGAGTTGCAGAATAAATGAAGATTGGCTAAGGATGAGGTGACGATGCGCATCGGGAATGGTTCCAAGGTCGACGTGATCACCGTCGGCACGCTACCTCTACATCTACCTTCGGGCTTAGTTTTAGACCCGGATAATTTCTATTTGGTGGCCGCGTTGAGCATGAACATTATATCTGGATCTTGTTTATTGCGAGACGGTTATTCATTTAAGTCAGAGAATAATGGTTGTTCTATTTATATGAATAATATCTTTTATGCTCATGCACCCTTGAAGAGTGGTCTATTCTTGTTAAATCTCGATTGTAGTGATACACATATTCATAATATTGATGCCAAAAAATACGAAGTTGATAATGATAGTGCAACATTCTTGTGGCACTTCTGTTTAGGTCATATTGGTGTAAAGTGCATGAAGAAACTCCATGCATATGGGCTTTTGGAATCACTTGCTTATGAGTCATTTGATACTTGTGAACCATGCCTCATGGGCAAGATGACTAAAACTCGGTCCTCCGGAATAATGGAGCAAGCTAATGACTTATTGGAAATAATACATAACGATGTATGCGGTCCGATGAGTATTGAAGCACGAGGCAGGTATCGTTATTTTCTGACCTTCACAGATGATTTGAGAAGATATGGGTATATCTATTTAATGAAACACAAGTCTGAAACATTTGAAAGTTCAAAGAATTTCAGAGTGAAGTGGAGAATGATCGTAACAAGAAAATAAAGTTTCTACGATCTGATCGCGGAGGCGAATATTTGAGTTACAAGTTTGGCCTTCATTTAAAACAATGTGGAATAGTTTCACAACTCACGCCACCTGGAATACCACAGCATAACGGTGTGTCCGAACGTCGTAACCGTACTTTATTAGATATGGTGTGTTCTATGATGTCTCTTACCGATTTACCACTATGTTTTTGGGGTTATGCATTATAGATAGCTGCATTCACGTTAAATAGGGCACCGTCTAAATCCGTTGAGACGACACCATATGAACTATGGTTTGGCAAGAAACCTAAGTTGACCTTTCTTAAAGTTTGAGGATGCGACGCTTATGTCAAAAGGCTTCGGCCTGATAAGCTCGAATCTAAATCGGAGAAGTGTATCTTCATAGGATACCCTAAGGAAACAATTGAGTATACCTTCTACCACAGATCCAAAGGCAAGATATTTGTTGCTAAGAATGGGTCCTTTCTAGAGGAGTTTCTCTCGAAAGAAGTGAGTGGGAGGAAAATAGAACTTGATGAGGTAATTATACCTTCTCTCGAATTAGAAAGTAGCACATCACAGAAAACCATTCCCGTGATGCCTACACCAACTAGAGAGGAAGCTGATGATAATGATCATGAAACTTCAAATCAAGTTTCTACTGAACCTCGTAGGTCGACCAGAGCACGATCCGCACCAGAGTGGTACGTTAATCATGTCCTGGAAGTCATGTTACTAGACCAAGGTGAACCTATGAACTGTGTAGAAGCTATGATGAGCCCAGATTCCGATAGATAGCTTGAGGCCACGAAAATGAGATAGGATCCATGTATGAGAACAAAGTATGGACTTTGGTGGAGATGCCCGATGATCGGCAAGCCATAGAGAATAAATGGATCTTCAAGAAGAAGACTGACATTGATGGTAATGTTACTGTCTACAAAGCTCGACTTGTCGCAAAAGGTTTTCAATAGTTCAAGGGGTTGACTATAATAAGACTTTCTCACCCGTAGTGATGCTTAGGTCCGTCCGAATCATGTTAGCAATTGCCGCATTTTATGATTATGAAATCTGGCAAATGGACGTCAACACTGCATTCCTTAATGGATTTCTTAAAGAAGAGTTGCATATGATGCAACCATAAGGTTTTGTCGATCCTAAAGGTGCTAACAAAGTGTGCAAGCTCCAACAATCCATCTATGGACTAGTGCAAGCATCTCGGAGTTGGAATACATGCTTTGATGAGACGATTAAAGCATATGGTTTTATACAAACTTTCAGTGAAGCATGTATTTACAAGAAATTGAGTGGGAGCTCTTTAGCATTTCTGATATTATATATAGATGACATACTGTTAATTGTAAATGATATAAAATTTCTCGATAACATAAAAGGATACTTGAATAAGAGTTTTTCAATGAAAGACCTCGGTGAAGCTGCATATATATTGGGCCTCAAGATCTATAGAGATAGATCGAGACGCTTAATAGGACTTTCGCAAAGCACATACCTGGACAAAGTTTTGAAGAAGTTCAATATTGATCAGTCAAAGAAAGGGTTCTTGCCTGTGTCACAAGGTGTGAAGTTGAGTCAGACTCAAAGCCCGACCATTACAGAAGATAGAGAGAAAATGAAAGTCATTCCCTATGCCTCAGCCATAGGTTCTATCATGTATGTTATGCTATGTACCAGACCTGATGTGTGCCTTGCCATAAGTTTGGCAGGGAGGTACCAAAGTAATCCAGGAGTGGATCACTGGACAACGGTCAAGAACATCCTGAAGTACCTGAAAAGGACCAAGGATATGTTTCTCGTTTATGAGGGTGACGAAGAGCTCGTCGTAAATGGTTATGTCTACGCTAGATTCGACACTGATTCAGATGAATCTACGTCACAATAGGATACATATTTATATTGAATGGTGGAGCTGTCAGTTGGGGCAGTTCCAAGAAGAGTGTTATGGCGGGATCTACGTGTGAAGCAGAGTACATAGCTGCTTCGGAAGCAACAAATAAAGGAGTCCATATGAAGGAGTTCATATCCGATCTGGGTGTAATACCTAGTGCATCTAGTCCGATGAAAATCTTTTGTGACAATACTGGAGCAATTGCCTTAGTAAAGGAATCCAGATTTCACAAGAGAACCAAACACATCAAGAGACGCTTCAACTCCATTCGTGAACAAGTCAAGGATGGAGACATAGAAATTTGCAAGATACATACGGATCTGAAGGTAGCAAACCTGTTGAATAATCCTCTTCCACGAGCAAAACATGATCAGCACCAAGACTCCATGAGTGTCAGATTCATTACAATGTAATCTAGATTATTGACTCTAGTGCAAGTGGGAGACTAAATGAAATATGCCCTAGGGGCAATAATAAATTTGTTATTTTATATTTCCTTATTCATGATAAAGGTTTATTATTCATGCTAGAATTGTATTGATCGAAAACTTAAATATATGTGTGAATACATAAACGAATACTGTGTCCCAAGTATGCGTCTACTAGATTAGCTTGTTGATCAAAGATGGTTAAGGTTTCCTAACCATGGACATGTTTTGTCATTTCAGAACGGGATCACATCATTAGGAAAATGATGTGATGGACAAGACCCGTCCATTAGCTTAGCATAATGATCGTTCAGTTTTATTGCTATTGCTTTCTTATGTCAAATACATATTCCTTTGACTATGAGATTATGCAACTCTCGAATACCGGAGGAATGCCTTATGTTCTATCAAACGTCACAACATAACAGGGTGATCATAAAGATGCTCTACAGGTATCTCCAAAGGTGTTTGTTGAGTTGGCATAGATCCAGATTAGGATTTGTCACTCCGAGTATCGGAGAGGTATCTCTGGGCCCTCTCAGTAATGCACATCACTATAAGCCTTGCAAGCAATGTGACTAATGAGTTAGTTGCGGGATGATGCATTACAGAACGAGTAAAGAGACTTGCCAGTGACGAGATTGAACTAGGTATGATGATATCGATGATCGAATCTCGGGCAAGTAACATACCTATGACAACGGGAATAGCGTATGTTGTCATTACGGTTCGACCGATAAAGATCTTCATAGAATATGTAGGAACCAATATGGGCATCCAGGTTCCGCTATTGGTTATTGATTAGAGAGGTGTCTCGGTCATGTCTACATAGTTCTCAAACCCGTAGGATCCACACGCTTAACGTTCGTTGACGATATAGTATTATATGAGTTATGTATGTTGGTAACCGAATGTTGTTTGGAGTCCGGGGAGAGATCACGGACATGACGAGGAGCTCCGGAATGGTCCGGAGGTAAAGATTGATATATGGGATAATAGTGAGTCTTCGGAAGGGTTCCGGAATTCATCGGAAGGGGTTTCGGATGTTTCCTGAAATGTTCTGGTGCGAGGACACTTTATTTGGGCCAAAGGGGAAAGACCATGAGGTTTTTGGAAAGCGCAAAAGGAAGTTTTGTGGAGACTAGGGGCCAGACGCCAGGAACCCTGGTGTCTGGTCCTGGAGTCCGACAAGGACTCTTGCCTTTCTGGCAAAACCGACTTTGAGGAGGCCTTTACTCCAAGTTTCGACCCCAAGGCTCAACAAATACAGGGCTAGCACCCAAGACACATCAAGATACACCAAGCCGCGTACCAGCAACCCTGTTGTCAGTGTCAAAACCGGCGGATCTCGGGTAGGGGGTCCCGAACTGTGCGTCTAGGCCGGATGGTAACAGGAGACAGGGGACACTTTGTTTTACCCAGGTTCGGGCCCTCTCGATGGATGTAATACCCTACTCCTGCTTGATTAATATTGATGATATGGGTAGTACAAGAGTAGATCTACCACGAGATCAAGGAGGCTAAACCCTAGAAGCTAGCCTATGGTATGATTGTTGTGTATGGAGTTGATCGCCTACGGACTACAACCCTCCGGTTTATATAGACACCGGATAGGGTTAGGGTTACACAGAGTCGGTTACAATGATAGGAGATCTGGAATATCTGCATCGCCAAGCTTGCCTTCCACGCCAAGGGAAGTCCCATCCGGACACGGGACGAAGTCTTCAATCTTGTATCTTCATAGTCTAGGAGTCCGGCCGAAGGTATAGTCCGGCTACCCGAACACCCCCTAATCCAGGACT
This sequence comes from Triticum aestivum, assembly GCF_018294505.1. Classification (NCBI taxonomy): domain Eukaryota; kingdom Viridiplantae; phylum Streptophyta; class Magnoliopsida; order Poales; family Poaceae; genus Triticum; species Triticum aestivum. Next base: position 458,607,954 of record NC_057809.1, read on the forward strand.
CCCTCAGTAGCCCCCGAACCAGGCTTCAATGACGATGAGTCCGGCGCGCAGATTTGTTCGGCATTGCAAGGCGGGTTCTTCTCCAAATCTTGTGTACCTGTAGGGATAATGTCCGATTTCTGTAATGTAGTCCTCTTCAGCTTCCATGCCCAATAATGGCCGTCTTCCACGTGTTCAAACAAATGCGAAAAGTCGGGGCGTTTTTACATCCACACCCCTAGCCGTATAAACGAGCCGCCTATTTAACGGGATGGGGATTTAGGTCCAAACCACATCTTCTCCTTTCCGCGAGTTATCATCAGAGCGCTTCCAGCAAAGGTCCATTCCAACATGACCAGCCGTCGCAGCTCCTCCCCTCGCCCCTCCGGTCCCAAACCCGGGGACTGGGAGAGTTTCACCATCCCACATAGCAAGTTAGCGTCACTTCAGGCCAAGGGATTCCTCCCTCAAGCATACATGGTCCCGGTCCGAGCTGGTCTCGCCACCTATAATGGCGGAAAACAAGCGGAGAGCACCCCCAATCCTTCTAAAGGAGAGCGGGTGTGCCTCGTCCCCTATCTAATAAGGGGACTGGGATTTCCAACTCACCCGTTTCTCCACGGGCTTCTGGAGTTCTACGGCCTCCAGCTGCACCATCTCACACCCGCCTCCGTATTGCACATCGCAGGCTTCGTCGCCCTTTGAGAGCTATTTTTAGGCGTGGAGGCTCATTTCACGTTGTGGAAGAGGTTATTCTGCCTGGTGCCCCATTCTAAAAAGGGGTCTATATATCAAGTGGGCGGAGCCGAAGTATGGCGCATCGCCGGGACCGGATACCTATCCAGAACCCCAAAGAAGGCATCCGAGGACTGGCCTTCGGAATGGTTTTACATAGATGATGTCCCGCTACTGGACCCTATCCGGGTTGGTCTCCCTGAGTTCAACAATGCTCCATTGAAGAAACGCTTGAGCTAGCATCCGCGGAGCTCTCAGAGAGAAAGTGACAGAGACGTCCTTTACCTGATGGGCCGGATAAGACTGTTGGCTCATTCCGGACTAACCATGATTGGAGTCATGGCCGCATGCATTATGCGGGGGGTGCAGCCGCTTCAATATAGAGGCCACCCCATGTGGGATTTCAACGGGGAGGACGACGCCACACATTACGATCGTAAGGGGCCGGACTCAGCCGCCGCCTTGGTAAAGATCTTATCCTCTTTGTATAAGGGAGAAAAGGAGGAATTCCTCCGCGTCAATCCGCAGGCCGGATTTACTATGTACGATCCTCCAAGTTGGGTAAGTGAATAATTGTGCTTGCCTGTTTGTTCTATACTCCCACGGTTAGATATGTAGTCTAACGACTTTAGTGCAGGAACTGCGACAGGAGGTAAAGGATATAAACAGCCGCCCTCCATAGCCTGAGGACCCAGAACGGTCCCTCGATCCGGACTCCGAAGAGGATCCGGACATATCGGTGGAGCTTATCGACGGGGTGTTCCATCAGCTAAGCAAGGACAATACCTTGGTAGCCATCATAGCTGATTACCCAGGGTTAATCCCGGCCTCCCAGGTGACAGAAGCCGGAGTCTCATTCCCTCGAGAGAGATTGCACTCTCGCGTGTTCCGGTGTTTCTGACGACAACCGTGTTTTGCAGGGGAGTTTTCCAAGGCAGGAGGCCGAACCTGCGGCGGCCAGCCAACGAGGGGCCGCAGGGCCCCGTGGGGCAAAAAGGAATGAAGTCCGGACTGAGATGCCGGTGCAAAGGTATAGTGCACCCTCTGTTTCCCTCGTGTTATTCTGTCAGGGCATATTACGTTCGTGCTATCTTCAGAATGAAGAGACCTCGCCGGACTACATCCGGAGAGGTTGCCAATCGCGCCTCCACCAGCCAGGCTCCAACGGCTGGCCAGGAAGCGGAGGCGAGCACAAGGCGCGTACCGGACGCTCCTCCGACAGAGGATGAGGACAGGCTGTCTGCCACGAATTCTGAAGTGGAGAGTGCCATGAATCAGAGGCATTGTCGGACAGTTCTACGCAACGCTTGTTTCTCCCAAGAGGCTTTAGATGCCTTTAATTCGGGAGATGCGTACCTCCGTGCCGCTCAAAATGGTTTAGCCAGAGCCACAGAGCAGTATGTAAAAGACATACGGGTAAGAAAATTTTGGTCAAACATATATATACCAGTAGCCCCTGAGACTTGAAACAGTTAGAGCAACTGATTTAAGGATCTTTTAATATGCAGGTTCTTACAGAGAGGAATACTGTACTGTCCCAGGAGCTGGAAAAGTGCAGGGCCCAACTAGAGGCCGCACTAGCCGCAGCAGGGGAGTCCAAAGAGACCCCCTCAGGTAAGATACACTTCGAAAGATTAGTATTGTGCGGTGTGGGTGTAAATCTGACAAATCATATTGCAGATGGCGCCAGACTCGATCCGGACAAACAACAACTCTTATGCCAGCTAAAGGCTGGTGAGAGTATGTTGACAAGGGTGAGGCGAGAGAAGAATGATCTTCAGGATGCCAACACCAAGCTGGACGTCGAACTTAAAGATGTTCGTGGCCAGCTGTCGGACTCCACGAAGGAGAATCAGCGGCTTCGACGCGGCATTTTTAGTAAGTGCTTGAATGAACTTTGAAAAGAAAGAGTTTGGCGAAGAAGTCGACTAACAGAGTAATGTCTGTAGGTATGCTCACAGGTCGTCCTGCAGAGGAGATGCCCGGTTCTATGGGTGACCTTCTTCCCGAACTCATGCAACTGCACGAGCAAATTCGGCAGGCGATGCGAGGCGTTGCCCTAGCCTTATGGCCTGCCCACTCCATGCCCGAGGGCCTTGGAGAGCTTGCGGAGAAGCTGAAGGGAGCTCGGCGGCGCTTCCGGTTGTGGAAGATATTGGCCTGCCGACAAGGCTCTAGGGAAGCCTGGGCCATGGTGAAGACCCGTTTTACGAAGTCTGACCCAAACCACATGGCCGAGGTCGGACCAGTGGGGCCTGACGAGAAGGAGATCCCTGTGAGCTTAGTATATGGCCAAGTAGAGTTGGCCGCGAAGTATTCCCAGCAGGACTGTAAATTAGACAGCCTGTTAGATGGTATAGAAGAGGAATACAATCAGTCAGAATGACTATGTAATTTTGAATTGACATGTGTAATGCCTTCTAGCCGGATTGTAGATCGTTCGTCGTTGCCGACCTTTTCGCTTCGACCTCGGGACCTGACGGTCCGGAGTGTGTCCGAATACCATAGCGGTTATATAAGAACCGTGGTATGCGTGGAGACCAGGCGTTGGGGTCATTAGTGCTTTATCAGACAAGTGCCCAACTAGTTATGTTATATTACATGGTTAGTAAGAAACATCTTCCAGAGAGAATAGTTCCTTAGGGGTTCCTTTCGCTGGGAGGCATGCCCTAAAGTGCATGTCCGGACTGCGTAAAAAGACGCAGAAAAAAGCATCTGGGGGCGCATATATAAAAAAAGATCATCTTTTATCTCACCGACCGAATATTCCCTTAAGAACGCTAGCTTTCGGCTTCACCCAGTCTGAGGTACACATCCGGCTGACCCGATAGTAACAATCACAGAGGTGCTCCCTTTACCACCTAGCTGAACAATCGGGAACGTAGGGGTAAGCACAGGAGCCAGGCAACCCAGCTTGGCCAAAACTTAAGTCATATCGATGCATATAATGGTGAAGAAAAAGGTACATGCGGAAGTTTGACACATGTGTTGGGCGTGAAGCCCGTATAAATAAGCTTCTGTTAAAGAAGCCCCCAGGTTTAATGAGTGCGAGTGGCGCGTCACTAGATAAGCCTTTAAGGGCTATCAAAGAAAAGAGGGGAAGGAGAGAAATGTAAGACAGAAAAATGCAAAAAATGGACAGAGGAAGGAGACGAACACATAGTCCGGCGCTAGGCATAGAATCTTCGGAGACGGGTGGCGTTCCACGGGTTCGGCTCGAGTCGGTTATCCGACGCATCTCGCAGGCGGTACGCCCCGCCAGTCAGGACTTGGTCGATTATGAATGGACCTTCCCACTTGGGCTTGAGTTTGTCCTTTTTCTTATCCGGCAGGCGTAGAACTAGTTCGCCAACCTTGTAATTTTTGGCCCGTACTTCTCTCCTTTGATATCTTCAGGCCTGCTGTTGATAAAATGCGGAACGGGCTTTTGCCACGTCGCGCTCTTCCTCTAGGGCGTCCAAGTTGTCCTGCCGATCGAGCTCGGCTTCTCTTTCTTCGTACATGCGCACTCTAGGTGAGTCATGATTTATGTCGCAGGGCAGAACTGCCTCTGCGCCGTACACCATAAAAATAGTGTGTATCCGGTGGTGCGATTTGGCGTGGTCCGCAGCCCCCATAGCATGGAGTCGAGCTTCTCTACCCAGTGCGTGTTAGATTCCTTGAGGGACCGCACCAGTCTGGGTTTAATGCCGCTCATTATAAGACCATTTGCACGTTCGACCTGGCCGTTGGTTTGTGGGTGATAGACGGAAGCATAATCGAGCTTGATGCCCATGTTTTTGCCCCAGAGTTTTACCTTGTCGGCGGTAAAGTTTGTACCATTATCGGTTATGATGCTGTGGGGGACGCCATAGCGGTGTACCACCCCGGATATGAGGTCTATCATAGGTCCGGATTCGGCCGTTTTAACAGGCTTGGCTTCTATCCATTTGGTGAATTTGTCCACCATGACCAGTAAGTATTTTTTCCTATCGGTCCCACCTTTAAGGGGTCCGACCATGTCAAGTCCCCAGACCACAAAAGGCCAGGTGATGGGTATAGTTTGGAGTGCGGTGGGTGGCATATGGCTTTGGTTGGCAAAAAGTTGGCAACCAGCGCATCGTTGGACTAAGTCCTAAGCGTCTGCCCGGGCCGTCGGCCAATAAAAGCCTGTACGGAAAGCCTTGCTAACAAGGGACCGAGCAGCGGCATGGTGACCACCGAGTCCGGCATGAATTTCGGCCAGAAGGTTCCGCCCTTCCTCTTCGGAGATGCACCTTTGAAGGACTCCGGTAGTGCTTTTCTTGTAAAGCTCTCCCTCATGGACTCTATAGGCTTTAGATCGCCGCACTATGCAGCGGGCCTCGTTTTGGTCCTCCGGGAGTTCCTGCCTAGTAAGGTAGGCTAGGAATGGTTCTATCCACGGGGCGATGACCGCCATTATTACGTGGGCTGAAGGTGTAATTTCATTGGCAGAGCCTCCAATTGTGTTAGATTGTTCGGCGTCGAGTGGTGCGGCTGGGTCTGGGCTGTATTTACGGGTTCCCCCTCCCATGTTACGGATGGCTTGAACAATCTTTCCAAAAAGATGTTGGGGGGGACTACATCGCGTTTTGCTCCGATGCGTGCCAGGACGTCCGCTGCTTGATTGTTTTCTCAGGCTATATGGTGAAACTCCAGCCCTTGGAACCGAGCTGACATTTTTAGGACGGCGTTGCGGTAAGCTGCCATTTTTGGGTCCTTGGCGTCGAAGTCTCCATTTATTTGGGATATCACGAGGTTTGAATCCCCGCGTACCTCTAGGCGCTGGATACCCATGGATACTGCTATCCGGAGACCATGTAGGAGGGCCTCATATTTGGCTGCATTGTTGGAATCCATGTATATGATCTGGAGCACATATTGGACTGTGTCTCCTGTGGGGGACGTTAGGACGACGCCAGCCCCCAGTCCGGCCAACATTTTGGAGCCGTCGAAATGCATAATCCAGTTTGAATATGTGCCGTACTCTTTAGGGAGCTCGGCCTCCGTCCATTCTGCGACGAAGTCGGCCAAAACTTGCGATTTAATAGCTCGCCCTGGCTTATAGGTTATATCGAACGGGAGAAGCTCAATGGCCCATTTTGCAATCCGGCCCGTTGCGTCGCGGTTGTTGATAATATCGTTGAGTGGTACTTCTGAGGCTACTGTTATGGAACACTCTTGAAAGTAGTGTCGTAGCTTCCGGGATGCCATGAATACCGTGTATGCAATCTTTTGATAATGCGGGTACCGTGATTTGCATGGAGTGAGGACAGTGGATACATAGTAGACCGGCCTTTGAAGGGGGAATTTGTGTCTGTCCGTTTCCCGCTCGACAACGAGCACTGCGCTGACAACTTGATGTGTTGCTGCAATGTACAATGACATTGGTTCGCCGGTGTTCGGCGCGGCCAGGACTGGGTTTGTTGCCAATATGGCTTTTATTTCATCGAGTCCGGCCGTGGCGGCCTCCGTCCACTCGAAGTGTTCGGTGCGCCGAAGGAGGCGATAGAGGGGTAGTGCCTTTTCTCCCAAGCGGGAGATGAAGCGGCTTAAAGCCGCCACGCATCCAGTTAATTTTTGTATTTGTTTGAGGTCCTTTGGGATATCCAATTGTGACAAAGCTCAGATCTTGGCTAGATTAGCTTCAATTCCTCTATCGGATACAATGAAGCCCAAGATCTTTCCAGCTGGAATGCCGAAGACACATTTTTCTGGGTTGAGCTTGATATCGTATTTTTGGAGGTTATCGAAAGTAAGCCTCAAGTCGTCTATTAGAGATTTGACATGTCTTGATTTGACGACCACATCATCCACATACGCCTCCACTATTTTGCCGATCTGATTTGCTAGACATGTCTGGATCATGCGCTGATATGTTGCGCTGGCGTTTTTCAGCCCGAAGGGCATTGTGTTGAAGCAGAATGGGCCGTATGGTGTGATGAATGCTGTTGCAGCTTGGTCTGATTTTGCCATCTTGATTTGATGGTAACCGGAGTATGCATCGAGGAAACACATCGAGTCGTGTCCTGCGGTGGCATCAATAATTTGATCGATACGGGGGAAGGGGAAGGGATCCTTTGGGCAAGCCTTGTTAAGGTCTTTAAAATCGACACACAGGCGCCGGGATTTGTCCTTCTTTGGTACCATCACCAAGTTTGCTAGCTAGTCCAGATGTTTTATGTCTCTAATGAATCTGGCCTCCAATAGCTTGGCTAGCTCCTCTCCCATAGCGTGTCTCTTTGGTTCGGAAAAATGCCGAAGGGCTTGTTTGACAGGTTTGAATCCTTTTAGGATATTTAAGCTGTGTTCGGCCAGCTTGCGTGGGATCCCTGGCATGTCTGAAGGGTGCCAGGCGAAAATGTCCCAGTTCTCTCGTAGGAACTCTCGCAGTGTGGCATCTACATCAGGGCTCAGTCGTGCCCCGATGGAAGCTGTTTTGTTGGGGTCTGTTGGATGGACCTGGAATTTGACTATTTCATCAGCTGGCTTGAAGGATGTGGATTTGGATCTCCTATCGAGTATCACATCATCCCTGTTAACTGTGGAGCGCAGCGCAGTCAGTTCCTCGGCCGCTAGGGCTTCGGATAGTGCCTCAAGGGCTAATGCGGCCGTCTTGTTTTCGGCGCGGAGTGCATCGTCCGGATCACTAGCTAGAGTGATAATTCCATTCGGCCCGGGCATCTTAAGCTTCATGTACCCATAATGGGGTATTGCTTGGAAGATTGTGAATGCTTCCCGTCCCAGTAAAGCGTGATGTCCGCTCTTAAACGGGGCCACTTGAAACGTGACTTCTTCGGACCTGTAATTATCCGGCGTGCCGTACACCACATCTAGTGTGATTTTTCCTGTGCAGCGCGCTTCCCAACTGGGGATTATTCCTCTAAAGGTTGTGCTGCTTCGCTTGACGCGGCTCCAGTCTATTTCCATTTTTTGAAGGGTTTCCTCATAAATGAGGTTCAGTCCGCTGCCTCCATCCATGAGCACCTTGGTGAGGCGAAAGCCGTCCACTATGGGACTGAGGACCAATGCGACTGGTGCTCGGGCTGTTCGGAATTTAGGTTCATCACTTGCATTGAAGGTAATAGCAGTGTCGCTCCATGGATTTATTGTTGCAACTTGATAGACTTCGGCGGGGCTGCGGAGTGTTCTTTTTCGCACATTGTTTGATGCGAAAGTCTCGAAGACTGTGAGAACGGTACTGGTGTCCTCGGGCTGGCTTTCTGTGGCCTCCAGGATTAAGAGGTCCTCGCCGATTTTGGCCACCTGCCGGAGTATCCAACATGCTCTGAGGCTGTGAGTTGGTGTGGAGTCCTCTGTACTGTGAATTCTACAGGGTCCGTCAAGCCACCTTTCCAGTACGGTTCCATGCCCTGTAGAGGGTTTTGGCTTTTTGGTGTTTATCCCGGGTGTCGTATGGTGATGCACCCTCTTAGTTCGGACGCGATTACTATTCAAGGCCGGATTATCCCAAAATTTTATTTCGGTTTTCCAGGCGCTTTCCATCGCACAATATTTTTGTACTATGGACGCCAAGTCAGCGAAGCGTGTAATAGCACGACGACTTATGACGTTAAGGATTCCCTCGTCCGTGCAATTACTGCAGAAAATTGAGATCGCGTCTTCCTCGCGGCAATCCTTTATCATGTTCATAACCAGGAGGAATCTGGCCCAGTAATGATGTACTGTTTCCTCAGGCCTCTGCCTGATTTGGGAGAGATCGCTTATGTTCGGGTGGGCGGGTGTCGTTGAATCTGAAACCTCACCCAATCCAAGATTCGGAGGACAAAGAGTTTCTGAACTCTGAAGTTCGGATTCTTGGATGTTGTCCAACGAATCTAGCCCGTTGCCTGATCCTAAGCTCAGGTCTTGAGTTACATCCTCCCCTCCGCGGGTATCCGGCTTGGAGGAGTCGGGAATTCAGACGTAGCTAGTCCTTAAAATAGATGAAGGGTCGCCGCACTGCGCCTCTACCACGGCAACGTGGTGGGTGACTTGGGGAGAGTTAATTTCTCTTGTATCGGGTTTAATCCCAACCTGGTCGTAATCCGTAGCGACCCCTAGGGTGGCGATGCGATCCAAGAGCTCGTTTACGGAAGAGAGCTCCATTGGATCTAGATGCTCGACGAGCTCCGAGCTGATGTGTAGGTTGATTTGATGACCCGAGAGGTCACCGTCGGCGCAACAGCCGAACAGGTGGTCATGAGGAAACCACCTAGCCGGAGGGTCTGGCCAACAGCCAAGGCTCCCTTAGCAACGGCACCGTCTTTAAAGACGGGAAGAGGCATCCTTCCTGATTGTGACGGCACAGAGGAACTCTCAATGAAAGCACCAATGTCGGTGTCAAAACCGGCGGATCTCGGGTAGGGGGTCCCGAACTGTGCGTCTAGGCCGGGTGGTAACAGGAGACAAGGGACACTTTGTTTTACCCAGGTTCGGGCCCTCTCAATGGAGGTAATACCCTACTCCTGCTTGACTAATATTGATGATATGGGTAGTACAAGAGTAGATCTACCACGAGATCAAGGAGGCTAAACCCTAGAAGCTAGCCTATGGTATGATTGTTGTGTATGGAGTTGATCGCCTACGGACTACAACCCTCCGGTTTATATAGACACCGGATAGGGTTATGGTTACACAGAGTCGGTTACAATGATAGGAGATCTTGAATATCCGCATCGTCAAGCTTGCCTTCCACGCCAAGGAAAGTCCCATCCGGACACGGGACGAAGTCTTCAATCTTGTATCTTCATAGTCCAGGAGTCCGGCCGAAGGTATAGTCCGGCTACCTGAACACCCCCTAATCAAGGACTCCCTCACCTATCCCTCTAGTTTATCCTCCATCATACTTTCCGTTGGGTCGGCGTTCTGGGAACGGGGGTCCCCAGACTTGCCTGCCTGCGGCCTGCGGCGTGGCTCAAAGGGGGGCCCAGCGCGGCCCATCTTCACCAACACAAACCCAAGACCCTCGCGAGGGGCCAAGCCTCGCGGGGCGGACGACGCGGAGCTTCCTCAAGCACGGCCTCATCAGGCTGGCTGACGAGGAGGCGGAGAGACCAAGGCGGCGTACCTCACGAGGTGCCTGTGAAGCAAGCCATGACGACCAAGGGCGCCAGGCGGGTGCCAGCCCGCGCAGTGTCCTCCTTTCCTCTTTGGTGCAAAGGGGGCAAGTGCAACCGCGGAGTACCGAGGCATCAGGCAAAGGTTGCCATTTCAGTGCAACAAGACCAAGACTGGGAGGACTGCAAGACGGAGGTCATCGTGGAGCCCAAGACGGCGTCATCACCAGAGCTTTGTGCAGGCGAAGACTACTTTTGTCAGGATAGCTGGTACTAGCTGTCCCTTTTCAAATTAGCCCGCCATTGTTGGCTCCCTTCCCGCTCGATATTTGGGAAGAGGACCAGGGCCTCTATAAATAGGACCAACCACCCAAAAGGAGGAAAGAGATGGATCGATCGATCAATCGAAGGATCAAGGGACCAGAGAGAGAGAGAGAGAAGGGTGACTGAACTCCTCCCAGCGGTTCATCCCCCCAGCCAAGAACAGACCCTCGCGAGTCTGTTCTTCCTTGTATTGTTCATCATCATCAGCCGAAGAGGCAATCCACCACACCACACACTAGAGTAGGGTATTACACCACAACGGTGGCCCGAACCTGTATAAACCTCGTGTCCCTCGTGTTATTCTTTCCATAGCTTAGACCTTAGCAAGGCGGAGGGGTGCAGGTAGGTAGGAGGCGAAATCTCCGCGCTCACCCCAGTGTTCGAACCTCAAGGGTCTGCCGGAACCCTAAATCCGACATTTGGCGCGCCAGGTAGGGGTCCACCGGGATTCGTCTTCCACCACCCCGTTCTCCTCCGACCATCACGCCCATGTCTGACGCTCGTCGGGCCCGCGCCGAGCGCCGGGCCGCTCTCGCTTCCCGCGTCGCCCAGACGGCCCCTGTCAGCGGGCATCCTCATCGTTCCCCGTCACCTGCCGTCAACGCCGCCACCGGCCCGGCGGGGGACGAGCAGCAAGCATCGTCTCAGCATCCGTCCGTGCGGCAAGACGACCACACCGCAACTCCCTCGCTCACCCAGCAGGTTCTTCGTCCCGCGTGCTCCACGCGCCCATGGAGGCTCGGGATGCACTCATCACGGCAAACGAGCTCCTGCGCTACCGTCCCGTCGTCGACGTCTATGAAGAATGGCTCAACCGCGTCGCCGAGCTCATCCGCGCCGCAGGGGGCTTTCCTGCGCCGTTCGTTCCGCTGCGCCGCACCCCGCCCCGCGCGGGTGATGAAGCTCCGGCGGCGCCCCGGCCGCCTCCTCCTCAGGAAGGCGCCATGGCTCCAAGGCGCGTGGCCCCTGGGCGGAACCCGCTCCGTCAGGTGCCAGCGCGGCAAGAGCAGAGCTGTCAAGAAGTCCCTCGCCCGCAAGAAGCTGCCCGGGCGCTCCCTGCTCCAGCACGTCGCGACCATGCTCCTGCTCCCGCGCGTCAAGACCCTGCGCTACTCCCAGCTGCAGTGCGTGGGGACATGCAAGACCAAGCTCCTCATCACCCAAGGCCTCCCGTGGCCACAGCAGGCTGCCGCGCCTTCACCGCTGAGCTACGCAGCGTCGCGTGGCCCGACAAGTTCAAGCCAGACCTGCCTCCTCGCTACGACGGCACGGTTGACCCTGCGGAGTTCCTCCAGCTCTACGAGCTGGGCATCGAAGCTGCCAACGGAGACGAGAAGGTCATGGCGAACTGGCTCCCCATGGCGCTCAAGGACGGGGCCCGCAACTGGCTCCTGAACCTGGCTCCAGGCACAATCTCCTCCTGGGACAAGATGCGCACCTGCTTCATCGCCAACTTCCAAGGCACTCGCGACCGGCCACCCGTTGTGAGCGACATGTGCCGCATCAAGCAACAGCCCGGGGAGACCCTGCAGAAGTACATCCAGTGCTTCAACAACGCGCGCCTCAAGATTCCCAAGGTGACTGAGGAGGCCATCATCTCAGCCTTCTCAGACGGCGTGCGCGACGTCAAGATGAAGGAGGAGCTGGCGATGCATGAAGACCTGTGCACTTCCTTGGAGCTGTTCAACCTGGCAACCAAATGTGCCAGGGCCGAGGAAGGGCGTCTCTCCCTCCTCGAGCTGCCTGCCGTAGACCCAGAAGAGAAGAAGCCCAAGGCCAAGGATGTGAAGCGCAAGGGGGCTGCCATGCTCGCGGCAGAACCAGACACCAAGCGGGGCAGAGATCAGCCCGAACCTTCCAAGGGCAGCCGGTACTGTGTGTACCACGACCTCCACACCCACAACACCAACGAATGACAAGAGCTCCGAGCCGTGCGAGAAGGAAGGATCGGCCGTCGCCCTGACCGCGGTGACCGGGGCTACAGTCGAGGAGGAGGAAGGAACGCAGGATGCTAGGAAGACCGTGGCCCGCGCCAAGGGTGGCGCGATCAACCTCGCGAGGATCGCTGGCAAGACCCGCCTCGCGAGGGAGACTGGAGGGATCAGCCTCGCGAGGATCGCCCGCAAGGCAACGCAGGCCTCCCACCGCTGCCGCCGCAGCCAAGGAGAAACGAGGACCGCCACCGGGACGAGGGGGCTAGAGGCTTCTAGGAGCCGCGCGCGATCGCCTGCATCCTAGGCGGGGCACAAGCCCCAGCCTCTCAGCGCATCTTCAAGCAGTTCGCCCGCGAAGTGAACGCAGTCCTCCCCAGGCTCGAAGCCACGCGCCCTCTCAGGTGGTCGGCATGCGCCATCATGTTCAGCTCAGCAGATCAGCTGAAGTGTGCGGCTACAGCCGGAGTCCTCCCGATGCTCTGTTCCCCCATCGTCAGCAACGTGGTGGTCACCAAGACCCTCATCGATGGCGGGGCAGGGCTCAACATCATGTCTGTGGAAACATTCAACAATCTCCAAGTGCCCTACAGCCAGCTTCAGCCAACCAAGCCTTTCTCCGGTATCACCGACGGCTCCACGGTCCTGATTGGGTAGGTCCGCCTCCCTGTCACCTTCGTGGCACGCGACAACTACCGCACCGAGCTCATCGACTTCGACGTCGCTCACATTCGCCTGCTGTACAACGCCATCCTTGGGTACCCAGTGCTGGCCAAGTTCATGGCCCTAACTCACCACGGCTACAACGTCCTCAAGATGCCAGGAAGCGGTGGAGCCATCACGGTGCCCTGTGAAGAGAAGAACGCGGTGTGTTCCCTGGAACGAGCCTTTCAGGCCGCGTCACTGGAAGACCCGGATCGCGGAAGCAGGAGGCCTCCCGAGACCGCCCATAAGAAGAAGAAGGCATCATCCAGCCCGACCACTCAGGAGGCAGGCCCCTCTGGGCCCGCGCCTGCCCAGGGGGAACCTCCTTCCATCGCATAGGAAAGCGCGCCCGGCGCTCTCCTCAGGCAGGGCTCGAGGGCTCTCCCCTGAAGGGCCACCGACCTAGCTAGGGTCACGAGGGAGGCGCTTGGGCACCACATGGAGGCGTGTTTCAAAGCACGTTTCCCTCAAGAAGGAGCAAGGCAAGGAGATCCAGACCCTCAGGAGTTCGTCATCAAGGCCACTCAGGAGATATAGGAGTCAAGAGTCATGAAAGGCGGCCGCCGCCTACTAGAAGTGGCTCCCCATCCAGGCGAGGATGGTGGGCTGCGCGTATGCATCGACATACCAGGGCTCAACCGAGTCGCCTCTCTGGAGCGCCTCTGGCCCTCGCGAGTGGGGCGCTGCGGAGGCCCACCCCACAGCTACGTTCGCATGCCTTACGGCTTGCCGAACGCGGCTGCCACGTACCAGCGCCTCATAAGGGGCATCACGGAGGCACGAGAGGCCAGGCGTTTCGCAGCCCTGGCGGGGATGGAGATGGTCCGCGAGGAGCCGCCAGCGCCTCCAGAGCTTCCCGAGGCCCCTGGGCCTGGGGGCTCGTGAGGAGCGGCTCCCGCAGCCCACCGAGTCTGCTACACCAATGCTCCTTCGTCCTCAACGTCATCAGGTGACATCTTTCGAGTTTCATTTCTAGCTGGGAGCACCCCCCAGGGCTGCATTATTCCCAGGCCGCGTGGGTCCGTCCCTGCGGCGTGTATCCCTTTTTATTTCATGTTGTTAGCTTACCTTGTTGGGGGCGCCCCTCGGGCTGCATGATCCCCAAGCCGCTCGGGCTAGGCCCAGCGGCATGTATCCCATTTGCGTTTATTTCCGGTTATGCGTTAGACCCACCATGCTTGATTATTTGATGCCGGTCCACGACACCTCTTCTTCTCCATGCCGACCACTTGCATGTTAAAGGGGGGGTACCTGAGCATCGCGACTTAGGGCTCTTACTGGCTCTCCAGCCCTCACCCTCTGGCCTTGTCCATGGCATCGCAACCTGGCATACCAGCGACGGCTGAGACCAGCTCGAGGGCCGGGACCCGAGGACGTAGAGTGCCGACATCTAACCAAATTTGCAGGGACACATCACAAGATAAGGCCCAGTGCTAGGCGCAACCCGCCTAGAGGTAGGGCCTCGTGAGTCCCGCGCTGGCTCACGGGTGCCCAGATACACCTCGCCAGGCCCTACCGTGCCAGCCACGTGTCAGGGCGGGGCTGTACACGCCCCGGGGGCTCCTCCCGGAGGGGGCCCCCTCCCACGTACCAGTGGAAGCACCATGCTCCGCGCTGGCTGACGACACTGCCGAGGAGCGGCTATGCCCGTTCACATATAGAAGCACTATGCTCCGCGCTGGTGATAAACAACTGAGTGTGGCCCCCGGGCCGCATCAACCTTAGGGAGCCCAGAGCTCAGTGTCTAGCCTCATCGTAACGCCTCCCCTCAGGAGTGCCGCACGAGGGGGCTGGGCATGGGGGCTGCGCCTGGGTCACACCTAGACGCACGTCGCCCAGCCAGGTCCCCCCGGGCCTGGTTCGTCGCGCGTCTCTCCCCGAGCGGAGCCAAGGTATGAAGGCCGTTTGAGCGTCAAGAGAGACTCCTGAGCATCGCGACTCAGGAGCCTAACTGGTCACGTAGCCCCTCACTCCTTAGTTCCGAAAGGCTAACGCTGGGTGAGGCATGCGTGCGGCCGGGCTCTGCAGACGTAGAACGGTAGATCCACCCGCATCACACCTCCCTACTTGTTGTTCGTGCGCCAAGGGGGACTCCTGAGCATCGCGACTCAGGAGCCTAACTTGTCACGTAGCCCCTCACTCATTGGCCCCGTCCTGGTTTCCGGTCGGGACCAACGCTAGGTGAGGCATGCGCGGGGCCGGGCTCTGCCGGCGTAGAACATAAGCAAGTAGGAAGGAAAAGTGCAAATTTCAAGGAATTCAAAAGCAAATATTACAGTCCACACTATTATCTCAATGCCAAACGCAAGTTTAAACGCCTCCCCGAGGCATGATACATGTGCAGGAATTAAAGGCAGGACAGGAGCCACGACGGAGTCACTTGTCGGCGGTGGAGCAGCGCGGAGTGGGTTCGCCTCATGGAGCAGTGGGGTCGGCAGCGCCTTGCTTCGGCTTGGTGCTGAAGGCCCGGAACTTCCCCAACAGAGCCTCCGCGTGACCCTTCATGGCCTCGGCAGCGGCAGCGGCACGCTCGCCGCTTACTGGCTCCAGCAGGCTGTCGAGGTCGACGCCGGGATCGCGAAGGTAGATGTGGGTGAGGACCTGCTTCAGTTCTGCAGAAGACAGGACACGCGCCTCGGCCTCGGCCGTGGGGCCAAGGCCAAGGGCAACATCTTCAAGAGCGCGAACCAGGAAAGGAAGCAGCTTGGCGGGGCCGTCCTCGGCGCCAGCCAGCGGGCTCTCCAGGCCGCTGTCGTAAAGTGTCCTCAGCGAGGAGCGAGCCTTCGCCTCCATCTCCGTGAAGGCCACGCGGTCCTCGGCAAGAACCAGGGCCTCGTCGTCCAGCTTGGCCTTCCTCGCCCCCAACTCCTACTCCAGCGCGCCTAGGCGGTCGCGGCGTTTCCTGAGCTTGACCTCCCTCTCCTTGACGGCCGCCTCGCGAGCCTTCACGCCTTCTTCCTGCTCTTGGCGAAGGCGGACCTCATTCGCGAGCTGGTCCCGCAAGTCTTGCAGTTCGTCCTCCAGCGCCTTGCAACGTCCACGGACGTCGACCACCTCCCCCAGGGCTGCATCATGAGCAGCCTTCGCCTCAAGGATGGCCTGCTTCTCCTTGTCGCAAGTCGTCGAGGCCTAGACCAGCGCCGCTCGAATCGAAGCGTCGGAGCGAACCCATCCTGAAGCCAGCTCCAAGCGCCCGGCCACCAAGCGGGGGTCGGCGCCAAGAAGATCCTGCCGCAGTCGGTCCAGCTCAGCAACAGCACGATCCAGGACGGTAGAGGGAGTCGGAGAGACAGTAGCCGGTGGAGTAGGAGGAGAAGGCGGCAGCGTGGCCACAGCATCCTGAGGCGGGGTCTGCCGCGCCCCAACGGCTGAAGTGGCGGCGGCAGGCAAGGACACCTCGGGAGTCACTTGGGCCGAGGGGGCCGAGCTCGCCCCAGCCGGCTCACTCAGGCCTCGCGAGGACGACCGGGCAGGAGAAGCCTGTGCGTCGCGGTCACCCTCCTTCGCGGGCAGTGGCGCTACCACGGATGGAACCTCAGGAGCTCCCTTCGGCTTCTTTGCTGCGGGCGCCAGCCTATCCAAGAGATGCGGACGTCAAGCCTCAGAAGCAAAGCAAGAAATAAAGACAAGAATCGAATGCTTACGGGTCGTTGCCAGTGAGCTCAAGCGGCCTCCGGTCAAATTTGAAGCCTGAAAGCCGGCTGGAAGGGTCAACCTCGGGAAGCTTGGAGGCGGAAGGTGCGTCTGCGGTCCGCCTTGGGGATGGGGCAGACCCGTGGGAGATCAGCCCGGTCCTGTCCTTCTTCGGGATCGGGGGCGAGCTCCCGCCGTCCTGCTCGTCATTATCCTCGCCGTCCTCCTCGTCGTCATCCTCATCGTCATCGCTCGGAGAGAGGCGGAGAACGCGGGACCTGTGCTGAGGGAGGGGAGCCCTCGACTCTCCATTAGTCGCCTTGGAGTCAGGCCCCTTTTCCTGCTCCCCTCCTTCCTCCTCTTCGCTGGAGTCGTCGGAGGGCACGTCCACCGGTTCCTCGGGAGTTTCCATGGGCACAGGCCCATCCCTGTTGAAGACGGGCATGGACTCAACAACCTGCTCCCAGTCGTCATGGAGGAACAAGGGCGTAGGAGCGCCCACCAACCTCGCCACATCGCCCCCGACCCGAGATTGGAGGACCACAGCCAGATCTCTGTCGGCTAAGGCCGCGGGGCTCGGACGGGGCCTCCACATCGGAAGTGAGTACTGCCGAAGTGGAGCCAGCTGGTGCTCCAAGAATTCCCTCAGCAGCGACGCGCTGGTCAGCTTCGCCGCCACCATGTTGACCGGCCTCAGATCCGCGTCCATCTTCTCTAACAACAGCTTCGCGCGGGGGTCCGCGAGCTCCGCTCGACCCCAATCACTGGAGCTCATGGGCTGCTCCGTGGGCAAGATCAGCCGAGGGTGGATGCGCCCAACATCCACCAAGACCCACTTTCTCCTGAAGCCCTCAATCCTTTTCCCGGGGTTCGAAATGGCAATGGCGCCACCGTACGCGACGAAGCTCGCGCACGCGGAAGCAGTACCGCGAGAGGTCCGGAGGTAGAAGTAATGGCGCAGCAAGGCCACTGAGGGCTGCACCCCTACGTGAGCCTTGCAGTAATAGGCGAAGATTGCCAGGGGAAGGACGGAGTTGGGATGGAGATGCAGAGCCAGTAGCTTGTAATGGCGGAGGACAGAGAAGAAGAACTCGGAGAAGGGAGGCACTAGGCCAGCAGCAGTGGCACTTACAAAGAACGGATGGAAGGTGCTCCCTTGACCCTCAAGGGTGGCGGAGCCGGCTTTGAACACCTTCGCCCCGTTGATGCCCCGCGCCGTCGCCATCCGGCGCAACCGGGCAAGGCTCGCCTCCGACACGTTCGGCGGGTCCAGGGCAGACGAGTACCAAGCTACGGCCGGGGGTTGACGAGGCGCCATGGCTTCCTAGGTCACACGGTCGGAGTAGATCTGGAAATTTTGGAGGAAGGAAGGAGAGGCGCAAGAAAGGGGATCTGAGCAGCAACCGGGGAAAGCAGGAAGCAAAGCCTAGGTGGATGCCGCTCCTTTATCAACTCGCGCGGTTGCTAAGGTGCCCACGTCCAATCAACCGCCACGCGGCGCCCAAGGCCGCAGGCTGTTAGGGCCCGCGGCGCTTCGCTCTTGCCCTTCCGCCTCCCTGCATGGCCAAGTCCGGGCGCGCCTTGGGCCCGGGGGCTACTGTCGGCGTTCTCGGAACGGGGGTCCCCAGACTTGCCTGCCTGCGGCGTGGCTCAAAGGGGGGCCTAGCGCGGCCCATCTTCACCAACACAAACCCAAGACCCTCGCGAGGGGCCAAGCCTCACGGGGCGGACGACGCGGAGCTTCCTCAGACACGGCCTCATCAGGCTGGCTCACGAGGAGGCGGAGAGACCAAGGCAGGGTACCTCATGAGGTGCCCGTGAGGCAAGCCATGAAGACCAAGGGCGCCAGGCGGGTGCCAGCCCGCACAGTGTCCTCCTTTCCTCTTTGGTGCAAAGGGGGCAAGCGCAGCCGCGGAGTACCGAGGCATCAGGCAAAGGTTGCCATTTCGGTGCAACAAGACCAAGACCGAGAGGACTGCAAGACGGAGGCCATCGTGGAGCCCAAGACGGCGTCATCACCAGAGCTTTGTGCAGGCGAAGACTACTTTTGTCAGGATAGCTGGTACTAGCTGTCCCCTTTCAAATTAGCCCGCCATTGTTGGCTCCCTTCCCGCTCGATATTTGGGAAGAGGACCAGGGCCTCTATAAATAGGACCAGCCACCCAAAAGGAGGAAAGAGATGGATCGATCGATCAATCGAAGGATCAAGGAATCAGAGAGTGAGAGAGAGAAGGGTGACTGAACTCCTCCCAGTGGTTCATCCCCCCAGCCAAGAACAGACCCTTGCGAGGCTGTTCTTCCTTGTATTATTCATCATCATCAGCCCAAGAGGCAATCCACCACACCACACACTGGAGTAGGGTATTACACCACAACAGTGGCCCGAACGAGTATAAACCTCGTGTCCCTCGTGTTATTCTTTCCATAGCTTAGACCTTAGCGAGGCGGAGGGGTGCAGGTAGGTAGGAGGCAAAATCTCCGCGCGCACCCCAGTGTTCGAACCTCAAGGGTCTGCCGGAACCCGAAATCCGACACGTTGTGCTAGGCGAAGCCCTGCGGAGATTGTTCTTCACCAACACCATCACCATGCCATCGTGTTGCCAGAACTCATCTAATACTTTGCATCTCTTGCTGGATCGAGAAGGCGAGGACGTCATCGAGCTGAAAGTGTGTTGAACACGGAGGTGCCATACGTTTGGCACTTTGAAAGATTGTGGATGTCGCCTAGAGGGGGGGTGAATATGCGCTTTAAATAATTATGGTTTAGGCTTGAACAAATGCAGAATAAACCTAGCGGTTAATTTGTCAAGCACAAAACCAACAACAACTAGGCTCACCTATGTGTAGCAACAACTTATGCTAAGCAAGATAAACTACTAGGTGATAGCAAGATATATGACAAGAACCAATATGGCTATCACAAGGTAAAGTGCATAAGTAAATAGAGATAACCGAGGCACGCGGAGACGACGATGTATCCCAAGTTCACACCCTTGCGGATGCTAATCTCCGTTTGGAGCGGTGTGGAGGCACAATGCGCCCCAAGAAGCCACTAGGGCCACCGTAATCTCCTCACGCCCTCGCACAATGCAAGATGACGTGATTCCACCAAGGGACCCTTGAGGGCGGTCACCGAACCCGTAAAAATGGCAACCCTTGGGGCGGTCACCAAACCCGTACACTTTGGCAACCCTTGGGGGCAGTCACCGGTACCCGTAAAATTGCTCGGGGTGATCTCCACAACCTAATTGGAGACCCGACGCTTGCCCGGAGCTTTACACCACAATGATTGAGCTCCAAACACCACCAACCGTCTAGGGTGCCAAGGCACCCAAGAGGAACAAGATCTAGGGTTCCCAAACACCCAAGAGTAATAAGCTTCTCAAACTTCACTTCCACGTATCGCCGTGGAGAAGTCAAACCGATGCACCAAATACAATGGCAAGGGCACACGGAGTGCCCAGGTCCTTCTCTCCCAAATCCTACCAAAGAAACTAATGCTAGGGAGGAAAATGAGAGGAAGAACGAAAGAAGAACACGAAGAACTCCAAGATCTAGATCCAAGGGGTTCCCCTCACTTAGGGGAGAAAGTGATTGGTGGAAACGTGGATCTAGATCTCCTCTCTCTTTTCCCTCAAGAACTAGCAAGAATCATTGGAGGGATTGAGAGTTAGCAAACTCGAAGAGGGTCAACAATGGGGGAAGAACACGAGCTCAAAGGATAAGGTTCATTGGGGAAGAAGACCCCCTTTTATAGGTGGGGAAAAATCCAACCGTTATCCACCTACCAGCTCGCGACCAGCGGTACTACCGCTCTAGAACAGCGGTACTACCGCGAGGCCACGCGGTACTACCGTGAGGAGCCGCAGTACTACCGCAGCAACAGCAGTAGCTAGGGTAGACCTTAAGCACATGGGCTGAGCCAGGCCGCGCACGGTACTACCGCGCAAGGGATGCGGTACTACCGCGGAGGCGCGGATGTAAAAAATTACATCCGCCCCTACTACCGCGATGAAGCGGCACTTGGCCCGGGGGCCATGGTACTACGGCTCCGGAGGAGCGGTACTACCATGGGCTCCTGCGGTACTACCACGCCGAAGTACGGTACTACCGCAGGTGCCTGCGGTACTACCGCTCCAGGGAGCAGTACTACCGCAAGCCCAACATCAGCAACCAGGACTGCCAAAACTTCTGTAAATGAGCTCCGAAATAAGCAAACTCAATCTTGTTGGAAACAAGACGACGAGTAGCATCAAAACAGTGACTCATAATAGTAAGAAGCGGCAGGGGAGGTATGCCAACAAAAATAGGAGAGAAACCTCCAACCGAGAAGAACCGGCAAAACCTCCAACATCGAAAACATCATAGAAGATGCATGCGAACTCCGTTTTCGATGAACTCAAGCTTGTCATCAAGATGAGCATAAGCTCTAAGAATCACAAAGAGAACCAAACAAGAACCAAGAAAGATGATGCAAGGATGCAATGGTTTGAGCTCTCTACGAATGATACAATCAAGCTACTCAGCGAGAGCCCCCCTTGATAGTACGGCAATCGATCCTATGACCCGGTCTCCCAACTACCATCATGAGACTGGTAAAATAGAAAACCTATCAAGGGAAAACCTTTGCCTTGCACATGGTCCACTTGAGCTAGATGATGACGATCTTGACTCCCTCAAGTTGGACCACCTTTCTTGATTGCGTTGGCTCGATGAAGACTAGTTGATTGCTCCCACATACTCCACTATGGGTGAGCCACTCTTCCGCACATATTCACAAGTCCATTTTCACCACAATGGACAGCAAGCTTCAAGCATTTGATTTCTTCATTATGCTTCACTTGAATTTGCACACTGCAACCTAACCCCACAAAGAACTCTCACGAAGACCATGTCTTAGTACACAAAGCGTAATGGACAATGCTTACCATACCATGGGATCACTTGATCCCTCTGTACATCTTGTACGCTTTATGTGTTGATCAACTTGATTCACTCTTGACTTAGTCTTGATCAATCTTGATTCTTTCCAACTCTCTTCATTTGGATGATGTCTTGAAGGTAAACATGAATGATCAAACAATCTAATTCTTCAAGACATGCTTGCAACAAGCTCAACTCTCAAGTTACCAATCTTTGGATAATTCCTTGAATAGAACCTTGGTCGACACAAACTCTCCTTGAAACCAACACATGTACTCCAAGAAAAGCCTATGGACAAAACCTTCAAATATAACTCAAGGCAACCATTAGTCCATAGAGATTGTCATCAATTACCAAAATCAAACATGGGGGCACCGCATGTTCTTTCAATCTCCCCCATTTTGGTAATTGATGACAATCACTTTCAAGAGAGTTTATACAAGGAATTATGCATTACCAAGCAATGCAACAACCAATAATGCATGCGTATGAGATGCAAATGCTTAGGAACAAAACCAAAGCAAGGAGAAAACTCTGAAGACTTCTCCACAAAACTCTCTGAAACTTCTCCCCCATTGGCATCGATTGCCAAAATGGGCGAAAAGCTTAGAAGGCCAATATCAATTGTGTTCCTCCATAAATTGTGTATTTCTCAATAAGAGAGTGGAATGCAATACACATATCCAACGGTAATACTTGGAGGAAGACCAACTATATTGAGGCACCAAGATTGCTAAAGGAATGATATACCACAAGGACATAACAAAGAGAGACACAAGCAATAAAGCAATCAAAAGGTACCAATTGAAGCAAGCAATCAACGGGTATCAATTGAACCAACTAGACCAAAGATCCTACGAGCTACATGAATGAAGGATAAAATAATAAGAGCAGAGCAGTGTTCTAAAGAAACTAGAGAAGCTCCCCATGATTTGTGCACATCAAGAATTTTTGTATCTGGATACAAAGTGCACAAAATAGGATCATAGCCCCCCCAAATTCAATAGAAACTTACAACAAGTGCAAGAGAGCATATAGGAAACTAAGCCTAGTACTTGCAACAAACACATGGTTGAGCAACAAGTAAGAGAGGCAACTTAAGAGTGGGCTCAACCAAAATGATGTGTGTGAGTCAAGGCAATGCACTTGAGAAGACTAATATACGGATGAGCATAAAACATCAACATAGTCTTGAAAGAATGAGGCACACGGTGCAAGGCCTATCATTCCCACACACAACTCAAATGGGTTCACAAGCTTACTAATAAGCATATAAAGAACCTATGCTTGTGACAACCCGTGGTGAAGATAGAAGATGAAAGCCTCATCAAGACGAGGGATACCAATTAAGATGGCAAAAGCCTCGTAAAGATAAGCATGAGGAAAATAATCTTCACCACACAAGAGTGCATCAAGATGCAACGATAAGACACGCACTCAAGGCAAAAGCTTTCACGGAGCCACCAAAGAAATAACATAAGAAAGACAAGGTGGACGTGAAAGAAAGGATATCAACTAGATATGCAACTTCTCTCAAGTGTATAAGATTCTAGGTAGACGAAATCATGATGATATATATCTACAAAGAAGGATGTACACCGAAATAGTTACAAACGAGGAAACAAGATATCCACAAGGAAATCATAAATATACCAATAAGATATTTGCTTGGAAGCATAGCACATGGCTAGATATGGTCTTATTGTATATAAATGAATTCCTACCACACAACCATCAAAGACATCACAACTAGCAACATGAGATCATTGTTGAGATGCTTTGAGAAAGGAAACAAGTATCACAAGATGGAATGAATAACATGCTAAGATGCAACCTACACAAGGTTGATGCAAGAAATGTGTGCATGAATAGAAGATACTTGTTACCGAGATAACATTGGAAGGATGTAGTAGATACCAATTGAAGGTACATAGTAGTTCATTGATCATCCTAGCTTGACTCCAATAAGCACATGGTGACAACACCTTCCTTGTGAGTGAGCCGAGCATCCAATGCATCTCCAATTGTTCCTAGAACAACAACACAAACAAAATGGTACCCAAACTCATTGGGACCAAAGAGTTAGAGAACCAACAATACATAGGACAAACTCCACATAAAAATGTGCATATAGATACGAAATGAATTTCATGCACATCTCATCCAATTTGAGACTTGGTGGAGTTTCCCCTATATATTGGGTCAAAGAAAGAAAGCATGCCAAAGATACTACACGAAGTTAATATGCATGCTCAAGACTTTCAAGAACCGATACCAAATGACAAAGAAATACCAAGTGAAGAAAGATACCAAATGAATAAATCATCACTTGGAGGATATCATAAAAGATACATCAAGGAATGAGATATCCATTGATACCCACTAAATAAAGGATATCAAACCCCCAAAAGAGAGGATGGTTCCAAACAAACCAAGCTCTCTACAAAGTTTCATGATGGCACAAAGTACCAAAAGAAAACGGCTTGCCTTCCACCAACACACACTTGATAAGGATCGCAAGATGAGTGTTTTATAGAAAATAGGATAGCTCCCCCAAGACTAGTGCATTATAGAGAATTTGCATTTGAATACAAAATGCACAAGGTGGGATCACCACTTTCACTATATCTAGAAAACACTAGACAAGATCAAGAAATAAACAAGATCCACAAGTGGTATGGAAGACAAAGGGAGTTGATACAATCCTTGGCAAGAGAAAAGGCAAATAAAAGCAAAAGCCAATGTAAAGATGATCAATAAATTCTACCACAAAAGTGAGTACCAATTGTCAAAAGACAAGAAGTAAATGGAAATAATTCCCGGTGGTAGATAGCAAGGATATCCGACATCATCTTCACACCAAACAAAAAGCAAATTGCAACTTGTAGAGCTAACATGCCACCTAGGAACAAGATAATTTACAATATCAACTCTAGGTGACAATATCTCAAATGTACACATTTTCTAGGCTAGTAATATACACATAGCATATTACTCCCCCATAATGTGATACCAATTAAAGATAGACAAGAGGCAATTAAAGGATCCAACAAGAGATAATTAATGGACTATTTAGAATTTGAATTTCTCATGAGAAGACATACCACATAGCGACTAGATAATCTTGAAATATCAATACTAGATGGTATTACTCATGTACACACATTTATAGGATTGTGAGGTGCACAAAGCACATCACTCCCCCATAATGGGATATTCCATTAATCTCTCACAAGAGCCAACTAAGATATAAACAAGATGCAAAAGGCTCAACGCACGACACACACGTACATGATGTGCAAACCAACAACACATACTTGATTGCTCAAGATAAGCAAGTTGGAAGCACAACATATACAAACACATGCAAGGAACAAAACCAAAACATGCAAGGGGCAAGTAACTTTCAATGTAAACAATTTAAGCACGAGTTACCGCAAGGAGGAACATTGGATATAAGATATAAACTTGATAATCCAATTGACTTGGCTTGAGACAATAAGAATGATGAAGTCCCCTTAATTCTTCATAATGTAGCCAAGTCTCCAATGACCTCCAACAACACCTATTGATCAAGTATGAGCTAGTTGGTCCCCAACCAAGTTGGGTCCTAAGAGGTTAGTCACAATAGGCTTGGCTACCCAAATGGTTCTTTTCTTGACACCACTTTGAGTACCAACAAATTTGGCAAACACATTGCCAACCTTATCCTTCCCAAGAGAATAGATATCATCAATAGAATAGGGTTGGATAAGGTACCATTAGTGCATGAAGAAGCGACGTGACCTTTTCACGACATAGGTAGCAACGTCTACTCTTTACTTTCTTCTCACTTGATTTCTCAACTTGAGAAGCATTAGCTTGAGTCTTCTTGGGAAGAGGCCTTTCTTCAACTTGAGGTTGAGAATGAGAGTGAACTTGTGGCCGCTTCCCTTGTTGCTTGTCACTAATGGCCTTCTTCTTCAATGGGCAAGATCTAACATGATGCCCTTCAACTTTGCACTTGAAGCAAATAATCTTGGCCGAATTCTTGACTTGTTCTTGGCCCTTCTTTTGTTCATCTTGGACTTCTTCTTCTTGTTGGAGTTGAATCCAAGTCCACCTTTGTCATTGGGGGATTTTTGCACACTCAAGATATTGTTGAGTGTGAATTTCCCTTCATGACTCTTTTCCAAGTCTTTCTTCAAAGAAGTGACTTGGGCCTTGAGCTCTTTGATTTCCTCTACATGGTTAGTCTCAACACAAGTACTAGAGGAAGTATAAGCTTCATCGTTAGAGCAACAAGGCAAGGAAAGCAATTCATCACAAGATGTACCAACATTGTGAGTAGATGAATTACAAGGACTAGCACATGGCAATATAGCATTTTGACTAGAAGTAGTGCTAGTATCCACATGAGGCTCACTAGATGTTACCTTAGCAAGCATGGCCTCATGAGCTATCTTTAGCACATTATGGGATACTAGAAGATCATCATGAGAGCTTGTGAGCTTTTCATGATTTTCTTCCAATTCCCATAATTGCTAGATAGCAACTCAAGTTGAGCCCTTAGCTCAACATTCTCCTTCAATATGGATGCTTCACAAGAGATAGAGTTAGTAGCACAAGCATCATCATTAGCAACAAGAGGAGAAGGACAACTTGGCAAGCTCTTTTGAATATGAAGCTTTAAGTTGAGCATGAGACTCGGTGAGTTTGATGAGCTCACTCTTAATGACCCTTGAGCCATTTTCGAGGTGCTCAAAGTCCTCAAGGAGTTTAGCATGCGCAACTTCAAGCTCCTCATTTTTAGTTTCAAAATCATTGGCCACCTCAAGAGCTCTATCACGAGATTCCCTCACTCTAGATAATTCTAGAGCAAAAGTCTCCTCAAGAGATTCCTTGGTGGTTTGTTCAAGTTCAAGAGCTTGAGAGAGGTCCGCAATCTCATTAGCGTAATCACGCTCATGACCTTCCATTTTATCAATGGTGACCTCATGCTCCTCAAGACGAGATTCCAACTCATCAATATATTTCTTGCCCTCAATGGCAATAGACATGATTTCCATGAAGTTGGAACGAGCAATTTTATTTTTATGAAGAGCTTTAAAAATCATTTCCCCCTTAATTTTTAAGGAGGCAACATTATCATTCTCTTCATCATAATCAACATCATCATCACTCTTGCCATCATCATCAAAGATATATTGGGATTCAAAGTGGGAGATACCTTTGAAGCCTTGGCCATAAGGCAAAAAGCAATAGATGATGATGTAGGATCCCTTGAAGCACCATTCAAGACCACATCTTGTTCCATGGAGTGTTGGGTTTCCTCTACATTGTTAGCACAACAATTCGAGGAAATAGATACATTTTTATCATGGCAACAAGACATAGCAAGCATATCATCATGAGATTTAGTCAAGCAATTTCTACATGATATGCAAGGACTATCAACACAAGCATGTGAAACATTTGGAGTGCTCGAAGTGTTAAAGCCCAAAGAAGGAGCATTGCAATAAGATAGTGATGAAGGATCATCCACAATAAGCATACTATCATCATTGCAATGACCAACACTACTCACCATATCATTACCTTGTGGCAAACCACATGTAGGTGAAGTAGAAGAAGTTGAGAAGACTATACGGCCGGAGGTGGAGGGAGAACAATCATCCCCACAAATCTTGGACACACCATATTTATCTTGAAGCTTTGTCCACAACTCATGAGCATCCCGGAACGGCATGAGTTGAAATATAACTACATTGCTCAAAGCATCGAAAAGCACATTAGAAGCTTGAGCATTGAGATAAGAGTTTTTCTCATCCTCTAAAGATAATCTTTGGGGATCCTTTGGAGGAGAAAAACCCATATCTACAATTCGCTCTAAATTTGGGTCCATGACCCTAAAGAGATTAAGCATGCGAATTACCCAAACATCAAAATTTGTGCCATCGAAACTAAGAGTGTCAGAGAATCCTAATCCCCTAGTCGACATCTTTACTCTCTAGGCGGTTAAGCCTAATAAAGAGAGACGAGGCTCTGATACCAATTGAAAGATCGTGGATGTCGCCTAGAGGGGGGGGTGAATAGGCGTTTTAAAATAATTACGGTTTAGGCTTGAACAAATGCGGAATAAACCTAGCGGTTAATTTGCCAAGCACAAAACCTACAACAACTAGGCTCACCTATGTGCACCAACAACTTATGCTAAGCAAGATAAGCAACTATGTGATAGCAAGATATATGACAAGAAACAATATGGCTATCACAAAGTAAAGTGCATAAGTAAAGGGCTCGGGTAAGAGATAACCGAGGCACGCGGAGACGACGATGTATCCCGAAGTTCACACCCTTGCGGATGCTAATCTCCGTTTGGAGCGGTGTGGAGGCACAATGCTCCCCAAGAAGCCACTAGGGCCACCGTAATCTCCTCACGCCCTCGCACAATGCAAGATGCCGTGATTCCACTAAGGGACCCTTGAGGGCGGTCACCGAACCCGTACAAATGGCAACCCTTGGGGGCGGTCACCGAACCCGTACACTTTGGCAACCCTTGGGGGCGGTCACCGGTACCCGTCAAATTGCTCGGGGCGATCTCCACAACCTAATTGGAGACCCCGACGCTTGCCCGGAGCTTTACACCACAATGATTGAGCTCCGAACACCACCAACCGTCTAGGGCGCCCAAGCACCCAAGAGGAACAAGCTCAAGGGTGCCCAAGCACCCAAGAGTAATAAGCTTCTCAACTTGTAACTTCCACGTATCACCGTGGAGAACTCAAACCGATGCACCAAATGCAATGGCAAGGGCACACGGAGTGCCCAAGTCCTTCTCTCTCAAATCCCACCGAAGCAACTAATGCTAGGGAGGAAAATGAGAGGAAGAACAAGAAGGAGAACACCAAGAACTCCAAGATCTAGATCCAAGGGGTTCCCCTCACATAGAGGAGAAAGTGATTGGTGGAAATGTGGATCTAGATCTCCTCTCTCTTTTCCCTCAAGAACTAGCAAGAATCATTGGAGGGATTGAGAGTTAGCAAACTCAAAGAGGGTCAACAATGGGGGAAGAACATGAGCTCAAAGGATAAGGTTCATTGGGGAAGAAGACCCCCTTTTATAGGTGGGGAAAAATCCAACCGTTATCCACCTACCAGCTCGCGACCAGCGGTACTACCGCTCTAGAACAGCGGTACTACCGCGAGGCCACGCGGTACTACCGTGAGGAGCCGCGGTACTACCGCAGCAGCAGCAGTAGCTAGGGTAGACCTTAAGCACATGGGCTGAGGATGGTACTTTCGCAGACGCGGTACTACCGCTACCCCTTGTGGTACTACCGCAAGGCAGGGAACCCCAAGCCTGGGAAGAGCGTGGATAACAAAACATTCGTGCCTACTTCCGCTGGAAAACGGACGTAGCAAAAATCCGACACAGTACTACCGCAGATGAGCAGTACTACCGCCTGGCTGCTGAGCCAGGCCACGCACGGTACTACCGCGCAAGGGATGCGGTACTACCGCGGAGGCGCGGATGTAAAAAATTACATCCGCCCCTACTACCGCGATGAAGCGGCACTTGGCCTGGGGGCCACGGTACTACGGCTCCGGAGGAGCGGTACTACCGTGGGCTCCTGTGGTACTACCACACCGAAGTACGGTACTACCGCAGGTGCCTGCGGTACTACCGCTCCAGGGAGCAGTACTACCGCAAGCCCAACATCAGCAACCAGGACTGCCAAAACTTCTGTAAATGAGCTCCGAAATGAGCAAACTCAATCTTGTTGGAAACAAGACGACGAGTAGCATCAAAACAGCGACTCGTAATAGTAAGAAGAGGCAGGGGAGGTATGCCAACAAAAAGAGGAGAGAAACCTCCAACCGAGAAGAACCGGCAAAACCTCCAACATCGAAAACATCATAGAAGATGCATGCAAACTCCGTTTTCGATGAAATCAAGCTTGTCATCAAGATGAGCATAAGCTCTAAGAATCACAAAGAGAACCAAACAAGAACCAAGAAAGATGATGCAAGGATGCAATGGTTTGAGCTCTCTACGATTGATACAATCAAGCTACTCATCGAGAGCCCCCCTTGATAGTACGGCAATCGATCCTATGACCCGGTCTCCCAACTACCATCATGAGACCGGTAAAATAGAAAACCTATCAAGGGCAAACCTTTGCCTTGCACATGGTCCACTTGAGCTAGATGATGACGATCTTGACTCCCTCAAGTTGGACCACCTTTCTTGATTGCGTTGGCTCGATGAAGACTAGTTGATTGCTCCCCCATACTCCACTATGGGTGAGCCACTCTTCCGCACATCTTCACAAGTCCATTTTCACCACAATGGACGGCAAGCTTCAAGCATTTGATTCTTCATGATGCTTCACTTGAATTTGCACACTGCAACCTAACCCCACAAAGAACTCTCACGAAGACCATGGGTTAGTACACAAAGCGTAATGGACAATGCTTACCATACCATGGGATCACTTGATCCCTCTGTACATCTTGTACGCTTTGTGTGTTGATCAACTTGATTCACTCTTGACTTAGTCTTGATCAACCTTGATTCTTTCCAACTCTCTTCATTTGGATGATGTCTTGAAGGTAAACATGAATGATCACACAATCTTCTTCTTCAAGACATGCTTGCAATAAGCTCAACTCTCAAATGACCAATCTTTGGATAATTCCTTGAATAGCACCTTGGTCGACACAAACTCTCCTTGAAACCAACACATGTACTCCAAGAAAAGCCTATGGACAAAACCTTCAAATATAACTCAAGGCAACCATTAGTCCATAGAGATTGTCATCAATTACCAAAACCAAACATGGGGGCACCGCATGTTCTTTCAATCTCCCCCATTTTGGTAATTGATGACAATCACTTTCAAGAGAGTGCATCACCAATCAATGCAACAACCAATAATGCATGCGTATGAGATGCAAATGCTTAGGAACAAAACCAAAGCAAGGAGAAAACTCTGAAGACTTCTCCACAAAACTCTCTGAAACTTCTCCCCCATTGGCATCGATTGCCAAAATGGGCGAAAAGCTTAGAAGGCCAATATAAATTGTGTTCCTCCATAAGTTGTGTATTTCTCAACAAGAGAGTGGAATGCAATACACATATCCAACGGTAAATACTTGGAGGAAGACAAACTATATTGAGGCCCAAAGATTGCAAAAGAAAGATATGCCACAAAGACATACAAAGAGAGACACAAGCAATCAAGCAATCAAAAGATACCAATTGAAGCAAGCAATCAAGGATATCAATTGAACCAACTAGACCAAAATCCTACGAGCCACAAGAAAGAAGGATATTATGATATGAGCAGAGGAGTGTTCTAAAGAAACTAGAGAAGCTCCCCATGATTTGTGCACACATAAGAATTTTTGTATTTGGATACAAAGTGCACAAAATAGGATCATAGCTCCCCCAAAATCAATAGAAACTTACAACAAGTGCAAGTGAGCATATAGGAAACTAAGCCTAGTACTTGCAACAAACACATGGTTGAGCAACAAGTAAAAGAGGCAACTTAAGAATGGGCTCAACCAAAATGATGTGTGTGAGTCAAGGCAATGCACTTGAGAAGACTAATGTACGGATGAGCATTAAGCATAAATAAAGTCTTGAAAGAATGAGGCACACGGTGCAAGGCCTATCATTCCCACACACAACTAGCAAATGGGTTCACAAGCTTACTAATAAGCATATAAAGAACCTATGCTTGTGACAACCCGTGGTGAAGATAGAAGATGAAAGCCTCATCAAGACGAGGGATACCAATTAAGATGGCAAAAGCCTCGTAAAGATAAGCATGAGGAAAATAATCTTCACCACACAAGAGTGCATCAAGATGCAACGATATAAGACACGCACTCAAGGCAAAAGCTTTCACGGAGCCACCAAAGAAATAACATAAGAAAGACAAGGTGGACGTGAAAGAAAGGATATCAACTAGATATGCAACTTCTCTCAAGTGTATAAGATTCTAGGTAGACGAAATCATGATGATATATATCTACAAAGAAGGATGTACACCCGAAATAGTTACAACACGAGGAAAAGATATCCAAAGGGAATCATACATATACCAATAAGATATTTGCTTGGAAGCATAGCACATGGCTAGATATGGTCTTATTGTATATAAATGAATTCCTACCACACACCATCAAAGACATCACAACTAGCAACAAGAGATCATTGTTGGGATGCTTTGAGAAAGGAAACAAGTATCACAAGAATGAATGAATAACATGCCAAGATGCAACCTACACAAGGTTGATGCAAGAAATGTGTGCATGAAGATACGAAGATACTTGTTACCGAGATAACATTGGAAGGATGTAGTAGATACCAATTGAAGGTACATAGTAGTTCATTGATCATCCTAGCTTGACTCCAATAAGCACATGGTGACAACACCTTCCTTGTGAGTGAGCCGAGCATCCAATGCATCTCCAATTGTTCCTAGAACAACAACACAAACAAAATGGTACCCAAACTCATTGGGACCAAAGAGTTAGAGAACCAACAATACATAGGACAAACTCCACATAAATATGTGCATATAGATACGAAAATGAATTTCATGCACATCTCATCCAATTTGAGACTTGGTGGAGTTTCCCCTATATATTGGGTCAAAGAAAGAAAGCATGCCAAAGATACTACATGAAGTTAATATGCATGCTCAAGACTTTCAAGAACCGATACCAAATGACAAAGAAAATACCAAGTGAAGAAAGGATACCAAATGAATAAATCATCACTTGGAGGATATCATAAATGATACATCAAGGAATGAGATATCCATTGATACCCACTAAATAAAAGATATCAAACCCCAAAAGAGAGGATGGTTCCAAACAAACCAAGCTCTCTACAAAGTTTCATGATGGCACAAAGTACCAAAAGAAACGACTTGCCTTCCACCGACACACACTTGATAAGGATCACAAGATGAGTGTTTTATAGAAAATAGGATAGCTCCCCCAAGACTAGTGCATTATAGAGAATTGCATTTGAATACAAAATGCACAAGGTGGGATCACCACTTTCACTATATCTAGAAAACACTAGACAAGATCAAGAAATAAACAAGATCCACAAGTGGTATGGAAGACAAAGGGAGTTGATACAATCCTTGGCAAGAGAAAAGGCAAATAAAAGCAAAAGCCAATGTAAAGATGATCAATAATTCTACAACAAAAGTGAGTACCAATTGTCAAAAGACAAGAAGTAATTGGAAATAATTCCCGGTGGTAGATAGCAAGGATATCCGACATCATCTTCACACCAAACAAAAAGCAAATTGCAACTTGTAGAGCTAACATGCCACCTAGGAACAAGATAATTTACAATATCAACTCTAGGTGACAATATCTCAAATGTACACATTTTCTAGGCTAGTAATATACACATAGCATATTACTCCCCCATAATGTGATACCAATTAAAGATAAACAAGAGGCAAATAAAGGATCCAACAAGAGATAATTAATGGACTATTTAGAATTTGAATTTCTCATGAGAAGACATACCACATAGCGACTAGATAATCTTGAAATATCAATACTAGATGGTATTACTCATGTACACACATTTATAGGATTGTGAGGTGCACAAAGCACATCACTCCCCCATAATGGGATATTCCATTAATCTCTCACAAGAGCCAACTAAGAATAAACAAGATGCAAAAGGCTCAACGCATGACACACACGTACATGATGTGCAAACCAACATACACATACTTGATTGCTCAAGATAAGCAAGTTGGAAGCACAACATATACAAACACATGCAAGGAACAAAACCAAACATGCAAGGGGCAAGTAACTTTCAATGTAAACAATTTAAGCACGAGTTACCGCAAGGAGGAACATTGGATATAAGATAGAAACTTGATAATCCGAATGACTTGGCTTGAGACAATAAGAATGATGAAGTCCCCTTAATTCTTCATAATGTAGCCAAGTCTCCAATGACCTCCAACAACACCTATTGATCAAGTATGAGCTAGTTGGTCCCCAACCAAGTTGGGTCCTAAGAGGTTAGTCACAATAGGCTTGGCTACCCAAATGGTTCTTTTCTTGACACCACTTTGAGCACCAACAAATTTGGCAAACACATTGCCAACCTTATCCTTCCCAAGAGAATAGATATCATCAATAATAATTGGGTTGGATAAGGTACCACTAGTGCATGAAGAAGCGAGGTGACCTTTTCACGACATAGGTAGCAACGTCTACTCTTCACTTTCTTCTCACTTGATTTCTCAACTTGAGAAGCATAAGCTTGAGTCTTCTTGGGAAGAGGCTTTTCTTCAACTTGAGGTTGAGCATGAGAATGAACTTGTGGCCGCTTCCCTTGTTGCTTGTCACTAATGGGCTTCTTCTTCAATGGGCAAGATCTAACATGATGCCCTTCAATTTGCACTTGAAGCA
This sequence comes from Triticum aestivum, assembly GCF_018294505.1. Taxonomy (NCBI): domain Eukaryota; kingdom Viridiplantae; phylum Streptophyta; class Magnoliopsida; order Poales; family Poaceae; genus Triticum; species Triticum aestivum. The sequence goes on from NC_057809.1 coordinate 458,641,695, forward strand.
AATAATCTTGGCCGAATTCTTGACTTGTTCTTGGCCCTTCTTCTTGTTCATCTTGGACTTCTTCTTCTTATTGGAGTTGAATCCAAGTCCACCTTTGTCATTGGGGGATTTTTGCACACTCAAGATATTGTTGAGTGTGGATTTCCCTTCATGACTCTTTTCCAAGTCTTTCTTCAAAGAAGTGACTTGGGCCTTGAGCTCTTTGATTTCCTCTACATGGTTAGTCTCAACACAAGTACTAGAGGAAGTATAAGCTTCATCGTTAGAGCAACAAGGCAAGGAAAGCAATTCATCACAAGATGTACCAATGTTATGCATGGATGAATCACGAGGACTAGCACAAGGCAATATAGCATTTTGACTAAAAGTAGTGCTAGTATCCACATGAGGCTCACTAGATGTTACCTTAGCAAGCATGGCCTCATGAGCTATCTTTAGCACATTATGGGATACTAGAAGATCATCATGAGAGCTTGTGAGTTTACATGATTTTCTTCCAACATCCCATAATTGCTAGATAGCAACTCAAGTTGAGCCCTTAGCTCAACATTCTCCTTTAATATGGATGCTTCACAAGAGATAGAGTTAGTAGCACAAGCATCATCATTAGCAACAAGAGGAGAAGACAACTTGGCAAGCTCTTTTGAATATGAAGCTTTAAGTTGAGCATGAGACTCGGTGAGTTTGATGAGCTCACCCTTGATGACCCTTGAGCCATTTTCGAGGTGCTCAAAATCCTCAAGGAGTCTAGCATGAGCAACTTCAAGCTTAGCATTTTTAGTTTCAAAATCATTGGCCACCTCAAGAGCTCTATCATGAGATTCCTTCACTCTAGATAATTCTAGAGCAAAAGTCTCCTCAAGAGATTCCTTGGTGGTTTGTTCAAGTTCAAGAGCTTGAGAGAGGTCCGCAATCTCATTAGCGTAATCACGCTCATGAGCTTCCATTTTATCAATGGTGACCTCATGCTCCTCAAGATCGAGATTCCAACTCATCAATATATTTCTTGCCCTCAATGGCAATAGACATGATTTCCATGAAGTTGGAACGAGCAATTTTATTTTATGAAGAGCTTTAAAAATCATTTCCCCCTTAATTTTTAAGGAGGCAACATTATCATTCTCTTCATCATAATCAACATCATCATCACTCTTGCCATCATCACAAGATATATTGGGATTCAAAGTGGGAGATACCTTTGAAGCCTTGGCCATAAGGCAAAATGCAATGGATGATGATGTAGGATCCGTTGAAGCACCATTCAAGACCACATCTTGTTCCATGGGGTGTTGGGTTTCCTCTATGTTGTTAGTACAACAATTCGAGGACATATATGCATTTTTATCATGGCAACAAGACATAGTAAACATATCATCATGAGATTTAGTCAAGCAATTTCTAAATGATATGCAAGGACTATCAACACAAGCATGTGAAACATTTGGAGTGCTCGAAGTGTTAAAGCCCAAAGAAGGAGCATTGCAATAAGATAGTGATGAAGGATCATCCACAATAAACACACTATCATCATTGCAATGACCAACACTACACACCATATCATTACCTTGTAGCAAGCCACATGTAGGTGAAGTAGAAGAAGTTGAGAAGACTATAAGGCCGGATGTGGAGGGAGAACAATCATCCCCACAAAACTTGGACACGCCATATTTATCTTGAAGCTTTGTCCACAACTCATGAGCATCCCGGAACGACATGAGTTGAAATATAACTACATTGCTCAAAGCATCGAAAAGCACATTAGAATCTTGAGCATTGAGATAAGAGTTTTTCTCATCCTCTAAAGATAATCTTTGGGGATCCTTTGGAGGAGAAAAACCCATATCGACAATTCGCTCTATATTTGGGTCCATGACCCTAAAGAGATTAAGCATGCGAATTACCCAAACATCAAAATTTGTGCCATCGAAACTAAGAGTGTCAGAGAATCCTAATCCCCTAGTCGACATCTTTACTCTCTAGGCGGTAAAGCCTAATAAAGAGAGACGAGGCTCTGATACCAATTGAAAGATCGTGGATGTCGCCTAGAGGGGGGTGAATAGGCCCTTTAAAATAATTACGGTTTAGGCTTGAACAAATGCGGAATAAACCTAGCGGTTAATTTGTCAAGCACAAAACCTACAACAACTAGGCTCACCTATGTGCACCAACAACTTATGCTAAGCAAGATAAACTAGTAGGTGATAGCAAGATATATGACAAGAACCAATATGGCTATCACAAGGTAAAGTGCATAAGTAAAGAGCTCGGGTAAGAGATAACCGAGGCACGCGGAGACGATGATGTATCCCGAAGTTCACACCCTTGCAGATGCTAATCTCCGTTTGGAGTGGTGTGAAGGCACAATGCTCCCCAAGAAGCCACTAGGGCCACCATAATCTCCTCACGCCCTCGCACAATGCAAGATGCCGTGATTCCACTAAGGGACCCTTGAGGACGGTCACCGAACCCGTACAAATGGAAACCCTTGGGGGCGGTCACCGAACCCGTACACTTTGGCAACCCTTGGGGGCGGTCACCGGTACCCATCAAATTGCTCGGGGCGATCTCCACAACCTAATTGGATACACCTACGCTTGCCCGGAGCTTTACACCACAATGATTGCGCTCCGAACACCACCAACCGTCTAGAGCGCCAAGGCACCCAAGAGGAACAAGCTCTAGGGTGCCCAAACACCCAAGAGTTATAAGCTTCTCAAACTTCACTTCCACGTATCACCGTGGAGAACTCAAACTGATGCACCAAATGCAATGGCAAGGGCACATGGAGTGCCCAAGTCCTTTTCTCCCAAATCCCACCAAAGCAAATAATGCTAGGGAGGAAAATGAGAGGAAGAACGAAAGAAGAACACAAAGAACTCCAAGATCTAGATCGAAGGGGTTCCCCTCACTTAGAGGAGAAAGTGATTGGTGGAAACGTGGATCTAGATCTCCTCTCTCTTTTCCCTCAAGAACTAGCAAGAATCAGTGGAGGGATTGAGAGTTAGCAAGCTCGAAGAGGGTCAACAATGGGGGAAGAACACGAGCTCAAAGGATAAGGTTCATTGGGGAAGAAGACCCCCTTTTATAGGTGGGGAAAAATCCAATCGTTATCCACCTACCAGCCCGTGACCAGCGGTACTACCGCTCCAGAACAGTGGTACTACTGCGAGGCCACACGATACTACTGTGAGGAGCCGCGGTACTACTGCAGCAGCAGCAGTAGCTAGGGCAGACCTTAAGGACATGGGCTGAGGACAGTACTTTCGCGGACATGGTACTACCGCTCCCCCTTGCGGTACTACTGCAAGGCAGGGAACCCCAAGCCTGGGAAGAGCGTGGATAACAGAACATCCATGCCTACTTTCGCTGGAAAACGGACATAGCAAAAATCCGACACAGTACTACCGCAGAGGAGCGGTACTATCGCCTGGTAGCTGAGCCAGGCCGCACATGGTACTACCGCGCAAGGGATGCGGTACTACCGCGGAGGCGCCGATGTAAAAAATTACATCCGCCCCTACTACCGTGATGAAGCGGCACTTGGCCCAGGGGCCACGGTACTATCGCTCCGGAGGAGCGGTACTCGCGTGGGCTCCTGTGGTACTACCGCGCCGAAGTACAGTACTACCGCAGGTGCCTGCGGTACTACCGCTCCAGGGAGCAGTACTACAGCAAGCCCAACATCAGCAACCAGGACTGCCAAAACTTCTGCAAATGAGCTCCGAAGTGAGCAAACTCAAGCTTGTTGGAAACAAGACGACAAGTAGCATCAAAACAGCGACTCATAATAGTAAGAAGAGGCAGGGGAGGTATGCCAACAAAAAGAGGAGAGAAACCTCCAACCGAGAAGAACCGGCAAAACCTCCAACATCGAACACATCATAGAAGATGCATGCGAACTCTGTTTTCGATGAACTCAAGCTTTTCATCAAGATGACCATAAGCTCTAAGAATCACAAAGAGAACCAAACAAGAACCAAGAAAGATCATGCAAGGATGCAATGGTTTGAGCCCGCTACAAATGACCCGGTCTCCCAACTACCATCATGAGACCGATAAAGTAGAAAACCTATCAAGGGCAAACCTTTGCCTTGCACATGGTCCACTTGAGCTAGATGATGACGATCTTGACTCCCTCAAGTTGGACCAAATTTCTTGATTGCGTTGGCTCAATGAAGACTAGTTTATTTCTCCCCCATACTCCACTATGGGTGATCCACTCTTCCGCACATCTTCACAAGTCCATTTTCACCACAATGGACGGCAAAATTCAAGCATTCGATTTCTTCGTGATGCTTCACTTGAATTTGCACACCGCAACCTAACCCCACGAAGAACTCTCACGATGACCATGGGTTAGTACACAAAGCGTAATGGACAATGCTTACCATACCATGGGATCACTTGATCCTTCTGTACATCTTGTATTCTTTATGTGTTGATCAACTTGATTCACTCTTGACTTAGTCTTGATCAACCTTGATTCTTTCCAACTCTCTTCATTTGGAATATATCTTGAAGGTAAACATTAATGATCAAACAATCTTCTTCTTCAAGACATGCTTGCAATAAGCTCAACTCTCAAATTACCAATCTTTGGATAATTCCTTGAATAGCACCTTGGTCGACACAAACTCTCCTTGAAACCAACACATGTACTCCAAGAAAATCCTATGGACAAAACCTTCAAATATAACTCAAGGCAACCATTAGTCCATAGAGATTGTCATCAATTACCAAAACTAAACATGGGGGCACTGCATGTTCTTTCACACTTGATCGAGACGGATCGTGAAGGTGTACGATTACATCAATCGTTTTGATAAAACCTACCGCTTATCGATCTTCAAGGGTATGAGGATGCTCTCCCCCTCTTGTAGCTATGCATCTCCATGGATAGATCTTGCGTGTGCATAGAATTTTTTTTGTTTTCCATGCAACATTCCCTAACACGACCATGCAGGACTTTTTCAACAACATATTTGTTTTCTTCGTTCCCGCCTCCCCGAGCGTCGTGTCCATGATTGCTTCGGTCGAATTATGCGGAATTGAGTGTATATTGACCCTATAAAAAATCATCATGTTCTGGTAGAGGAATCTCTGGCAATCATCGATATACTAGTGCCAAACCAAGCAATTGTATCATACTTTTTCACGTTCTTCAGCATTTTCAACTTCACTCAATACATGAGTGTGAGCCATGGACATAGCACTATTGGTGAAATAGAATGCAGTGGTAGAGATCAATAAGGGAAGTCAAAAGGAATAAAATATTGCATCAACTCGGCGGATCAATGGCAATGGAGAGGCCCATCAACCGATATCAATGAGAGGAGTAGGGATTTCCATGCAAAGGATGCACTAGAGCTATAAGTGTATGAAAGCTCACTATGGAAACTAAGTGGGTGTGCATCCAACTTACTTGCTCATGAAGATCTCGGGCATTTGAGGAAGCCCATCATCGGAATATACAAGCCAAGTTCTATAATGTAGAATTCCCACTAGTATATGAAAGTGACAAATCATGCAGACTCTCTATATGAACATCATGGTGCTTGCTACTTCTTAAGCTTGCGTTTATTTTTCCCTTGAAGATGAAAGGGTGATGTAGCAAAGTGGAGACAAGTATTTCCCTTAGTAAAGAACCAAGGTATTAATCCAGTAGGAGGAACACACAAGTCCCCAATAGATGCACCTGCACAAACTAACAAAGACTTGCACACAATGCGAAAAAGGGGTTGTCAATCCCTTCATGGTCACTAGCAAGGGTGAGATCTGATAGAGATTGATATAAAAGATAAGTAAAAGTGTAAAATAAAGTAAATATTAATAAATTGCAGCAAGGTATTTTTGGGTTTTGGTTTTATAGATCTGAAAATAATATGATAAAAATAGACTTGGGGGCCATAGGTTTCACTAGAGGCTTCTCTCTTGAAGAAAGCATACGGTGGGTAAACAAATTACTATTGAGCAATTGATAGAAAAGCGCATAGTTATGACAATATCCAAGGCAATTGTCATGAATATAGGCATCATGTCTGTGACAAGTAGACCGAAACAATTCTACATGTACTATACTATTACTCCACACATCGACCGCTATCCAGCATTGATGACCCACAAGTATAGGGGATTAATCATAGTCCTTTTGATAAGTAAGAGTGTCGAACCCTACGAGGAGAAGAAGGAAACGACAAGCGGTTTTCAGCAAGGTAATTTCTGCAAGCACTGAAATTGTTGGTAGAAAGTAGTTTGTAATAAGATAATATGTAACAGACAAGTAATGGTAAATAAAGTGCAGCAGGGTAGCCTAATCCTTTTTGTAGCAAAGGACAGGCTGGAACGGTCTCCTATAATAAGCAAAGCGTTCTTGAGGGCACACGGGAATTTCATCTTGTCACTTTCATCATGTTGGTTTGATTCGCGTTCGCTACTTTGATAATTTGATATGTGGGTGGATCGGTGCTTGGGTGTTGTTCTTAATTAAAAAAGCCTCCCACTTATGATTAACCCCCTCGCAAGCATTCACAACTACGGAAGAAGTATTAAGATAAAATCTAACCACCATAGCATTAAACATATGGATCCAAATCAGGCCCTTACGAAATAGCGCATAAACCAGGGTTTAAGCTTCTGTCACTATAGCAACCCATCATCTAATTACTACTCCACAATGCATTCCCTTAGGCCCAAAGACGGTGAAGTGTCATGTAGTCAACGTCCACATAACACCACTAAGGGAATCACAAAATACATATCATCAAAATATCGAACACATATCAAATTCACATGATTACTTGCAACATGACTTCTCTTGTGGCCTCAAGAACAAAGTTAACTACTCACAAATAAAATGCATGGTCAAGATCAGAGGGATATTAAATAGCATAATGGATCTCAACATATAATCTTCCACCAAATAAACTGTAGCGACCAGACCTCAAACGGTCCAATCTCTGTGTTCAGGTGTCATCCCTGGATCAGTAATGCTGACACCACACAGTACTTGAAGGATTTATAACAGAGTAGCAATCACACACTTATTACACTGAAAGTCTCAAAAGAGAACTTATTACAATAATAATGGCTTAAGGCCATCTAACAACGATAACAACGGAAGGCTTGGAAGATAAGTGAGTCCATCAACTCCAACGGCATCACTGAGTATAGAACCACGGCCTAAAAGCACCTTAATCGTCATCTGAAAAGTCTGCAACATTAACGTTGCAGCCCGAAAATGGGTCAGCACATGGAATATGCTGGCAATGTAACACATAGAGAGTAATGGAATGAAATAGGCTATTCTATATGCATATATGGCTGGTGGAAAGCTCTATGGTTACAGTTTTGCGTAAAGCCAATTTTTCCCTACTGCAAAGGAATAAATTTTATTTAACTATCATGGTAGTTGTTAAACATTGAGAATGGTTGACAGCATTCTCAATCCCAATTAAGCATCATCAATAAACAAAACCCAACAAAATTAATTTTAGAGTAACATGTTGAGATTCACATGATAATCCAGGTACTAGATACTCAAGATGTCCATAACCGGGGACACGGCTAACCATGATTAGTTTATACACTCTGCAAAGGTTTGCTCACTTTTCCCCACAAGACCCGATCTCCTCCATTGGATTTCTCGCACTACATGATGTTTGAGAAATGGATGACCGAGAATAGTCTTTCAGAAGCGCTAGCACCTTACGAATGGGTAGACCGTAAGAGTTCGCACGACTTAGTCAACTAGGCTAGAGCCCATAGTAGCTTGTGGCTGCACACGGAAGTTTCTAGCATGAATAATCTCATGATCCCTTTGAGCCTGGGTGGCGGTCCAAAAGAAAACAGGCAATCGCTGGAATACCCAGGTGCCTCAATCCACCCAGATGTGTGTTTAGGTTGCCACCTTAAATAAACCATTAATTAACAATCTCACATCTGTCATGGATACACTCACCCAATCCACGTCTACTAGCATAGCATGGCATAATAATCAAACGTAGAAGTAACTCCCAAAGGTTTGATAATAAACAGGTAATATGTTCTACCTCGACTACTCCCCAAACCCACAATTTAATTAGATCCTAATCATGCAATGTGTGAGGATTGATCTAATGCAATAAAACTGGGTAGTAGGAGGTATGATCAAAGTTTTACTTGCCTTCCTGATGATCCAGCAAAACCTAGCGATTCGAAGTAGCAAGCGGCGCACTCCGGGTACTCTATCGCAAACAAACAAGCATACAATAAGTACTCAACTAATGCACAGGTAAAACTCGAATAAGAGATCTAACTAGAAAGTTCAACTTAAGAACTCTGGTTGGCAAAAAGAATCAAAACGAACGAAGCAACGAAAAACAAACGAAAAAAGAAACAAGCTTCGTTTACTATTCTGGATCTAGCACAATTTTTACAGTGGCAAAAACTTGTTTGAGTTGGTTAAACGGAAAGAGGGTTTCGAGACGAAACTCCAGGCGCTTAAATCGCCTGATTCCGATAAACGAGCGAAAAGTTAAACTAAAACGAACATCGGATCAGAGATCGCGGTCAGAAAAACCGCGGATTTAATCCGAGAAAAAGAAAAACGACGAACAGGTTAAAGAACGAACGTTCATTAACAGGAACTAAACGAATAACACATTCGTGAAAATGAACACACGAGCGGGCGCTCGCTAAATAAATAAGCTGGAGAAAAACCCATCTATTAAAAAACGAAAACTAGGGATTTAAAAAACCGAAACATTTTTTTCTCAAAAACCGGCCGGCGGCTACCTCGGCGGCGGCGCTCCGGCGAGGCTCTGGCAGGGCGGCATGCGGCGCGGGGCGGCGGCAGGCGGCGGCGGCGGTGTGCGGCAGCGGCAGCTGTGGTGTGGGGTTGCAGGGGGGCGGCGGCGGTTATAAAGGGGCGGGGTGGCGACTTGGGGGAGGGGTCGGCCTCGGGAGGCGGAGTCCTCCCCGGAGACGGCGGCGGCGATCGGGACTCCGGTCCCAATCCAGCAGGAGGCGGCGGCGGCTGGCTGGGCTGGCCCGCTCGGCTGGGCCCTTGGCCCAGTCGAGCGCGGGGCTTATTTTTTAAAAACAATTTCGCCGCGCCTAAAAAAATTCTAGAAAAAAAATAAAAATCTAAAAATGCCAAAACAAATTTTCTCCATCTAAATAAAATATTTAGAATAGGAGGAACCTTTTTTGGCTCTAAATGCAATTTTTGAAAACATGCAATTTTTCCTAAATTCAAATAAAATAGCAATTAAAACCAAAATAAAATCTTATTTGATTTTTTTATTAAATCCTCAATATTTCTTTATTTTGGGAAAGTCATTTTATTCCCTCTCTCATATTTTGATAATAGAAGTAATTGAAGATAAAATAAATAAAATCAAATGATCCTAATTTCAAAATTTGAGAAAACTCAAATATGAAAATAACGAAATCCCCAACTCTCTCCGAGGGTCCTTGAGTTGCATAGAATTTCTAGGATCAGCCAAAATGCAATAAAATATGATATGCAATGATGATCTAGTGTATAACATTCCAAATTGAAAATTTGGGATGTTACAAACCTACCCCCCTTAAGATGAATCTCGCCCTCGAGATTCGGGTTAGCTAGAAAATAGGTGATGGTGGTCCTTCAGCAAATCTTCCTCTCGTTCCCAGGTGGCTTCATCCTCTGTGTGGTGACTCCACTGAACTTTGCAAAACTTGATAACCTTGCTACGGGTGACTCGACTGGCATATTCTAGAATCTTGACTGGTTTCTCCTCATAGGTCAAATCACTGTCCAACTGAATTGCTTCCAGCGGCACTGTATCTCTCAGCGGTATGTCAGCCATCTCTGCATGACACTTCTTCAACTGGGAAACTGGAACATGTTGTGAACTCCTGATAATCCTTCAGGCAACTCCAACTTATAGGCTACTTCTCCCATACGCTCCAAAACTTTGTATGGGCCTACAAAACGTGGCGCTAATTTTCCCTTAACTCCAAAGCGCTTTACTCCTCGAAGTGGTGATACTCGAATATAAACTCGATCTCCAACTTCATAAACTGTCTCCTTGTGTTTAGAATCTGCATAGCTCTTCTTCCTGGACTAGGCTACCTTGAGCCTATCGCGAATCAATTTCACTTTCTGTTTAGACTCTTTAATAAGATCCGGTCCAAACAGCTGACGGTCTCCAGCTTCATCCCATGACAATGGGGTCCTGCACCTACTTCCGTATAAGGCTTCGAAAGGGGCCATCTTCAAACTGGATTGATAACTGTTGTTGTAAGAGAACTCTGCATATGGAAAATTCTCATCCCAACTAGATCCGTAATCTAGCGCACAAGCTCTTAGCATATCCTCCAAAATCTGATTGACTCTCTCGGTCTGTCCATCTGTCTGCGGATGGAAAGCTGTACTAAACTCCAGTCTGGTACCCAAAGTTTCATGCAACTGATTCCAGAACTTTGAGGTGAATTGGGTTCCTCTATCTGATACAATGCTCCTTGGAACTCCATGCAGACATACGACTCTGGTCATGTATATCTTTGCCAACTTTGCACTGGTATAGGTAGTCTTCACTGGAATGAAATGAGATACCTTTGTCAAACGATCGACTACAACCCATATTGAGTCATAGCCTGAACGAGTTCTGGGTAAACCCATAATAAAATCCATGCCTAACTTATCCCACTTCCATTCGGGTATCGGCAATGGCTGTAGCAATCCTGCTGGCTTCTGATACTCTGCCTTTACTCTCTGGCATATATCACAAACTGCTACATATTCCGCAATATCCTTCTTCATTCCGGTCCACCAGAAAGTATCCTTCAAATCCAAATACATCTTGGTATTTCCTGGGCGAATCGAATATGGTGAATCATGGGCCTCTTGCAGAATCAACTTCCTGATCTCCAAATCATTAGGCACATAGACACGGTCTTCAAACCATAAGGTATCGTGCTCATCGTCACGAAATCCCTTAGCTTTTCCTTTGCTCATTTTCTCCTTAATAGAAGCGATCTATTTGTCAATCTTCTGGGCTTCTCTGATCTTGTCCATCAACGTAGACTGAATCTCCAATGCTGCTACATTGCCTCTCGGAACTATCTCCAAACATAGCTCACGAAGATTCTCGGTTAACTCCCTTGGTAAATCTCCCGTCATTAAGGTGTTGACATGACTTTTACGGCTCAACGTGTCAGCTACTATGTTAGATCATAATCCTTGATGAGCTCCAACCATGTCCTTTGCCTGAGGTTCAACTCCTTCTGCGTGAAAATATACTTCAAACTCTTGTGATCCGTGTACACCTCACAATGGTTTCCAATGAGAAAATGTCTCTAGGTTTTCAATGCATGCACTACGGCTGCTAACTCCAAATCATGGGTAGCATAATTTAACTCATCAGGCTTAAGCTGTCGTGAGGCATAGGAAACAACTCTTCCTTCCTGCATAAGCACTGCTCCAAGTCCTCGACGTGAAGCGTCGCAATACACCTCATAATCCTTGGTCCGATCTGGCAAAATCAACACAGGTGATGTAACCAAACGTTTCTTCAACTCCTGGAAGCTGGCCTCACATTCCTCAGTCCATATGAACTTGGTATCCTTTTTCAACAACTCCGTCATAGGCTTTGCAATTTTCGAGAAATTCTCAATGAATCTCCGGTAGTATCCTGCGAGTCCAAGAAAACTCCGGATCTCTCCAACTGTTGTTGGGGCCTCCCAATTGGTCACGGTATCAACTTTAGTGGGATCTACTGCTATACCTTCTCCTGATATAACGTGTCCGAGAAATCCAACTTCCTTCAACCAAAACCCACATTTGCTAAACTTGGCATATAATTGATGTTCTCTGAGCTTTCCAAGAACCAAACACAAATGCTCCTTATGCTCCTCTTCATTCTTCGAGTAAACCAGGATATCATCAATGAACACTACGACGAACTTATCTAGAAACTCCATAAACACCTTGTTCATCATGTTCATAAAATATGCAGGTGCGTTAGTCAGACCAAATGACATAACGGTATACTCGTACAGCCCATACCTAGTGGTAAATGCCGTCTTAGGTATATCATGTTCTCGAATCTTCAACTAGTGGTATCCTGATCATAGATCGATCTTGGAAAATACCTTAGCTCCTTGCAATCGATCAAACAGATCATTGATCATTGGTAGTGGGTACTTGTTCTTGATTGTACTTCATTCAACCCTCGATAATCAACAACCATCCTTAACGATCCATCCTTCTTCTCCACTAGAAGTACTGGCGATCCCCAAGGTGAAGAACTTGGGCGAATATATCCCTTATCCAGTAACTTCTTAATCTGCTTCTTTATCTCCACCAAATCCTTTGCGGGCATCCTATATGGTCTCTTCGATATTGGCCCTGTTCCTGGCAAAATCTCAATCAAAAACTCAATATCTCTATCAAGTGGCATGCCTGGCAATTCTTCTGGAAATACATCCGGGATATCCTTCACCACTGGTACTTCCTCCTGCACAACTCATGTTAAACAATTTACTTGAGTCCTCTTTGGCACATGCCGGGATACATACTTGATCCTTCTTCCTTCTGGCATTGTAAGCAAAATTGACTTACTGGCACATTCAATATTCCCTTCAAACTTTGATAACCAATCCATGCCTAATATCACATCCAATCCTTGAGATTCCGACACTATTAGGTCTGAGGGAAATACGTAGTTACCAATCCTTAATGGTAACCGATCACACCATAGGCTGGCCATATACTCCGCTCCTGGTGAGCTTACTAACATTGGTGTTCTAAGGGCTTGGGTTGGTAGTTTATACTTATCCACAAATCCCCTTGATATGTATGAATGCGATGCACCAGTATCAAAAAGAACGAGTGCAGTAAATGACTTAACCAAAAACTTACCGATTACTGCATCCGGCTGCTCTTCAACCTCCTCCACGTTAACGTGGTTCATCTGTCCCCTGTTGAAAGGGTTCGGCTTCTTCCCAGGGCTTCCATTGCCATTTCCATTCTGGGCTTCAGGACATTCGTTGGCATAATGTCCGGTCTTCTGGCACTTAAAGCAAGCGACTTGACTCAGGTCTCTCTTGGCTGGGGTTGATGGGTTGGTGTGATTCTGGCCATTACTTCCTCCATTCCCATTACCATTCTTAGTGCCATTATGATTGTGCGAGCTAGCTCCTCCATGGGTATGCTAAAAATGTCCTCCCAGTCTAGGGGTAAAATGTGGCTTCTACTGAGCTCCTGAATTGTACTTTCCTTGTCCATACTTCCTCTTTCGATTCTCAATCTGCTGTTGCTTCCCTTCAATCATGAGAGCATGATCTACCAACTCCTGGTAGTTGTTGAAGGTTGCTACCATCAACTGCATGCTCAACTCATCATTCAGTCCTTCCAAAAACTTCTCCTGCTTACCTGCATCCCTAGCTACGTCATCTGGGGCATAACGTGCTAGCTTACTAAAGTCCTCCACATACTGGCCAACTGCCTGTCCTCCTTGGCACAAGTTGCAAAGCTCTCATTTCTTCATGGCCATAGCTCCTGCTGAAACATGGGCAGTACGAAAAGCCTGCTAAAACTGGTCCCACGTGACAGTGTCGATAGGGAAAGTGGCTATGAAATTCTCCCACCATGATGCTGCGGGTCCTTCAAGCTGATGTGCGGCAAACTTCACCTTTTATGCATCTGTGCATCCTGCCGTGGTCAACTCCCTTGCTGTCTTGCGGAGCCAATCATCTGCTACTATCGGCTTGGTGCTACTGGAAAACACCGGCGGATTCAGCCTAAGAAAACGGGCTAAGTGATCAACAGGTGGTGGTGGTGGTGGGTTGTTGTTGTTGTTCCCCTGATTCTGATTCTGGACTAGCAACTGCATCAATGTGTTCTGCTGCTGGATCAACTGGGTGAGCTCCGGTGGGAAGGTAAATCCGGGGTCACGTCTCGGAGGCATCTGAGGGTTTAGAAAAGATGAGATTTAAGAATAGAGGGGGTCTAAAGAGAAAACACTACCCATATGCACATGAGACAAAAGCAAACGATTCACTTCATTCAATCAATCAAACAAGGGCATACAATCGATCTAACTATCGCAAAAGTGCTCGGACTACTATATTTACATAGGGGACTACTACTACTGATGGGGTGGTCTACTAGAAATATTCTTCGTTTGCAGACTCCATGATATCTGCTCCAGCTTCATCAACATAGTCATCATCGCTATCATCTAGATCCGAGTCAGTGTCGTTGATGATGATGTAGTCTTCTGGGCGAATCTCCTTGGGTTCTTCGTCTTCTTCTACTGGTGTAGGGCCTCCCATAAATATTCCAATCTTCTTGATCAGATCGTCATTCTTCTCCACTAATACTTCAATTTCCTCTTCATAATCTTCACGTGTAGCCTTGAGTTCTTCCTCCAGTTCCTTGATTCTTGTCCTCGCCTTCTTCAGATCTATCATGTCGGCGCACATCTGGTTCTCCTGACGTTGAATGTGTTGGTTTAACTCCTGGATAAAAGCTGCGACTGATCTATCCTTCCTGGTGTTGATCATCTCCCAGTGCTCATCTCGGCGCCCACAAATCTGGTAGATAGTATCCTTGAGATCATTGCGGTAAACTTCTCCAAAGCGTCCCATGGCGATGTGAGCTGCCGTGCTCTTTCCTAGACTCCAGGTTGGTGTATCAAAAGAAAACTCTATGGGCTCAGTGAGTGGCATGAACGTCCTTCCTGGAACTTGACCTTGAATCATCCAATGCTCTTCTTCAGGTAGAGTGGCGTTGTAGGTTCCGGTGAAGCTTGGTACTCCTATGTTCAGGTATCTAGTGACTTCCTTCAAGTGACGTCCAAAGGGTGTATCTTCATCCGGTTGCGTGAACTTGTTCCTTGCATCCGCCATCCTAAAAGAGTAGAAAAGATGAGAAGTCAGAATGAGAAGAGAGTGAGTAGTGATCTAGGTCTTTGCTTAGTGGTCGTGTCCTACAGTCAGCGTGTGCTCTGATACCATCTTGTAGCGACCAGACCTCAAACGGTCCAATCTCTGGGCTCAGGTGTCATCCCTGGATCAGTAATGCTGACACCACACATACTTGAAGGATTTATAATAGAGTAGCAATCACACACTTATTACATCGAAAGTCTCAAAAGAGAACTTATTACAATAATAATGGCTTAAGGCCATCAAACAACGATAACAGCGGAAGGCTTGGAAGATAAGTGAGTCCATCAACTCCAACGGCATCACTGAGTATAGAATCACGACCTAAAAGCACCTTAATCATCGTTTGAAAAGTCTGCAACATTAACGTTGCAGCCCGAAAATGGGTCAGCACATGGAATATGCTGGCAATGTAACACATAGAGAGTAATGGAATGAAATAGGTTAATCTATATGCATATATGGCTAGTGGAAAGCTCTATGGTTACAGTTTTGCGTAAAGCCAATTTTTCCCTACTGCAAAGGAATAAATTTTATTTAACTATCATGATAGTTGTTAAACATTGAGAATGGTTGACAGCATTCTCAATCCCAATTAAGCATCATTAATAAACAAAACCCAACAAAATTAATTTTAGAGTAACATGTTGAGATTCACATGATAATCCAGGTACTAGATACTCAAGATGTCCATAACCGGGGACACGACTAACCATGATTAGTTTATACACTCTGCAGAGGTTTGCGCACTTTTCCCCACAAGACCCGATCTCCTCCGTTGGATTTCTCGCACTACATGATGTTTGAGAAAGTGATGACCGGGACATAGTCTTTCAGAAGCGCTAGCACCTTACGAACGGGTAGACCATACCAACCTACATCCCCTACATCTACTAGTCTACCACTTTACGAGTTCGCACGACTTAGTCAACTATGCCAGCGCCCATAGTAGCTTGTGGCTGCACACGGAAGTTTCTAGCATGAATAATCTCATGATCCCTTTGAGCCTGGGTGGCGGTCCAAAAGAAAACAGGCAATCACTGGAATACCCAGGTGCCTCAATCCACCCAGATGTGTGTTTAGGTTGCCACCTTAAATAAACCATTAATTAACAATCTCACATCTGTCATGGATACACTCACCCAATCCATGTCTACTAGCATAGCATGGCATAATAAGCAAACGTAAAAGTAACTCCCAAAGGTTTGATAATAAATAGGTAATAGGTTCTACCTCGACTACTCCCCAAACCCACAATTTAATTAGATCCTAATTATGCAATGTGTGAGGATTGATCTAATGCAATAAAACTGGGTAGTAGGAGGTATGATCAAAGTGTTACTTGCCTTGCTGATGATCTGGGAAACCTAGCGATTCGAAGCAGCAAGCGGCGCACTCCGGGTACTCTATCGCAAACAAACAAGCATACAATAAGTACTCAACTAAAACATAGGTAAAACTTGAATAAGAGATCTAACCAGAAAGTTCAACTTAAGAACTCCGATTGGAAAAAAGAATCAAAACGAATGAAGCAACGAAAAACAAACGGCAAAAGAAACAAGCTTCATTTACTATTCTAGATCTAGGGCAACTTTTACAGCGGCAAAAACTTGTTTGAGTTGGTTAAACGGAAAGAGGCTTTCGAGACGAAATTCCAGGCGCTTGAATCGCCTGATTCCGATAAACCAACGAAAAGTTAAACTAAAACGAACATCGGATCAGAGATCGCAGTCAGAAAAACCGCGGATTTAATCTAAGAAAAAGAAAAACGACGAAAACAAACAGGAACTAAACGAAAAACGCGTTCGTTAAAACGAACGGATGAGCGGGCGCTCGCTAAATAAATAAACCGGAGAAAAACCGATCTATTAAAAAATGAAAACTAGGGTTTTCAAAAAAAAACTGAAATGGCTTTTTCTCAAAAACCGACCGGCGGCTACCTCGGCGGCGGCGCTCCGGCGAGGCTCCGGCAGGGCGGCGGGTGGCGCGAGGTGGCGGGGCAGCGGCTCCGGGCGGCGTGCAGCGGCGGCAGGCGGCGCGGGGCGGTGGCAGGCAGTGCGGCGGCGCGCGGCAACGCTGGGGCGTGCGGCGGCGGCAGCGGTGGTGTGGGGTTGTAGGGGGCGGCGGCGGTTATAAAGGGGCGGGGAGGCGACTTGGGGAAGGGGTCGGCCTCGGGACGCAGAGTCCTCCCCGGACACGGCGGCAGCGGCGATCGGGACTCTGGTCCCGATCTGGCTGGAGCCGGCATCGACTGGCTGGGCCCTTGGCCCAGTCGGGCGTGGGTTTTTTAAACAGTTTCGCTGCGCCTAAAAAAATTCTAGAAAAAAAAATAAAAACCTAAAAATGCCAAAGCAAATTTTCTCCGTCTAAATAAAATATTTAGAACAGGATGAACATTTTTTTGGCTCTAAATGCAATTTTTGAAAACGTGCAAATTTTCCTAAATTCAAATAAATTAGCAATTAAAACCAAAGTAAAATCTTATTTGATTTTTTATTAAATCCTCAATATTTCTTTATTTTGGGAAAGTCATTTTATTCCCTCTCTCATATTTTGATAATAGAAATAACTGAATATAAAATAAATGAAATCAAATTATCCTAATTTCAAAATTTGAGAAAACTCAAATATGAAAATAACGAAATCCCCAACTCTCTCTGAGGGTCCTTGAGTTGCGTAGAATTTCTAGGATCAGCCAAAATGCAATAAAATATGATATGCAATGATGATCTAGTGTATAACATTCCAAATTGAAAATTTGGGATGTTACATAAACCATATAGCATCAACTACAAGATGTAATCAACACTACTAGTCACCCATAGGTACCAATCTGAAGTTCCAGTACAAAGATTGAACACAAGAGATGAACCAGGGTTTGAGATGAGATGGTGTTGTTGAAGATGTTGATGAGGATTGTCCTCCCAAACATAAGAGGGTTGTTAGTGATGACAATGGCTTCGATTTCCCCCTCCGGGAGGGAAGTTCCCCCGGCGGATCGCTCCGCCGGAGGGCAAAAGTGCTCCTGCCCAAGTTCCGCCTCGAGACAGCGACGCTCCGTCCGGAAAGTCCTCTCTTTATTTTTTCAAGCTCAAAGACCTTATGTACTAGAAGATGGGCACCGCAGGTGGGCTGGGCTGCCCACCACCCACCAGGGCGTGCCTGGGGGGAGGGGGGCTAGCGCACTCTGGTGTCTTGTGGGCACCTGACAACCCCCCTTTGGTATTTCTTTTCTCCAATATTTATTATATATTCCAAAATAATTGTCCATAAAATTTTAGCTCATTTGGAGATGTGCAGAATAGGTATCTCTGACATAGCTTTTTCAGGTCCAGAATTCTAGCTACCGGCGTTCTCCCTCTTTGTGTAAACCTTGCATATTATGAGAAGAAAGGCATTAGAATTACTCCATAAAGAGTTATTATGCATAAAAACATTATAAATAGCAGTAGGAAAACATGACGCAAAATGGACGTATCAACTCCCCCATGCTTAGACCTCGCTTGTCCTCAAGCGAAAGCCGATATCAAAAATCATGTACACATGTTTAGGGAGAGAGGTTAAAAAAATAAAATACAGACATAGTAGCATCATGCAAATTATTATAGCAGCAACACATTTTATCATAAAGCTTTATCATATAACTTCTCATGAACAAGTAACAATTCATCAAAACATCAAAGTAAAAAGCATTAACTTTATTAAAAACCAACAAACTATGTTCTCAGTCAACTTTGCAACTACAATTGATTATATTTTCAGGAAGGGTCTTGTATTGAAGCCTTTTGGCAAGTCCACATACTCAACCATCATTTAATCTTCCATGACTGCTAACACTCACAACACATATATGAGCAAAAGGTTTCAACCAGACACATAGAAAGATAGGGACTTATAGTTTCGCCTCCCAACTTATTCACCTCAAGGGTGATGTCAACAATAATAGCTCATGCTCACTCATATCCAACTGGGTATATGTGCCTAGATCTTTCCCCACCACATGATGCTTGCCAAAGAGAAAAATAAAAAGTAATAGAGAAGAATACTTTGAGTCTTGCATAAAAAGTAAATACATAAAAGTAAAAGATAGGCCCTTCATAGAGGGAAGCAGAGGTTGTCATGTGCTTTTTGGTTTTGTATGCACAATCTCTTAATGCAAAATAACGTCACATTATATTGCCCCTTATGATAGCAACCTTTATTATGCAGTATGTCGCTTTTATTACTTTGCCATTACAAGTTCATACAACGCTTATTTTCCCTTACACTAAAAGATAAAACACATTTAGAAGCATTTTTATTGCCTTTTTGCACCGATGACAACTTACTTGAAGGATCTTACTCAATCCATAGGTAGGCATGCTGGACTCTCAAAATATGAATTTCGGTTTAAGGGTTTTGGATGCATAAGTAGTATCTTTACTTAGTGTAGATTTTTGGCCAACAAAGATATTGAGCAAGCACCACATGTTGAAGGATCTGTGACAATATAACTTCTATGTGAATATGAACAAACATATATCATTATGCTGTCTTCCTTGTCCAACGTCAACAGTTTGGCATAAGATATTTAGTGGGGGCTCACAATCATAAAAGATGTCCAAGATAGTGTATTTGAATGTGAATCTTCTCTTCCCTTATTAATTCCTTCATGAATTGCATTATTTACCAATGCTATGTTTGCCAATTTTCAACAAATTTTACCACTTATACTTTTCCTTATGTGATGTCATTACTTACCATAAGATTAGCATACAATATTTTTCATTATCTTCTTTTATTTTGATTGAAACATAAAAGTAAATAGGTAAAAACTCAAACTAAACTTTATTATATAGCTCTCACTTCATTACATATATAGATAGATCACAAAACTAGCACTTGAAAATAGATCATACTAAACTTTTGTTCAACTAAATCACGAAATAGCTAAGGATCGAACTAATATAGGTAAAGCTAATAAAAGTTATGGTGATACGATACCGGGGCATCTCCACCAAGCTTGGAACAAGCCAAGGGGAGTGCCCATACCCGTGTACTCAAGTCTCCTTCTTTGGTGATGATGATGGTGGTGGTGGTGATGAGGTGGTCTTTTTCTCCAACTTGCGTCGGAGGCTAAAATTTTCCTCCCTTAGATCATCATTCTCCAGCTCAAGCTTTAATACCCTCTTACATAATGCCGCCTTGCTCTCATGCAGAAAACAGGATGGGATAAACTGAACCTTAGGTTTGTTTATTTTGTCAAGAAGGCTTGACTTCCTGAATTCCACGTGCATATCTCCAGGTTGAGGTAGTGGATCTTCATCTTCCTCGGAGCTATTATCCCTTTCTTCCTTCATGTTAGAGTCTTCCTCCTCCCGTGGTCCAACAGTAAGGATCCTCCTCCCCATAGACCTTGGGATTTGCTATATAATCAGTGACATAACTCTCTTCCCCGAATCTTGAGACGACATATTTTCAGATCTTCCAAGAAAACAACACAAACAAGAACAGAGGATTTCTCCGCGATGCAGTGGCCAAATTGTCTGGGGGTATATATAAAGATTTTTTATCTTGGGAAACAAGTACACATAATGAAAACGGAGTCAGGAAGGTGCCTGAGGGGCCCCCACCCACCAGGGCGCGTCAGGTGGGGCAGGCGCGCCCTGGTGTCTTGTGGGCACCTGGGTTGCCTTCCTGGTTGTTTCTTATTTTTCCTATTTTTTTATAATATTCCAAAACTAACAGAAAATATTTTTGTAGAATTTTCGGAGTCCGTTTACTTACCGTATCACATACCTCTTCCTTTTCAGGGTTCTGGAGTGTTGGAAGGTTTCTTTTATGTGTTCCTCCGGTGGTATGGTTTGGATAATATTTCTTTCAACATTAATAGGTGTACCTGAGATAAAGTGCTTAATTCTTTGTCCATTGAGACCACCTTCAGGTTAGTACCTGATATGTCCATTTTGCATCATGCTTTTATATTGATATTTATTGCATTATGGGCTGTTATTACCTATTTTGATACAACAATTATGCCTTTTCTCTCTTATTTTACAAGGTTTGCATGAAGAGGGAGAATGCCGGCAGCTGGAATTCTGGACTGGAAAAGGAGCAAATCTGAGAGACCTATTTTGCAGAACTCCCAAAAGTCCTGAAAATTTACGGAGAATTATTTTGGAATATATATAAAATATTGGGTGAAGAAAATACCAGAGGGGACCCACCAGGTAGCCACAAGGGTGGGGGCGCACCCTACCCCCTAGGCGCGCCCCTGGCTTGTGGGCCCCCTAGCAGGCCTCCAGTGCCCATCTTTTTCTATATGATGTGTTTTGACATGAAAAATATCAGAAGGAAGATTTTGGTATGAAGCGCCGCCGTCTCGAGGCGGAACCTGGGCAGAAGCAATCTAGGGCTCCGGTGGAGCTGTTCTGCCGAGGAAACTTCCCTCCCGGAGGGGGAAATCGAAGCCATCGTCATCACCGACGATCCTCTCATTGAGAGGGTGTCAATCTCAATCAACATATTCACCAGCACCATCTCCTCTCAAACCCTAGTTCATCTCTTGTATCTGATCTTTGTCTCAGAACCTCAGATTGGTACTTGTGGCTTGCTAGTAGCGTTGATTACTCCTTGTAGTTGATGCTAGTTGGTTTATTCGGTGGAAGATCATATGTTCAGATCCTTCATGATAATTAATACTCCTCTGATTATGAACATGAATATGCTTTGTGAGTAGTTATGTTAGTTCCTGAGGACATGTGAGAAGTCTTGTTATAAGTAATCATTTGAATTTAGTATTCGTTTGATATTTTGGTGAGATGTATGTTGTATTTCCTCTAGTGGTGTTATGTGAATATCGACTACATGACACTTCACCATTGTTTGGGCCTAGGGGAAGGCATTGGGAATTAATAAGTAGATGATGGGTTGCTAGAGTGACAGAAGCTTAAACCCTAGTTTATGTGTTGCTTCGTAAGGGGCTGATTTGGATCCATATGTTTCATACTATGGTTAGATTTATCTTAATTCTTCTTTTGTAGTTGCAGATGCTTACGAGAGGGGTTAATCATAAGTGGGAGGCTTGTCCAAGTAAGGACAACACCCAAGCACTGGTCCACCCACATATCAAATTATCAAAGTAATGAACGTGATTCATATGAGCATGATAACTAGCTTGAGAATAATTCCCATGTGTCCTTGGGAGCGCTTTGCTTTATATAAGAGTTCGTCCGAGCTTCTCCTTTGCTACAAAAAGGATAGGGCCACCTTGCTGCACCTTTGTTACACTTATTACTTGTTAGCTATTACGAATTATCTTATCACAAAACTATCTGTTACCGATAATTTCAGTGCTCGCGGAGAATATGTTGCTGAAAATCGCTTATCATTTCCTTCCGCTCCTCGTTGAGTTCGACACTCTTACTTATCAAAAGGACTACGATGGATCCCCTATACTTGTGGGTCATCAAGACTCTTTTCTGGCACTGTTGCCGGGGAGTGAAGCGCCTTTGGTAAGGAAAAATTTATATAGTGTGCTGAAATTTACTATCACTTGTTACTATGGAAAATAATCCTTTGAAGGGCTTGTTCGGGGTATCTTCACCCGACCGAAAGAACGAAGAGTTTCTCCTCAACCTATTGAACCTACTGAAAATATTTATTATGAAATTCCTTCGGGTATGATAGAGAAATTGCTAGCTAATCCTTATGCAGGAGATGGAACACTACATCCTGATATGCATCTAATCTATGTGGATGAAGTTTGTGGATTATTTAAGCTTGCAGGTTCGCCCGAGGATGAAATCAAGAAGAAGGTCTTCCCTTTATCTTTTAAGGAGAAGGCATTGAAATGGTATAGGCTATGCGATGATATTGGATCATGGAACTACAACCGATTGAAATTGGAATTTCATCAGAAGTTTTATCCTTTGCATCTAGTTCATCGTGATCGGAATTATATTTATAAGTTTTGGCCCCGTGAAGGAGAAAGTATCGCTCAAGCTTGGGGAGGCTTAAGTCAATGTTATATTCATGCCCCAATCATGAGCTCTCAAGAGAAATTATTATTTGGAATTTTATGCTCGGCTTTCTCGTAATGATCAATCCATGCTTGATACTTCTTGTACAGGTTCTTTTATGAAGAAGACTATTGAATTCAAATGACATTTATTGGAAATAATTAAATGCAACTCTGAAGATTGGGAACTTGATGAAGGTAAGGAGTTAGGTATAAACCTTAAGTTTGATTGTGTTAAATCTTTTATGGATGCCGATGCTTTTCGTGAATTTAGCACTAAATATGGACTTGACTCTGAGATAGTAGCTTCCTCATGTGAATTATTTGCTATTCGTGTTGATCTCCCTAAGGAGAAGTGGTTTAAATATCATCATCCCATTGAAGTGAAATTAGTATAACCTATTAAACTTGAAGAAGAAACTATTACTTATAATGTTGATCTTGTTATTCCTATGCTTATATTGAGAAACCACCTTTCTCTGTTAGAATAAAGGAACAGGCTAAAGCTTCAACTGCGGTTCGTAAGAGTTATACTAGAACACCTACACCCCCTGAACAAATTAAAGTTGAACCTAGTATTGCTATGGTTAAAGATCTCTTAGTCGATAATATTGATGGGCATGTTATTTACTTCTGTGATGAAGCTGCTAGAAATGCTAAACCCAATGATAAAGATAAACATAGACCTGTTGTCGACATGCCTGTTTCTGTTAAGATAGGAGATCATTGTCTTCACGGCTTATATGATGTGGGTGCTAGTGTGAGTGCAGTTCCCTTTACTTTATATCAAGAAATTATGAGTGATTTTGCACCTGCTGAGATAGAAGATATTGATGTTACTATCAAGCTTGCTAATAAAGATACTATATCACCAATTGGGATTGTTGGAGATGTTGAAGTCTTGTGTGGAAAAATAAAATACCCTATTGATTTTCTAGTTCTTGGTTCCCCATAAGATGATTTTTGTCCCATTATATATGGTAGACCTTTCTTGAACACTACTAATGCTAAGATAGATTTTGAGAAAGAAATTGTTACTATATGTTTTGGGGATGGGTCTCATGAGTTCAATTTTTCTAAATTTCGTAGACAACCCCATGACAAAGAATTGCCTAGTAAAGATGAAATTATTGATCTTGCTTCTATTGTTGTACCTCCTACTGATCCTTTAGAATAACTAGTAAGATGCCCGTGCTATGCTACGAGATAAAAAAAATTAGGTGGACTTAAATTATAGTCAGGAACCCATACATTGCTATGGACAATGAAAAATGTAATGTGATCTTGAATGTGAAAATATATGGTAGAACTATTTTTTTCTAAAAACTTGTTCGCTTGCTTCCCTGCCCAAAATTCCTAGCGGACATATGAGGACAACCACGACCGGTACAACATACGTGTGGTTATCTTGGGAGAAGTTCATACGAGCAGTTCATCAGTGAAGTTGGTTTTTCTTTTCCAATCATAGAGTGCATTCCACACACTATCTTTAAGGAGGAAAGAAGTGGACAGAGCAACCATCTGCTCCTCCATAGTGTAGTTTTTCTCAAGCACAACTCCATATATCTGCAATACAGATTCACAGTTTAGAACATCCATTTCATCATGAATGCAACTCCATACTTCTGTAATACAGATTCAAAGTTTAGAACATCTAGTTCATCATATTTGTAATGGCATTTGTGAATACAAATTATCGTTTTCACCACTTAATGGCATTTGTGATGTATTTTCAAAAGCTAAGAGTGGAAAAAGTGAGATGTCAAATTCTAGAGTGGCATAAGCAAAGTGGGCAAGAACTAGAGTGGCAAAAACAAAGTTTTCCCTATTTGTATCACACTTGGCGCGGATTAGAATCAGAGAAGGCACAACAATGGAATAATTACTAAATCAGAATTTAAATGTTTGTACATCTCATTGATATAAGTTTAAGTTATGATAATGTTTCAGCTTGATTTTGTCCAGGAACAATATAGCTTCTGCCATCAAGCATCAAGTAATGAACAAGTAGCAAAGAATAAGGGTAACACATAGTGGAATTATTTATTTATGTTGCTCGAGTTAACAACATTCCAAGGCACCAATACAATAAAAACTCAGGTTAAGAGTGGGAGCATCACAAAAAAAGTACTGAATACAATGGAAACAACACAACAGAGATGAAGCTATTTAGAAATACACAGAGAAACATAAGGGTATTATCACTTCAAAATAGGTGCCTCAACAGACTGAACATAGTTGGGAAAACAAAGGCAGGATAATGTACAAAAATAAATCCATGTCATTTCACCCGCAGAACTCTTCTAACTCAACAATAAATGACGACCATAATATGTGATGTATTCTCCACTCCAGGCCAGCTACAAGGTCATGACCATCCTCCCGTTGATCACATCACCTAAATCCAAATTACTTTAGTATTTTGATGCACGCGAATCAGATCTCAATAATTCAGGTAACCCAAGGTAGAATTTGGAAAATGGGGAAGCATAAAATGACATGTATTATGTTCTTTCTGGAAAAAATACCCCGATATCGCCTTATATAATCAACTAATTAGTGTTACCTATCGATCTAGCGACTCTATGTAAAATGACAACGATAAGTACATGAGATCTCCAAGGCAAAGTGCAGCAAAACAAGATCTAAAGTACATGTGACGTGTTTTTGCTCTAATCAAAACTTGCATATACACAGCCTAGGACCTAAGCATGGATGTCTTAGGAGGTGAGGAGGCTGAGAAAGATTGGCCAAGTTTACACAAAATTAACTAGTCTAGGGAGTCGGTTAGAGCAGCGTTGGCGGGCAATCAACAATGGAGTGGCCTCAGCATTGTCCTCTGCGACTATGAGCTTATATGAAGCTTACTTCATTATGCTGGTACTTCCAGATCTCTCCTCCCTCCTATTCTCCTTCCCTTTGCACCATTGAGACTCACTTTTCTGTGAACTTTAAGCAACAAGAGTTCAGTATAATGGAAAAGCAATGTCTTTGGAGATGTAACAATTATGTAACATGTCATTGTTAAGAACTACCAGAAACCAATTTTAGACATACACGTGAGTGTATACATGGTAATGTTAATAACTACTTAGAAACAAACCAAAAACTCGATAAGATGATAATTTTTAAGAGCATGAATTCAATCTGCCATCATCAGTACGTCGCCTCGCAAACTATGACCAAGAAGATAAATAAATTTTTCCGAGTTGTGACATTTTCCCATGTTTAGATTATTGACATTAGTTACATGCCCATAATGTATGCGGTAATTTATAACGGAATCACTTGGAAATTGCATCTACCAACTGAATGGCTGATACAAAAGATGTATACATACTCTGTAATTTTATCGAGCATCTCGCAAGCGTGCAGCAACCAACATCGGATATGTAGAACAATTTGTACTTTGATGGGCAAGGATCTCGGGAACCCGTTGTCATTCAGGTTGGAAGGCCATAGAATCAACTGACTTCCATGACGTGCAGTCCTCGTCTAAGCCGATGTGGGCAATGGTTAGCCACGACTGTAGGTAGAAAATGCGAGCTCACCATAGGTGTGAGTCTAAGGTGGCACGTTAGTGGAAAATGAGGAGAAATGTTTCTTAGTTCATGGTGTTCCATCAGGCATCAGCCGCCAGCCGTATAGCGCTCACCCTCCCTGGCATCGTGCTGATAGGAGATGAGTAATGGGCGGAGGAGACAACAAGGCGGAGGGGGTTGGCGGTGATGGTGGGCGGTGGGATGGCTGGGACAGAGGAGGGGGCAGGAGATACATTAAGGAACGAACAGCTTTAGTTGCGTACTTCCGGACATGGAGACGAAGGAGACGGGGAAGGGGCCAGAGGAGATGGCCCGGAGGGGAGGTGGGGGATGGGGGTGGGATTTGTGTTGGTGGAGGGCGGTGGGCTTCCGCGGCAAAGGAGATATGCAAGCACTGGGGGCGGACAGTGATGGCGGCGGCCATCGTGCCAGATCCGGGGGAAAGTGCGGGTGGGGGAATGGGGAGAGACGAAGCCAGGAAGGTTCCAGATCGGGCGAGGGGGGAGGTGTGTGTGTGGGGGGGGGGGTTAGTGTAAACAAAGATTGAGTTTGAGTGGTGGGCCTTTTTGTAAAAATGCCACAACTGACTCATATGCGTTAGATGTAGAACGAACGGTCAAAATTGTTGGATGGCAGACACACCATCACCACCAACTCAGATTTTTATAGGAGTAGAGATATCTGCTAGACCATGAAAATGATATGTTTATGAATGAAAGGAAGGAATTGGATGAAATATTCTTTAATCAGATGCCTGTTTTGAAGCACAACTTGCCTGTTGAGATTCTTGGGGATCCTCCTCCACCCAAGGGTGATCCCGTGTGTGAGCTTAAACAATTACCTGATACTTTGAAATATGTTTATCTAGATGAAAAGAAGATATATCATGTTATTATTAGTGCAAAACTTTCAGAGCAAGAAGAAAAGAAAAGAAATTATTGAAAACTCTAAGGAAGCACCGGGCTGCTATTGGATATACCCTTCATGTTCTTAAGGGCATTAGCCCCACTCTATGTCAACACAAAATTAATATGGAGCCAGATGCTAAACCAGTTGTTGATCACCAACGACGGTTAAATCCCAGGATTAAGGAAGTGGTAAGAAATGAAATACTAAAGCTCCTGGAGGCAGGTATAATTTATCCTATTACTGATAGTAGGTGGGTAAGTCTTGTTCATTATGTCCCTAAGAAGGGAGGTGTTACTGTTGTTCCTAATGATAAGAATGAATTAATCCCACAAAGAATTTTTACATGTTATAGAATGGTAATTGATTTTCGCAAATTAAACAAAGCCACTAGGAAAGATCATTACTCATTACCTTTCATTGATCGAATGCTAGAAAGACTATCCAAACACACACACTTCTGCTTTCTAGATGGTTATTCTGGCTTCTCTCAAATAACTGTGTGAAAAGAGGATCAAGAAAAGACTACATTTACTTTCCCTTTTGGTACCTTTGTGTAGGATCAGAAGTATGTCTAGAGGGGGGTGATTAGACTACTTGACCAAATAAAAATCTAGCCTTTTCCCAATTTTAAGTCTTGGCAGATTTTAGCAACCTATCACAAGTCAAGCAATCAACCTACACATGCAAATCTAAGAGTATAGCAGCGGAATGTAAATCATTGCATATGAAGGTAATGGGGAGGTGTTTGGAGGGAGCAAACACAATGTAGACACGGAGATTTTTGGCGTGGTTCCGATAGGTGGTGCTATCGTACATCCACATTGATGGAGACTTGAAACCACGAATGGTAATAGTTGTGCGAGTCCATGGAGGGCTCCACCCACAAAGGGTCCACGAAGAAGCAACCTTGTCTATCCCATCATGGCCATCGCCCACGAAGGACTTGCCTCACTTGGGTAGATCCTCATGAAGTAGGCGATCTCCTTGCCCATACAAACTCCTTGGTTCTACTCCACAATCTTGACGGAGGCTTCCAGGTGACGCCTAACCAATCTAGGAGACACCACTCTCCAAAAGGTAATAGATGGTGTGTTGATGATGAACTCCTTGCTCTTGTGCTTCAAATGATAGTCTCCCCAACACTCAGCTCTCTCACACAGATTTGGATTTGATGGAAAGATGATTTGAGTGGAAAGTAACTTGGGGAAGGCTAGAGTCAAGATTCTTGTGGTTGGATTGGAATATCTTGGTCTCAACACATGAGTAGGTGGTTCTCTCTCATAAAATGAATGGTGGAAGTGTAGGCACGTTCTGATGGCTCTCTCCACGAATGGAAGAAGGGTGGAGGGGTATATATAGCCTCCACACAAAATCTAACCGTTACACACAATTTACCAAACTCGGTGGGACCGAATATTTAAACTCGATCAGACCGATTTAGTTCAAAATGTGAATGTTAGGATTTTCGGTGGGACCGACATGTCAACTTGGTGGGACCGATTTTATTAGGGTTAGGGCATAACGTAATCTCGGTGAGACCGATCACATAAACTCGGTGAGACCGATTTCTGTAATAGGCAAACAGATAGTTGGTCAGGCAAACTCGGTGGGACCGATCGCTCATTTCGATGAGACCGAAATGTTGCGAAAAGGAAATAGAGAGTTTGCTTTGTGAACTCGGTGGGACCGATCGCTCATCTCGGTTAGACTGAAACGTTACGAAGGGAAATAGAGAGTTTGCAATCCCATCTCGGTGAGACCGAGATCCCTATCGATGAGACCGAGATCCCGATCAGTGATACCGAACTGATTAGGGTTTCTGGCACTGGCTATGTCAAATGAACTCGGTGGCGCCTGATAGATCAAATCGGTGGGGCCGAGTTTGACTTTTGGTTTGCGACATATGTGGATATGAGAAAGTGATTGAGGGCTTTTGGAGCATATCACTGAGTATTTTGAGTAAGCAAGCCATTAAGCAACACCTCATCCCCTTTTAATAGTATTGGGTTTTCCTATGGACTCAATGTAATCTTGGATCACTAAAATGAAAATGTAGAGTCTTGAGCTTGAGCCAATATGTGTCCTTAGCATTTTGAGGGGTCCACATCTCTAGTCCATGCCATGCCAATCATTGAACTTTCTGAAATGATCTTCTTGAAAGGGTATTAGTTCAATGAGCTATATGTTGTTAATAATTACCAAAACCACCCAGGAACTAGTTGCACTTTCAATCTCCCTCTTTTTGGTAATTGATGACAACATATAGATCAAAGCTTCGACAGATGATAATAAGTGTGAAATATATAGTCGCTTTGAGAAGTATGTGATAAGCAAGAGCTCCCCCTAAATTTGTGCATTATTTAGAATTTGCTTTTGAATGCAAATGCACAATCGATTATGATCATGGGTTACTCTCGCATGTCACATACATCTTGGTGGAGCGCTCAAAATGATAGAAAATGAAATATGCACTCATCACCAAGGCAAAGTGAATGATCATACATGAGAGATAAATAATGTCATCGTCCAAGCAGAAGCATTAAAGTGATATGATCAAACACATGACCATACAAGTATCTCACACACACACATAAAGTATCTTCCAGACAAGCAAACAAATAAGTATCAACCAAGTAGCAAAAGAGTCAAAAAGAAGCAAATCTCTCTCTCTCTCGAAGCCTATGATCTATACACTTTCTACCCCTTTGGGAACAAGTTACCAAAAAGCTCGAAAATGCATAGTGATATGCGGCTCTCTAGGCTTGATATTCGGGAGGTGGCGTTGAGAGGACTCCAAGGACGAATGCATCTGTTGAAGTTGATGGAGCTGGTGGAGTGGCAACTGGAGGGGCTACCGAAGCTGTGGCTGCAGGTGCTGACGTAGTAGCTCTTGTGTCTGTCACAGGCACTGCTGCAGATCTCTGTGCCCTAGGCACTCTCTGAAAAGCATCTGTGGTAGTTTCCTTATCCTTTCCTTAGCTTCTTCCTGGAGTTGCTCAATAGTTGTCTGCATCTCTGTCACCTTCAAGTCAAGATCATAGAACTTTGTCTCAATGATCCTCTCCAGGCTCTCTTGAATCTGAGTCAGGGTGGCCAATCCTTTCTCACTCCTTAGAGTGGCTTGAATAAGATATCCAAGTTGATCTTGCTTTGACTTGAGGAAAGCTTGTGAAGCCTCTTCAGCACTTGGCATCTTTGCTACCTTCTCAGCTTTTGCTTTCTCCCTCTTCTCTTGAGCCTCTATAGATGTGGGATCATTGGAATCCATGACAATTGTGTTGTCCTCAAAGTCAGGCCTCAAGGGAAGATGTTCCTTGTCCAACAAGTATGTGTCTATGCCCATCTTGGAGTTGATGAGCATCTGGATGTGTGGAGCATACCCACATGATCTCTTCTGGTCTGCAGTTGTCCTCTTGATTGTTTGAACAATTAGACTCATTACCTTCAACGTTTGGGGCACATCAAACAACTGAAGCAGATTTATGGAGTGGACTCTGATCATCCTGTGATCTCCTGACTTGGGCAACAAGGTGTGCCTCAAGATGGTGTTGATAGTGGCTAGTCCAGACAACAGATAATATACAGAACCTAGCTTGTGATTCTCCAAGGCTTTGTCAGGAATATCCTTGTACATGTTGGCCATGGAGTTGTGATCTTTCTTCCTCTTGGCATAGACATCTATGTCATTCTCAAGCTCTGCAGGGGCATTAATCAGCTTGGCCCATTCAGCAACTGTTGATTGGTATCTTGTACCTTCAGACATCCATACAATCCTTCCATAAGGATAGAAATGAGTTGTAGAGTAGAATTGCATGATGAGTTCATAATTCCACTTGGTCAGTTTTTGACCCACAAAAGCATCTACTCCATTGAGTCTGAAGCTCTCATGCACTCCTCGGAAGTGGTCTTCATTGTTGTCAATGTATTTCCAACCAACTGATTTCATGTCACACACTATGGGCTTTTATCCAACAAATTTGTCTCATAGAAGTCCTGTTGCTCCTTAGTGTGAAACCTATAGTCTACAACAGTCCTTCTCCTCACAGCATATGGATCTGATTCTCTCTATAATCCGAGTCTTGCATCCTTTCTGATTTTCATGTTCTAAGCCACAAGATGATTGTCATCATGGTCAGGATTCTTTGGCTTGAGCTTCCTGAGCACTTGGGCTTCATCATCATCTTCTTCTTCAACTTTAGGCACTGGGGCCTTGTTCTTCTCAGCAGCTTGTATATTTCTTGTGCTCCTCTTTGGTGCAGTCTTGGGGGCTAGAGCAAAAGCTTTGGGGCAGTCTTGGGCTTTGAAGGAGCAGCCCCAGACTTGATGGCATCCCCCATCAGCTTTTGAGCTCTAGGTGCTGGTGCAGCATCCTCTTTCTCCTTATCAGACTGAATCACCATGGAGGGCTTGCCAATAACTTTGGTCATGGTCTTCTTGACCCTTTCCTTCCTTTTCTTGCCCTCACCAGCAACCTCCTCAATAGTTGATTTGGAAGTTTAAAGAGTTGAGGCCCTAGCTTTTGAAGTTGGCACTCTCTTGACAGGAGCCTTCTTGTGCATACCAGGCTTTGTTGATGCAACAGTGACAAATTCCTTCTTGACAACCTTCTTTTTGGAGCTGACCTCCTCCTCAGCAGCAATGTAGTCTTCATCATCAGAATCAAAACTTCTCTTTCTCCTCTGCCTAGTAGCAGCCTTAGGCAGGTTACTAGGAGTACTTCTGCTGCCATCATCAGAACTGCTAGAGGGACTAGTGCCCTCACTCAGATTTACCCCTCCTCAGACCTATTCTGGCTATCACTTTGATCTGACATGTCTGACACTGAAAGCTGACCCTGTGAATAGTTATAGATGAGATAGAGTAGATGAGCATAAAAAAGTGCATAGGTTTTGCAAAACAAATGAGTCAAAAACTTAGTTTTAGTTTCCCACAGAAAGCATTTCGGAGCTATTGATTTTGTAAACTCGGTGACACCGAAGCAACTTTGGAGTTTAAACTAGTGAAATCGGTCAGACCGACACACAGTTCGGTGACTCCTAGATTTCTAGGGTTTCACTGAGAGTTGAACTCGGTCACATCGATTTGCAAGTTTCGGTCAGACCGAAAGTTACAAGTGCAATGGCCTACAAATCGGTGAGACCGATTTCCACAACTCGGTCTGTGCGAGATGAGTTTGGAGGAAACCTAACCCTACATTTTTGAATCAAAACTACTCTAAAGGAAGTTTTTGCTAGATAGGATGATCTCATATGTGGTAAGAATCATGGCATTTACTTTGTGCTAAGAATCAGAGATAAGAATTGCAAAAAGATTCAAACTCATACCCTAGCTCGGCGATGAGCTCGCTACAGCGGCAACGACGGTGAAGATTTCTGTTGACAGCAACAGAGACCAGCGGTGGGAGGTCGCTGGCAACAAGAGGATGATCCGGAGACCTGAGGCGGTAGAGCAAGACACGCACATGCGAAGAGGTTTTGGAGGAATTTCCAAAATTTGACTCGTTGGTATATATATCCTGACCCTATCGGTGTGACCGAGTGGAACAACTCGGTGGCACCGAGATGCAGAATTGCAAGCGGTTACTGCAACTCGGTGTGACCAAATGGTTCTAATCAGTTACTGAGATTGAAAACCTAGATCAACTCAGTGAACTCGGTATGACCAAAAAGGATGAATCGGTCAGACCGAAATGCACAGAGAGATTTTGGAAGTTTAAGTCTATGACGAATCGGTGACTCCGAGTGCTCCTCACCCAGAGGGTTCGAATCTGACTTGATCAAACTTTGTGATGTAGCATGAATAGAGTTTGAGACGAGAAAGGCATAAATAGCTAGAGGAGGTTCTTAGGCATTCTTGTCCATCCATTTGGCAAAAGAATAAGAGCCAAACAATCAAAGCAACAAATGGATGTCCTCGAATGAAAACATATGCAATCAACATGCCCACACAATAAAATGGAAAATGAAATATGTGGAAAAGCATGCACAAACACTCTAGCATCTATCAAGCAATTGGCGATGACTAGGTCATCTATATATGAGTATATTGACTTAGGAGTCAAATGAGAACATTTGATCATAGGTCATTCTCATTTTAAGCGCAAGTGGGGTTACCACTTTTACATAAAGCATTGTTGTGCTCACTCCATTAGAGTTGCTTTAGCTCAATTCTTAGAGCAAAGCTCCCCCTAGGTGTGATATCCCTCGTAAGAGGGATGAACTAACCTTGGGTTTCGTCGACGATGACTTCATGTAGATGTTGAAGATGTGGATGCTCAATGTTGATGTAGATCATTTGGAGAAATCCATTGGAGTGAGTTGCACTTTCAATACCTACACGGGTTAGTCCCACAAGGAACAAGCAAGGATATCCATAGACATAGACTGAAATACACACAAGATGATGTCCATGAAAGCATTAGGTTACCTTGTCCCTTGTCTTACAAACAAGAGGGTTTGTGACTCCTTGAACTAGTGCAAGATGTGGAAGTTGCTTGCACTTGTTCTCGCCAAGATGATATGAGTAAAGTATGTTGGTGGAGTCACCCTCAAGAACTCTCTAGTTCTTCTTCTTCGGGATCCACATCAACTTGATGGGAATCCTTGTAGTTGTAGTCGTACTTGATGAAGTAGAACTTGATGTAGTCTTGGGAACCCACTTGACCAAGGACATGGGAGCTTCTTCAAATACATCAATATCCTCTTAAAGCTTGTCCTTGCCTTTTTGCTTGTGGTATTGGGGTGGAAGATCATCTTGAGCTTGTGTTCCCTTGAAAGAAGTAGGATCATACTTCTCTTGTTGAGGAACACACTTCGTCTTGGGGTATTGATCTTCTTCCCACTCAACTCCATTGACATTGAACTTTTGTTCAAAATCAACACCTTACTTCTTCCGGCGCCTTCCTTGCTTGCGTACAATTTCCTCAAATTGTTTACTTCCGGCAAGGCTCTTGTAAACACCTTTCTCTATAAGTCCCTTCAATAAGCTATTTTCTTGCTCAAGTGTAACTTGGCTAAGAGAATCATTAGTGGAATCAAGAGAACTACTATAATTAACAACATTGGATTTAACATGATTATTGTTACTACTAGAAGAACAATCTTTCTTGCTCTTGTTGCTAGATTTTACTTGTGGCATGTAAGTAGACAAGACTAAACGCTGTAAGAAGAACTTTTCTTGCGAAGATCATCATTGATTGCTTTTAAGAACCCATGCTCTTGCTCAAGATTGATCTTTTCAAAGCGTAGCTTCTCATGAGTCTTTAAAAGCTCTCGATGATCTTCCAAGGTAGTTTCATGAGCTAACTTAAGAGTGATTAGTTCTTTAGTTAGACACTCAATCTCCTTCTTATCATCGTCATTCATTTTATCTTGATTAGCATGATTAATAGCAAGTTCATCATTGTTTTCATCACTAGAGTTGTCAACAAGTAAATCATCATCACCTAGCAAATCATCTTCATCACTATTGAAATCAACATACTCCGGGTGTGATACCTTTGGGCCTTTAGCCATGAAGCATCTTCCAATTTCTTCATTTGGTGAGTCAAATATGTCATAGGAGTTGGTTGACACAAGTGCTAGACCCTCAACACCTTCATCTTGGTATATTCTAAGTCAGAGTGATAACTTCTCTCGGAATTATGGTCGGAGTCGGATCCGGATACCCATTCACCAACATTAGCTTGATGTCTTCGTTTTGTGTAGCTCCTTGATGACTTGTCCTTCCTTTCCGAATCCTGGCTTCCGCGAGAGGTTCTTTGTTCATAACGATCATCTCTATTATTTCTCTCTCTTGGAGGTAATTCTTCTCTTCTACTTCTCCTTTTAGGTGAGTCTTCTCTTCTTTTATAGGGAGCCGTACACTTTTTTTGAGAACTGAGGACAGTGAGGTTCCCTCACTGCCTTTTATATTAATATGTTAAAAGAGAGGGGGGGTAGAAAGTCCAGAGAGTTATAGATTACATTGGAGTAGGGGGTTATAGAGACTAAACTATTAAAAGAAAATTTACAAGGAACTTTACAGAGAACCAGCAAGTGATAAAATGTAGGGGCTATACTCCTGCTTTACTCTATGAACTAGCATGGCAAAGTCCCATTTGAATCTGTCCCTCCAGGATCCAAAAGAGGGCTGAATCCCACGAAAGTGCTTGTCATTTCTCTCCTTCTAGATCCCCCAAGCTGCCACCGCAAAGACTTCGAGGAACATTGGTCGAGCCCATCTAGCCCCGGCTTCATGCAGTTTCCTCAACCTGCACGAATCACTTGGCCATTGTATTCCCAGAGCATTCCAACATCTCTAACTGAATGGACAAGTAAAAAAGAGGTATGTAATGTCTTCCTCCGGGGGGTTACAGCAGAGTAGATACGTATAATCATCATTTTGGATTCTGTAATGTCTTCTCTTGAGCATATTTCTAGTGTTCAATCTGTCGGACATTAGCAGCCATAGGAAAACCTTCCACTGCATGGTGCATTTGGATTTCCAAATCCACCTGAAGGCGTCATCAACCTGAACTTGACTGAAGCAATAAGCGTAGTATTGCGTGGAACGAAAAACTCCCCCCCAGACACAAGACCAAATATCCTTGTTCTCGGGGATGGATACCTCCATAGTATCCACCTGCAAACCAGCCACCTCTTGGTGTGCCTCTTGTGATAATGGAAGGTGAAACACCTCACTCAAACGTTGAGAAGAGAGCAGCTGGCTCACCGATATGTCTGGATCTGTGGCAAACGAGAAGGCTCTCGAGAACCGATCCTGAAAAACCTCATTTTTTCATTTGTCCTTCCAAAAGAGGACCGTGTCACCCGCAACCACCTCCGCCTTGGTGATCCCTCGGTAGATATCCGAGAGCTGCATGATATCCCTCCACCAAAACGATCCACAAGGCTCCGTCTCATGAGGTACCCTACCTGTATAGTAAGCATTCCAGATCAAGTTTACCCAGGGGACATCAAGCTTTTTATAGAACTTGTGGAGCTGTTTGAGCAGAAGCCCTTGATTTTGGATTTTGAGATCAATGACTCCCAGGCCTCCTTTGTTCTTTGGTCTACACACCATCCCCCATGCTACCAGAGAGCTACTTTTGTTTCCATCATTCGATTTTCTCACCCAGAGACAAGACCTACACTGTTTATCAAGGTGTTCAATGATTTTAGGGTTTATCTTGATCGAGCACATGGCATATATGGCTAGAGAGGTCACCACAGAATTTAGTAATGTTAGCTTGGAGCCATAATCCAATAGGGACGCAGCAGCCGGAACCCTCCTCTGCACTGACGTGACCAATGGCATCAAATCATTTACAGACGGGCGCGTGGTGCCCATGGGTAAACCAAGATACGTGAACGGCATCTGGCTGATGGAGCAACCAAAGACTACCGCTAACACCGTGGCATTCGTCCGATCCAGGTTGATAGGTACCAAAGTCGACTTGTGAAAGTTGATCTTGAGACCCACAGATGTTGCGTAATCCATCAAAATATTCCTCAACACCTGATCCTGCATGGGGCAAGCGGGGAACACAACGATTGTATCGTCAACGTACTAGATTACAGGGTAGTCATTATTTGGCGTTGATATAGGTAGTTGTATCAACCTGGAGTTGCAGGCATCATTGATCACCGACTGCAGCAGATCCGCTGCGAGAGCGAAAATTAGTGGTGATAAAGGATCACCCTGACGAACACCGCAAAGACACTGGAACTGCTTCCCCTGGGTGCCGTTGACCAGCACCGAAGAACAACCAGAGGAGAAAATGCAATTGATCCAGCCCAACCACTTATCATCAAAACCCATACTACACATGATCTCAATCATTGGTTCATGCTGAATCATGTTGAGAGCCTTTGCAAAGTCCAACTTCAGGATACAACATTCCCTTCCAGAGGCCTGATACTGATGGATGTATTCAAAGTCCCAAGCCAAGCAGTCTTGGATCAACCTCCCTTTGAGAAAACCATACTGGTTGCGATGGATAACCTTAAGAACAATTTTTTGTAGACGATTAACAAGAAACTTAGTTATAAGCTTGAGACAACAGTTGAGCAAGGTGATTGGTTTGTAATCATTAGCAGTTTCAGGCGACTGGATCTTTAGGATGAGTGTGATATAACCTGAGTTGAGACTTTGGAGTTCTAAAGTGCCATCATAGAAATCCTTGCAAAGACTGTAAAAAATCCTCTTTGACAATATGCCAGCAAGTTTTGAGGAAGCAACCATTGAACACATCGGGGCTTGGTGCTCTGTCCAGAGGCATCTCCTGCACCACCTTGTCTATCTCCTCATGCATGAAGGGTTTAGTCAGTTCCTCCAATCCCTCAAATTCTTAATAATCCTCGTCAGATCAAATTTCATTTCATAAGGTGTCTTTCTACCCAGTCTTTCCTTGTATGTTTCAAAGAGCTCCTTTGCTTTACCTGCATGGTCAGAAACAATAGTACCATCCTGAAGTTTGAGAGATGCGATGGAATTTTTGCGATATCTCTCCGACGCTGCCGAGTGGAAAAATTTAGTGTTATCACCCGCACATTTAAACCAACGAACTATGTACCTCTTCTTCCAATATTCTTGTTTATAGCCGAGGAGGGTGATCAAATGATCCTTGAGAATTCCCCTGAAGTTTGCTTCAGATATTGTTAGCGCCCACTTATCTTCGATATTATCTAGTTCGAGAAGTGACCAGTTTGAGTTGTCAATACACAAATTCAAACGAGAGATGTTTTTACTCCATTTTTTAAGAGCATACCTCAAGTTTTTCAGCTTCTTGCATAGCAATGCAGCTGAGTTGGGCGCGTAACATTATTTACCCCATGTTGCCTGAACCGGCTCCAAGAAACCTGGATGTGAAATCCAGATATTTTCAAACCTAAACACCTTACTTTTGGGGATAGAGGACTCTATGGAGACCACACAAGGAATATGATCAGAAACTGGCTTGGGGAGTGGCCCCACAGTGGTGTTAGGATAGTTTGACATCCAATTTGAGGAAGTAAAGAACCAGTCAATTTTTTCGAGTAGGGGATCAGTCTGCATATTGCTGCACGTGTACTGCCTGCCCTTAAGTGGTAGCTCGACCAACGCTTGAGATTGTATAAAATCATTAAACGTTAACATGTCATTAGCATCCCCTCCAGGTTTGTTACGATTATCAGGTGCTCTAATATATTTAAAGTCACCATAGAGATGCCAATCCTCATCATCAGGTATGTCCAAATCAAACATCCAAGAAGTGAAAGCAGCTCTGGCCGGCCCAGTACATGGCCCATAAACATTAATAAGATTATACTTGTTGGCACTTTGTAGAGGTGTAAACTGAATACCCAAAGCAAAATATTCTGAACATATCACGGTGCCATTAAACCACCAGAGGCTCCCTGAGAGGGCCCACTTCAAATTTATCAAACTTTTTAGGACAGAAAAGTTTAACAAAAGCAACATCAAAAGCAACACGCTTGGTATCTTGCAGACAAATTACTGAACATCCACTACTACTAATAGAATTACGCAAAGCCAATTGTTTTTTCTCAGAGTTGATCCCTCAGACGTTCCAGCACAGCACCTTCCACGCCTTAAACTGGATCAGGGTCTGTCGGCGTCCTAGGAACGGGGGTCCCCAGACTTGCCGGCCCACGGCCCGCTGCGTGGCTGAGCCAGCAGGCCGTACAACCCATCATCACCAACAAAGCACCCAAGACCCTCACGAGGGTCCAAGCCTCGCGAGGCGACGACGCAAGGCCTCCTCAGGAGTGGCCTAGCCAGGCAGGCTCACGAGGAGCAAAGATCAAGGCGGGGCAAACCTCATGAGACTCTCGTGACGTGAGCCATGACGCACGACACTAGGCGGGCTCCAGCGCGTGCAGCGTCCTTGTTTCCTCTTTGGTGCTAAGGAGGCGAGCGCAGGAGAGGAGTACCGACGCATCAGGAAAAGGTTGCCATTTTGGTGCAACAAGACCAAAGCCAGAAGGACGGCAAGACGGAGGTCATCGTGGAGCTCAAGACGGTGTCACCACCAAAGCTTTTGGCAGGTGAAGACCACTTTTGTCAGGATAGCTTGTACTAGCTGTCCCTCTTCAAATTAGCCCGCCATTGTTGGCTCCCTTCCCGGTCGATATTTGGGAAGAGGACCAGGGCCAATATAAATAGGACTAGCTACCACCTTAGTAAGGACGGATCATTTCAGACCATCCACACACACACACAAGCTCACCGAGCTCAAGAACACCTCAACCTCAGGAGGTGCTACCTCTTGAGCACTGCGTTGGTTTTCCCCGAAGAGGAAGGGATGATGCAACAAAGTAGCATAAGTATTTCCATCAGTTTTTGAGAACCAAGGTATCAATCTAGTAGGAGGCTACGCGCGAGTCCCTCGTACCTGCACAAAACAAATAAATCCTTGCAACCAACACAAATAGGGGTTGTTAATCCCTATAAGGCCACTTACGAGAGTGAGACCTGATAGATATGATAAGATAATATTTTTGGTATTTTTATGATAAATATGCAAAGTAAAATAAAGGCAAAGTTAATTGTAAAGGAAATAACTAAGTAGTAGGAGATTAATATGATAAAGATAGACCCGGGGGGCATAGGTCTCACTAGTGGCTTCTCTCAAGAGCATAAGTATTCTATGGTGGGTGAACAAATTACTGTTGAGCAATTGACAGAATTGAGCATAGTTATGAGAATATCTAGGTATGATCATGTATATAGGCATCACGTTCGAGACAAGTAGACCGACTCCTGCCTGCATCTACTACTATTACTCCACTCATCGACCGCTATCCAGCATGCATCTAGAGTATTAAGTTAAAAACAGAGTAACGCCTTAAGCAAGATGACATGATGTAGAGGGATAGACTCATGCAATATGAAGAAAACCCCATCTTGTTATCCTCGATGGCAACAATACAATACGTGCCTTGCTGCCCTTACTGTCACTGGGAAAGGACACCGCAAGATTGAACCCAAAGCTAAGCACTTCTCCCATTGCAAGAAAGATCAATCTAGTAGGCCAAAACCAAACTGATAATTCGAAGAGACTTGCAAAGATAACCAATCATACATAAAAGAATTCAGAGAAGATTCAAATATTATTCACAGATAGACTTGATCATAAACCCACAATTCATCGGTCACAACAAACACACCGCAAAAAGAAGATTACATCAAATTGATCTCCACAAGAGAGGGGGAGAACATTGTATTGAGATCCAAAAAGAGAGAAGAAGCCATCTAGCTACTAACTATGGACCCGTAGGTTTGAGGTAAACTACTCACACTTCATCGGAGGGGCTATGGTGTTGATGTAGAAGCCCTCCGTGATCGATGCCCCCTCCGGCGGAGCTCCGGAACAGGCCCAAGATGGGATCTCATGGATACAGAAAGTTGCGGTGGTGGAATTAGGTTTTTGGCTCCGTATCTGATCGTTTTGGGTACATAGGTAGGAGGAAGGAGTACGTCGGTGGAGCAACACGGGGTCCACGAGGGTGGAGGGCGCGCCTGGTGGGGGTGGGCGCGCCCCCTACCTCGTGGCCTCCTCTCTTGTTTCTTGACGTAGGGTCCAAGTCTCCCGGGTCTTGTTCGTTGAGAAAATCACGTTCCCGAAGGTTTCATTCCGTTTGGACTCCGTTTGATATTCCTTTTCTTCGAAACCCTAAAACAGGAAAAAACAGCAATTCTGTGCTGGGCCTCCGGTAAATAGGTTAGTCCAAAAAATAATATAAAAGTGGATAATAAAGCCCAATAATGTCCAAAACAGTAGATAATATAGCATGGAGCAATCAAAAATTATAGATACGTTGGAGACGTATCAAGCATCCCCAAGCTTAATTCCTGCTCGTCCTCGATTAGGTAAACTAGTCGCCAAACCGTGCGTCTGCATGGGCTAGCCTATTTTAGATAGATCTATATGAGTTATAGTTTAATTAATGCTTATTTCATTTGAAATCTAAAACAATAATTATAATACAAATTGAAACCACTGCATATAGGTTGCCATGTTGCAAAAATAAACTATCATTTTGAGTATATTCATGATCGTATAATTTACATATATGTATGGTGTACCACTTATGTTACTCTAATATTTAAGGATGTGTCATATTATTTATTTAGGGAGTGTTGATAGTTCTTTACTCGTACCATATATGAACGAAAGAAAAAGTTAATATTCAACAATTCCTTCAGATGTATATTTAATAATTGAGTCTCATCAAGCTCTAAACTATTAGGTAATACTTGCCTTACTGCAAAAATGTTAAATATATTTTCCAAGGAAAAAATATATTTTGTATTTTCATTGATAGTGTGATTAAAATATGTCATGTGCTTGCCAAATTCATTGTATGAAACCCGATGATACAAATATATCATGATATTGTGCATAAACTTGAATGGCTCCTTTGAGCTTGGTTAAAGATAATAGAAGAAATCATATGTTAAAGTTCCCAAAAAATGTACATATAGGTTTGTACTCCCTAATTTTAATGGTCATTAAAAAAACTATTTGTATGTTGCACTCATAGGTTAATGGGTGGATGTTTAATATTTCACTGCCACACATACATATATGTTTTTTGCATCCGTCACAAATATATTTTTTAGGAATGCTACGTAGATGAAGTTGAAATTTATATGTAGGGAAAATTCAGGATATTTCCAAATTTATTAAGGAGGCATTTTGTAAGCCAACAATGTACCACACATAAAAATAGAAGTAATGAGGTGTGCATGAGGTATTTTTTCTGCTAATATATGCCAAATGGTAATCATAACTATCGTAAATTTCTACCAGTAGCATTTGAACCTAGTGTGCAGCTCATCATATTTGGCAGAACACAGAGTGGGCACTAAGCAATACTATTCCTTTAAATAATTAACTAAATACAATATTTTTCATAATGTCTACTCCAAAGGTAAAACTGTCAGGACTGGATTTTCAGGATATTAATTTCCCAGAAAATGGCCCTTGTGCTCATCATCCCCAGGATTACTGTTAGCTAATGAGGCACCAACTTGATAGAGAAACTCCAAGCAAAATACAAGATATGTAGTACAAGACCATTCTGGCCTATGAGTACAACAAATGGTTTCTAGTGGTTGATGGCGGAAGCGGTTTGTGGATCATCAGCGTCTATGGGAATCCATTTCCCACAGGAACAACTAACCTAGATAACTCCTATGTTCACGAGGCAGCTATCACCATTGCGAAGGTTCCAGGGTTGACATCGCGACGCTCCTCTCCACACAAAAAATCTGGCCAAGACAATAGCCAGGGACAAGCCAGTGAGTACTTTTGAATGTACTCGAAACATTATGAACACAGGTATAATATAACAAATGATAATCATGCTCTGACATATTCTATGATCACACGTTCGTTACAAAATAAACATCCATGATGCACGTAGCAGGTTCTTCATAGAGTAGAAACAGAATGCACCGATCGGGTGTCTGAAGCGACGCCTCGGAAGAATAATACTATAAAGCATGCCTCAGTCGGGCGTCTGAGCGGCGTCACATAAAGGGCTTATAAAAGCTATAAGTAGCAAACATGCCACAGTCGGGCGTCTGTGCGACACCACATAAAGGGCTTATAGAGTAAATAAATAACAAGCATGCCATAGTTGGGCGTCTCAGCGATGCCACATAAAGGGCATTATAAAGTAAATGAATAACAAGCATGCCACAGTCGGGCGTCTCTGCGACACCACATAAAGGGCTTATAAAGTAATCTGAATGACAATCATGCCACAGTCGGGCGTCTCCGCGACACCACATAAAGGGCTTATATGAGAATAATCATAGTGAATATCCAGGAGGTAGAACCGTCCCAGGGATACTCAATAATTCAAATAATGTAAATGGTTAGTCCATAATAATAGTAATCATAATCATCATGAGTCACATGTCATGATCCATGTTTTGGTTTAGCCATCCTTTTCCTCCAAAGACCAACACTAAGACCGACACCTGACCCATCCCAGACTGTAGTCCTTAACCATGGACACGGCTATTCGAATAGATATAATCTCTGCAGAGGGTGTACTCTTTACCCATGAGCAACGGATTCCTTTAGTCCATCGGGACTAATTCCACCTACGGTCTTTTAGTTGAAAACACGCCTGACCGCACATACCAGCCTAACTTACCGGTGTTTGGAAATCACCCATGACACCCGTTAAGCGAAACTCTAAGTGGGGAGGCTACAACCTCGACTAGCATGGGATCACAAAATTTATAACGCGCGCAAACTAGGGGAGCTACCCCCTCGGCTCCAACCGGAAACACCCATGCCCCCGGACCAGGTGGCATGCCTACCGGATGCAGCCGATATCTTCCACCATGGCCTCTTTGTATGGTGTGTGTGCTAGGAAAGGGGTTGACAACTTATTGAACCGTACCCTACCGATGGCAGGGACAAGTGGTAGCACGAAACAAGTATGGGGGTTACTGGAACAAGACTCGATCTATGGTCGACTCAGGAGGTTAAAGCATTTCCTGCATGGTTAGCATATGAAATATATTTCACACCAATCAGACAGAATCACACTCATCATACCTCACCATGCCCTACCGTACATAACCGTCTCGACGAGGGATTAGGGGCAAGCTCATGTCTACCCAAGACAGAGACTTTCCCGGATCCCTTCCAGTATTCATGCAAGGCATACAAGGGTGATTGCTATTGCAAACATATCGAATACCAATAGCACGGAATCATCAATATGCACTTACGAGTATGCTCGTATCATCGCATAAAATAACGAAAACTCTGAGACAAGGTGGTGTTGTAACCGTATCAAACAACAGAAAACAATATTATGCCAGGGTTCAGAATGCTTGCCTTCAAGAGTATGCAAATGGGGTGCACTTTTTTGAAAGTTGCCTTCTTCTCCAAAATCTCTGCTTTTAAGAAAATTTGCACATAGTTTCAAAACAGTACAAAAAAGTTGTTTGAAATTTTTTCAAATAAATATGAAAATAAACTAGACAAAAATTGATAGACAATAGAAAAAGAACCAAATCAATTGGACTAATATTTAAAAAGTTATAGCCAGTCGAAACTCTGTTTTTAATTAAAACGGAAAAACAAAACGGTTCGAATGAGAATACGTTTTCGGGGCAGAGAAGACGTACTCTAGGTTTTACGCTTTCACTTAAACCACGCGGGCCGGCTCGGGGTCATTGACAGTGGGTCCCTTGGGCCCACTGGTCACGTTTGACCAGCCGCCCGCGCCTCCTTCCTCCTCTGTCCGAGCGGTGGCGGGGCTCCAGCGATCACCGTCGATGAACCGCGGCTCCCCACGGGGTTCCGAGGGCAGGGATGGTTCTGCCAGTCCCGGGCGGTCCTCCTACTGGTTGCTAGGTTGGCGGGGTGGAGGGAGTCGCCGG
The DNA here is from genome assembly GCF_018294505.1 of Triticum aestivum. Classification (NCBI taxonomy): domain Eukaryota; kingdom Viridiplantae; phylum Streptophyta; class Magnoliopsida; order Poales; family Poaceae; genus Triticum; species Triticum aestivum. The sequence continues at coordinate 458,686,458 of NC_057809.1, forward strand.
CGGCGAGCTCCGCGGCGGAGGTGGCTTCGGGAGGATTTGGGGGTTTGGGCTACGGTGGTTCCCGGTCGAGTTTATGAGGTGTGGTGGCTCCGCAAGGCCTAGGGGAAGAGGATGGGAGCACTGGTTGGAGTTAGGGGCCTTGGTTTTGGCCGGATTTTACCAGAACGTGGCGGCGGCCGAACCTGCTGGAGACGAGGAAGAAAGCCTCCCTCCGTCGATCGCTGGCTGAGGGTGCGCTAGGGGGATGGCTTGAGGCTGCCCGATGGTCTGGATGAGCTCGGGGCTCCTTTTTATAGCGTGACTACGTCGGTTCCGCAGCGGCCGGGGATAAGATCGATGGTGAACCGTCGTTCTATAGCCAAGGGCACGTGGAGGCGATTGGAGCTGGTCGGCGCATTCCGACGAACTCCCCACTACTCAAGGGGGCGAGCTGTCGCGCGCGCATGGCTTGGGCGGCGCCGTCCATGGCAGGAGCCTGCTGTGGCCGGTCGCTAGCTGCCATGGCCGACCTGACGGCGGCACTGTGGGGCTCCAGGGGCGGCCTGGAGGGTTCTGGTGAGCGGGCGAGGCCGGGGCGCGGCCCTGCGGGCGAGCAAAGGCCAGGGGCACGACGCGGCGGCTCGGATGCGCGCGCGTGCAAAACATGCGCTCTGGGCGCGCCCACAGCACGCACACTATGTGTTCGGCAAAATGCCAAGGCATGCCAGGGGGCTCCAATCCACATGAGGTTTAGCAGGGTGGGGCTATAGACTAAGGTAGATCCATGAGACATACTGGTTAGGCAAAGCAAGCAGGTCCATTGTGCAAACTAAAAACTATGTCAAAACTAACCATGCACACAAGGTGCTTGACAGAATGCCAAGGGCATCTAGGCAACTCTTGGGATGGCCAAAAACTCCAGATCATAGTCTCTTTAGATGATAAAGAGGGTGGCAAGGTTAGTTTGTCAAAAACAAAAACTTGTTAGTGCAAGTTTTTGGGAAAACCAAATCTGGAAAGAAACTAAGGGGCATTATTGCATGGACCAAAAATACTCCAATGGGTCCAATCTCCTGGACTTAGGGGTTTGGTAAGTTTACTTCAAGCAGGACAAATCCCAAGGCAACAAGAGCAAGATAAAATATGGTTGTAGTAGAAAGTACCAAACTGGACCAGAGAGCAAAAGAGGGTGATTTGCTTAAATTTATCAAAGAACTCCAATGGTTTTTTGCTTAAAGTTGAATTATACACTACTACCAACATCCCCTAATTTTGGTGGAAGTTTAAAAGAAATATTTAAATAGGTTGCAGTGCAATTTTACAAACTGGACCAGATTTGAAAAGTTGGGGTAGAGCTCACTAAAAGATATTTTTGCATAAAAGTGATGTGGGGACATCACATGACATCCCCAAATTTTGGTGAAACTTATAACTAATTTTATCAAAGGGTTGTACTGCAAAAGAGGCTCCAAAACTTATGAAAAATCATTTTTAAAGAAATAAAGCTCAGGGAAAAATAATTGCAGAAATAATTCCACTGAATAAAGAAATGTTTCTTGAGAGGGTATACAAGTCCAACAATATTTTGAAAGGTTTTCACTTGGGTGAAAACTCCACAATTCAGGAGAAAAGAGTGGTTCTAAGATAAAAAAATCCAGAAAATAAAAATTTAATTTACCAAGGCAAAATTTTAGTTAATAAATCATGGTTGTGGGAAACGAGAAATTTCTACTTTGGTTAGAGTAAATTAAGAATAAAATTCTAAATTTCTATAATACGCTGGTCGTACCCGAGAGCACAATGATATCTCTGGCTGACAGGTGGACCCGGGGTCCACTGTCAGTCTCTTCTTCTATCGGGGGAAGCGGATTGAGTAGTCGATGAATGCGTCTCTCCTGGTCAGGCCTCAGTGGTCTGCCGATGGCGATCTAAGGATTTAAATCAGCGAGGCTGTGGAGATAACCCATTACTCGCTGGGTCAAACGCTCTTGAGCGATGACATACTGGGCAAGATTGGCCAGTACTGGGTCTCTCTCGATGCGTCCACCGGGAAAAGATGCTACTTCTCCGGGTGCTGCACGACTCGGGAAGTAATAATACCCTCGTGCGCTGGCATAGGGTACCGCGAATCGAAGGCGAGCAAGCGCTTCGTACACAGCAGCTTCTATGGCCATCTGCGGAGTCGACATAGATTTCCCCACGAAGGAGACTTCCATTGGGTCTTGGTTTGGGTTTGCGGGAGGAATGTGCACCACTGCCCAATTTTTCGAGGTGGATGGGGTGATCCTCGATTTGAGCAACTCGTACTGGGGTGGATGGATAGAACCCATGGTACTGCAGGTAAAGTCCCACAATATTTTAACAAAACTACCTGGGGTTGCATCTGGAGTTCCCAGATAAATACTAGGGCTCGGCATGGCAAAGAAATGGCTGTGAGGGTTGTGCACGAGGAAAGGGATGCTTGGTAAGGTTACGAGGTGGCCTTTTATATAGCATCTGGGCTGGGTCATTTATCATGGTGAGGGGCAACTAGTCTGTCAGTTCTGCTCTATGGGGTTGGGGTTAATGCCACAGATACACATATCTCACAAAAGTGACGTATTACTATGGGTGTCATCGGGGGTGGTTCTTGGAAGCTACGCCCGGAATTAAAAATGCAATCGTGCACCAACATACTTATGCATGGCTATTATTTAAAATATGGGCGCAAAAGCAGACAGTATTTAATTACGGCGATACTAGATCACACAATTACAGGGTGTGGACATACTACGACTTGGTACTACTCGAGCGACTTAGTCTACCTCGTTTATATCTAAGCGAGCGTGCCTTGTGGACGTCGATGCTTCTCCACGGGCCTCACCGTCGGGGTTAGCTGGAGGGGGTTGAGGAGCTGCAGGGTCGGGGTAGCGATGATGACCATCGCGGGGGTTGTTGGCCATGATCCCATTGGAGCGTGTTCCCAAAAGGCGATGAAGCACTTCTGGGGACACCAAAGCACCTTGGTCGATGGCCGGGGCAAACCTCAAGGACTCGATTGGTTGTCCTAATAGTACGACTGGGTTACCGGCGTCGGGCTCATCTCCACCTCTTACCGGGGCTCGGCGAACCAGTTCTCCACGGGCTGCGATCAGATCAAGGGTGATTTGATTGAACAGTTCCTCTAGTGCACTTACATAGCGCACCAGATGCAACAATGCAGGATCCGTCTCGTGATCTCCGTTGGCAACCTGGGGTGGCCTACCATACCCGTCATGACTGGGGTAGTAGTAGAACGAGCAACAGTTAACTCTGGGCGACAAGTGCCGGAGTTGAACTATAGCCTCTCGAGCAGCTAGTTGGATGGCTTGTGGCTCAAAGGGAGTTGTCCTTCAGGTGAACCTGTAGGAGCATTCTGGCGATAGACCCCTACCATAGACGTGCATAGTGGCCCAGAATTGACGACTCTCACCGCTCATGGGCCCTTGGTACACGACATATTCTGGGGGCTCTTCTAATGCAAAGCCACGGCGGGTGAGGTTTGCTAGCACGGTCACAAAACCTCCAAGGTTGGTTGCTGTGGGCTCATTGTGAACAACGGGTCCAGGCATTTTAGCTCGGTTTGGGGTAGAGGTTGTGCTGTGTTGGGTTGAGGCTAGCATGCCCCTTTTATAGAAAAAGGGGACGAAGTCTTCCTTCGCACGCTTGCGAATGAGACATTTTAGGTGTCGGTCACTGGCGCGTGGTCGATAGGCTAGGCTGATAGGTTGGGCATCGACTACCAAAAGGTGTTGAGGTCACTGTGTGGCTATCTTATACAAGAAGCTTGGCCGGGGTTAGGTTAAGGTCTGGTGGGTTGGTTCACCTAGGTTTTTCAACCTGGCTAAGATGGGATTAGCCAATGGTCAGCCTGGCTCTGATACCAAGGTTGTAATGCCCCGGACACACCCGCCGGTGGTTGTTACTCCTGGCAGGATCTAGACTGGCCCCACAGATCAATACTAGTCTTTTCTGTGCACTTTGTCCTCACTCATGCACACCTGGGAGCAACTTCCCGATCGGTCACCCATCCTGAAACTACTCCAAGCCGAGCACGCTTAACTTTGGAGTTCTGTCCGAATGGGCTCCCGGAAAAGAAGAAATTCCTTATTGATATGAGTAGTCTATCATCCCTAATAAGCCAGGCTATCACATACACCCCCACTCAGAGGAACCGACGTCCTCGTCGAGCCACAGGAATGTTCCCTCTTGGCACATACGTATGTGCTTCCAGTCCAGTACATGTGCCATGCCGTGTGCCACGACGGGTCACAAACGTCATGAACAACATGACCACGCACCTGTCCACCACCGTCCGTGTAACCGCGAGGGTCGGCTTTGATACCAACTTGTCAGGACCGGATTTTCGGGACATTAATTTCCCAGAAAATGGCCCTTGTACTCACCAGCCCCAGGATTACTATTAGCTGATGAGGCACCAACTTGATACAGAAACTCCAAGCAAAATACAAGATATGTAGTACAAGACCATTCTGGCCTATGAGTACAACAAATGGTTTCTAGTGGTTGATGGCGGAAGCGGTTTGCGGATCATCAGCGTCTATGGGACTCCATTTCCCATAGGAACAGCTGACCTGGATAACTCCTATCTTCACGAGGCTGCTATCACAATTGCGAAGGTTCCGAGGTTGACATCGTGACGCTCCTCTCCACGCAAAAAATCTGGCCAAGACAATAGCCAGGGACAAGCTAGTGAGTACTTTTGAATGTACTCGCAAACATTATGAACACAGGTGTAATATAACAAATGGTAATCATGCTCTGAAATATTCTATGATCACACGTTCGTTACAAAATAAACATCCATGATGCACGCGGTAGGTTATTCATCTACAACATGGATATGTCGTAAGGGAGTAGAAACAGAATGCACCGATCGGGTGTCTGAAGCGACGCCTCGGAAGAATAATACTATAAAGCATGCCTTAGTCGAGCGTGTGAGCGATGTCACATAAAGGGCTTATAAAAGCAACAAGTAGCAAATGAGCCACAGTCGGGCGTCTGTGTGACACCACATAAAGGGCTTATAGAGTAAATAAATAACAAGCATGCCATAGTCGGGCGTCTCAGCGACGCCACATAAAGGGCATTATAAAGTAAATGAATAACAAGCATGCCATAGTTGGGCGTCTCTGCGACACCACATAAAGGGCTTATAAAGTAATCTGAATGACAATCATGCCATAGTCGGGCGTCTCCACGACACCACATAAAGGGCTTATATGAGAATAATCACAGTGAATATCCAGGAGGTAGAACCATCCCAGGCATACTCAATAATTCAGATAATGTAAATGGTTAGTCCATAATAATAGTAATCATAATCATCATGAGTCACATGTCATGATCCATGTTTTGGTTTAGCCATCCTTTTCCTCCGAAGACCGACACTAAGACCGACACCTGACCCACCCCAGACTGTAGTCCTTAACCATGCACACAACTATTCGAATAGATATAATCTCTGCAGAGGGTGTACTCTTTACCCACGAGCAACGGATTCCTTTAGTTCATCGGGACTAATTCCGCCTATGGTCTTTTAATTGAAAACATGCCTGACCGCACACACCAGCCTAACTTACCGGTGTCTGGAAATCACCCATGACACCCGTTAAGCAAAACTCTAAGTGGGGAGGCTACAACCTTGACTAGCATGGGATCACAAAATTTATAACACGCGCAAACTAGGGGAGCTACCCCCTCGGATCCAACCGGAAACACCCATGCCCTCGGACCAGGTGGCATGCCGACCGGATGCAGCCAGTATCTTCCACCATGGTCTCTCTGTATGGTGTGTGCTAGGAAAGGGGTTGACAACTTACTGAACCGTACCCTACCGATGGCAGGGACAAGTGGTAGCACGAAACAAGTATGGGGGTTACTGGAACAAGACTCGATCTATGGTCGACTCAGGAGGTTAAAGCATTTCCTGCATGGTTAGCATATGAAATATATTTCACACCAATCAGACAGGATCACCACTCATCATACCTCACCATGCCCTACCGTACATAACCGTCTCGACGAGGGATTAGGGGCAAGCTCGTGTCTACCCAAGATAGAGACTCTCCCGGATCCCTTCCGGTAGTCATGAAAGGCATACAAGGGTGATTACTATCACAAATATATCGAATACCAACAGCACGGAATCATCAATATGCACTTACGAGTATGATCGTATCATTGCATAAAATAACGAAAACTCTGAGACAAGGTGGTGTTGTAACCGCATCAAACAACACACGCCAACATTATGCGAGGGTTCAGAATGCTTGCCTTCAAGAGTATGCAAATGGGGTGCACTTTTTTGAAAGTTGCCTTCTTCTCCAAAATCTCTGCTTTTCAGAAAATTTGAATTAACACATAGTTTCGAAACAGTACAAAAAAGTTGTTTGAATTTTTTTCAAATAAATATGAAAATAAACTAGACAACATCTGAGAGACAACAGAAAAAGAACCAAATCAATTGGACTTATATTTAAAAAGTTATAGCCAGTCAAAGTTCAGTCAAAATTCTATTTTTAATTAAAACAGAAAAAGAAAACGGTTCGAATGAGAATACGTTTTCGGGGCGGAGAAGACGTACTCTGGGTTTTACGCTTTCACTTAAACCACGCGGGCCGGCTCAGGGTCACTGATGCTACCTCTTGAGCTTGCGTTGGATTTCCCCGAAGAGGAAGGGATGATGCAGCAGACTAGCGTAAGTATTTCCCTCAGTTTTTGAGAACCAATGTATCAATCCAGTAGGAGGCCAGGCTCAAGTCCCTCTTACCTGCACAAAACGATAGCTACTTGCAACCAACGCGATTAGGGGTTGTCAATCCCTTCACAGTCACTTACAAGAGTGAGATCTGATAGATATAATATTTTTGGTATTTTTGGTATAGAGATGCAAAGTGAAGAGTAAAAGGCAAAGTAAAAAAGCAAAGCAAGATTAAACTGATGGAGATTGATATGATGAGAATAGACCCCGGGGCCATAGGTTTCACTAGTGGCTTCGCTCAAGAGCATAAGTATTCTACGGTGGGTGAACAAATTACTGTTGAGCAATTGACAGAATTGAGCATAGTTATGAGAATATCTAGGCATGATCATGTATATAGGCATCACATCCGTGACAAGTAGACCGAAACGATTCTGCATCTACTACTATTACTCCACTCATTAACCGCTATCCAGCATGCATCTAGAGTATTAAGTTAAAAACAGAGTAACGCTTTAAGCAGGATGACATGATGTAGAGAGATAAATTCATGCAATATGAAATAAACCCCATCTTGTTATCCTCGATGGCAACGATGCAATACGTGCCTTGCTGCCCCTTCTGTCACTGGGAAAGGACACCGCAAGATCTAACCCAAAGCTAAGCACTTCTCCCATGGCAAGAAAAACCAATCTAGTAGGCCAAACCAAACTGATAATTCGAAGAGACTTGCAAAGATAACTAATCATACATAAATGAATTCAGAGAAGATTCAAATATTATTCATAGATAGACTTGATCATAAACCCACAATTCATAGGTCTCAACAAACACATCGCAAAAATAAGATTACAATGAATAGATATCCACGAGAGAGGGGGAGAACTTTGTATTGAGATCCAAAAAGAGAGAAGAAGCCATCTAGCTACTAGCTATGGACCCATACGTCTGAAGTAAACTACTCACACTTCATCAAAGAGGCTTGGATGATGATGTAGAAGCCTTCTGTGATCGATGCCCCCTCCGGCAGAGCTCCGGAACAGGCCCCAAGATGGGATCTCATGGATACAGAAAGTTGCGGCGGTGGAATTAGGTTTTTGGCTCCCTACTGATCATTTGGGGGTACGTAGGTATATATAGGAGGAAGGAGTACGTCGGTGGAGCACCGAGGGGCCCACGAGGCAGGGGGGCGCGCCCTAGGGGGGTGGGCGCGCCCCCCACCCTTGTGACCGCCTCTTCGACTCCTTGGAGTAGGGTCCAAGTCTCCTGGATCACGTTCGGTGAGAAAATCACGTTCCCGAAGGTTTTATTCCGTTTGGACTCCGTTTGATATTCTGTTTCTCCGAAACACTGAAATAGGCAAAAAAACAGCAATTCTGGGTTGGCCCTCCGGTTAATAGGTTAGTACCAAAAATGATATAAAAGTGGAAAATAAAGCCCAATATAGTCCAAAACAGTAGATAATATAGCATGGAGCAATCAAAAATTATAGATACATTGGAGACGTATGAGGCATCCCCAAGCTTAATTCCTGCTCGTCCTCGAGTAGGTAAATGATAAAAAGAGAATTTTTGATGCGGAGTGCTACATGGCATAATTTCAATGCAAATCTTCTTAATTGTGATATGAATATTCAGATGATTCAAGACAAAAGTTTATATTGACATAAAAATAATAATACTTCAAGCGTACTAACAAAGCAATTATGTCTTCTCAAAATAACATGGCTAAAGAAAGTTATCCCTACAAAATCATATAGTCTGGCTATGCTCTATCTTCACCACACAAAATATTTAAATCATGCACAACCCCGATGACAAGCCAAGCAATTGTTTCATACTCTAACTTTTTCAATCTTCACGCAATACATGAGCGTGAGCCATGGATATAGCACTATATGTGGAATAGAATGGTGGTTGTGGAGAAGACAAAAAAGGGGAAGATAGTCTCACATCAACTAGGCGTATCAACGGGCTATGGAGATGCCCATCGATAGATATCAATGTGAGTGAGTACGGATTGCCATGCAATGGATACACTAGAGCTATAAGTATATGAAAGCTCAAAAAGAAACTAAGTGGGTGTGCATCCAACTTGCTTTCTCATGAAGACCTAGGGCAATTTGAGGAAGCCCATCATTGGAATATACAAGCCAAGTTCTATAATGAAAGATTCCCACTAGTATATGAAAGTGATAACATGAGAGACTCTCTACTATGAAGATCATGGTGCTACTTTGAAGCACAAGTGTGGTAAAAGGATAGTAACATTGTCCCTTCTCTCTTTTTCTCTCATTTTTTTATTTGGGCCTTTTCTCTTTTTTTATGGCATCCTTTATTTATTTTTCGTCCGGAATCTCATCCCGACTTGTGGGGGAATCAAAGTCTCTATCATTCTTTCCTCACTTGGGACAATGCTCTAAAAATGATGATCATCACACTTTTATTTTTCTTACAACTCGATACTTAGAACAAAATATGACTCTATATGAATGCCTCTAGCGGTGTACTGGGATATGCAATGAATCAAGAGTGACATGTATGAAAGAATTATGAACGGTGGCTTTACCACAAATACGATGTCAACTACATGATCATGCTAGCAATATGACAATGATGAATGTGTCATGATAAACTGGATGGTGGAAAGTTGCATGGCAATATATCTCAGAATGGCTATGGAAATGCCATAATAGGTAGGTATGGTGGCTGCTTGGAGGAAGGTATATGGTGGGTGTATGATACCGGCGAAAGGTGCGCTGTATTAGAGAGGCTAGCAATGGTTGAATGATGGAAAAAAGTGCATATAATCCATGGACTCAACATTAGTCATAAAGTACTCATATACTTATTGAAAAAATGTAGAAGTTATCAAAGCAAAGTATTACGCGCATGCTCCTAGGGGCATAGATTGGTAGGAAAAGACCATCGCTCGTCCCCGACCGCCACTCATAAGGAAGACAATCAATAAACAAATCATGCTCCGACTTCATCACATAACGGTTCACCATACGTGCATGCTACGGGAATCACAAGCTTCAACGCAAGTATTTCTCAAATTCACAACTACTCAACTAGCATGACTTTAATATCACCATCTCCATATCTCAAAACAATTATCAAGTATCAAACTTCTCATAGTATTCAAGACACTCAAAAGAAAGTTTCACAAATCTTGAATACCAAGCATGTTATTATTAAGCAAATTACCATGCTATTAAGACTCTCAAAATAATTTAAGTGAAGCATGAGAGATCAATATTTTCTATAAAACAAATCCACTACCGTGCTCTAAAAGATCTAAGTGAAGCACATAGAGCAAAATTATAACGCTCAAAAGATATAAGTGAAGCACATAGAGCAAAACTACTTAGCTCAAAAATATATAAGTGAAGCACATAGAGGAAAGCGACTTAGCTCAAAAAGATATAAGTGAAGCACATAGAGCAAAACTACTTAGCTCAAAAAGATATAAGTGAAGCACATAGAGTATTCTATCAAATTCTAATTCATGTATGGCTCTCTCAAAAGGTGTGTACAGCAATGATGATTGTGGCACACTAACAAACAAAGACACAAATAATATAAGACGCTCCAAGCAAAACACATATCATGTGGTGAATAAAAATATAGCTCCAAGTAAAGTTACCGATAGAAGTAGACGAAAGAGGGGATGCCTTCCAGGGCATCCACAAGCTTTGGCTTTTAGGTGTCCTTAGATTATCTTGGGGGTGCCATGGGAATCCCCATTCTTAGGCTCTCGCCACTCATTGTTCCATAATCCATCAAATCCTTACCCAAAACTTGAAAACTTCACAACACAAAACTTAAGGTAGAAAACTCGTGAGCTCCGTTAGCGAAAGAAAACAAAAGACCACTTCAAGGTACTGAAATGAACTCATTATTTATTTATATTGGTGTTAAACCTACTGTATTCCAACTTCTCTCTGGATTATAAACTATTTTACTAGCCATAGATTCATCAAAATAAGCAAACAGCACACGAAAAACAGAATCTGTCAAAAACAGAACAGTCTGTAGTAATCTGTAGCTAGAGCAAGATCTGGAACCCCAAAAATTCTAAAATAAATTTCTGGACTTGATTAATTTATCTATTAATAATCTTCAAAAAGAATTAACTAAATATCACTTTCCAAACAAAAATGACAGCAGTTCTCGTGAGCGCTAAAGTTTCTGTTTTTACAGCAAGTTCAACAAGACTTTCCCCAAGTCTTCCCAACGGTTCTACTTGGAACAAAAACTAATTAAACACAAAAAAACACAACCTAAACAGAGGCTAGATAACTTATTTATTACTAAACAGGAGCAAAAATCAAGGAATAAAAATAAAATTGGGTTGCCTCCCAACAAGCGCTATCGTTTAACGCCCCTAGCTAGGCATAAAAGCGAGGATAGATCTAGGTATTGTCATCTTTGGTAGGCAATCCATAAGTGGCTCTCATGATAGTTTCATATGGAAATTTTATTTTCTTTCTTGGAAAGTGTTCCATGCCCTTTTTAATGGAAATTGAAATCTAATATTCCATTCCTTCATATCAATAATCGCACCAACCGTTCTAAGGAAAGGTCTACCAAGAATAATAGGGCAAGAAGGATTGCAATCTATATCAAGAACAATGAAATCTACGGGCACATAATTCCTATTTGCAACAATAAGAACGTCATTAATCCTTCCCATAGGTTTCTTAATAGTAGAATCCGCAAGATGCAAGTTTAGAGAACAATCATCAAAATCGCGGAAATCTAGCAAATCACACAAAGTTTTGGGGATAGTGGAGACACTAGCTCCCAAATCACACAAAGCATAAAACTCATGATCTTTAATTTTAATTTTAATAGTTGGTTCCCACTTATCATAGAGCTTTCTAGGGATAGAAACTTCCAACTCAAGTTTTTCTTCATAAGATTGCATCATGGCATCCACAATATGTTCGGTGAAGGCTTTCTTTTGACTATAAGCATGTGGATAATTTAGCACGGATTGCAACAAGGAAATACAATCAATTAAAGAGCAACTTTCATAATTAAATTCCTTGAAATCCAATATAGTGGGTTTAGCAACATCTAGATTTCTATTTCTTTCAATTCCACTTTAATCGATTTCATCATAAAGATCTAAATACTCCGAATTTTTAGAACGCCTTCTAGGTAAAGGAAGATCATATTCGGTTTCATCAAGATTCATATTGCAAAAAAAAGATTTGATAGGAGACACATCAATAACTTTTAGATCTTCATCTTGATTTTCATAGGAATTCGGTTTGGTGGCCATCTTATTGACTAAGGTGGCTTGCATATCTGATATTTCAGCAGTCATCTTTTCTAGACGAGGAATTTGGGATCTTATACCATCAAATTCTTTAGACATATCATCAAGCTCTTTATTCATATAACTCATAAAACTTTTTTGTTCCTTAAGCTCGTTTCCAAAGAAATTATTATGCTCAAATTGCAAACCCATAAACTTCCTAACGTTGTTTTCGATCTCCTCTAACCTTTTAAGGTGAAGATCACCAAATCTCGGTTGAGCCATCGCGACAAACAAGCAATCCAACACACGGGCAAACAAAAAGGCAAACGGAAAAGAGAGGCGGAGAAGGAGAAGGAGATTGGGAAAGAGAGGGTGAATAAAATGGCAAGGGTGAAGTGGGGGAGAGGAAAGCGAGAGGCAAATGGAAAATAATGTAATGCGAGAGATAGGGATTGTGATGGGTACTTGGTACGTTGACTTTTTGCGTAGACTCCCCGGCAACGGTACCAGAAATTCTTCTTGCTACCTCTTGAGCTTGCATTGGATTTCCCCAAAGAGGAAGGGATGATGCAGCAGAGTAGCGTAAGTATTTCCCTTAGTTTTTGAGAACCAAGGTATCAATCCAGTAGGAGGCCACGCTCAAGTCCCTCGTACCTGCACAAAACAATAGCTACTCGCAACCAACGCGATTAGGGGTTGTCAATCCCTTCACGGTCACTTACGAGAGTGAGATCTGATAGATATAATATTTTTGGTATTTTTGGTATAGAGATGCAAAGTGAAGAGTAAAAGGCAAAGTAAAAAAGCAAAGCAAGATTAAACTGATGGAGATTGATATGATGAGAATACACCCGGGGGCCATAGGTTTCACTAGTGGCTTCTCTCAAGAGCATAAGTATTCTACAGTGGGTGAACAAATTACTGTTGAGCAATTGACAGAATTGAGCATAGTTATGAGAATATCAAGGCATGATCATGTATATAGGCATCACGTCCATGACAAGTAGACCGAAACGATTCTGCATCTACTACTATTACTCCACTCATCAAACGATTATGAGAATATCAAGGCATGCATCTAGAGTATTAAGTTAAAAACAGAGTAACGCTTTAAGCAAGATGACATGATGTAGAGAGATAAATTCATGCAATTTGAAATAAACCCCATCTTGTTATCTTCGATGGCAACGATGCAATACGTGCCTTGCTGCCCCTTCTGTCACTGGGAAAGGACACCGCAAGATCGAACCCAAAGCTAAGCACTTCTCCCATGGCAAGAAAAACCAATCTAGTAGGCCAAACCAAAATGATAATTCGAAGAGACTTGCAAAGATAACTAATCATACATAAAAGAATTTAGAGAAGATTCAAGTATTATTCATAGATAGACTTGATCATAAACCCACAATTCATAGGTCTCAACAAACACACCGCAAAAATAAGATTACAATGAATAGATCTCCACGAGAGAGGGGGAGAACTTTGTATTGAGATCCAAAAAGAGAGAAGAAGCCATCTAGCTACTAGCTATGGACCCGTAGGTCTGAAGTAAACTACTCACACTTCATCGGAGATGCTTGGATGATGATGTAGAAGCCCTCCGTGATCGATGCCCCCTTCGGTGCAGCTCCGGAACAGGCCCCAAGATGGGGTCTCGTGGATACAGAAAGTTGCGGCAATGGAATTAGGTTTTTGGCTCCCCTACTGATCGTTTGGGGGTACATAGGTATATATAGGAGGAAGGAGTAAGTCGGTGGAGCACCGAGGGGCCCACGAGGCAGGGGCGCGCCCTAGGGGAGTGGGCGCGCCCCCACCCTCGTGACCGCCTCTTTGACTCCTTGGAGTTGGGTCCAAGTCTCCTGGATCACGTTCGGTGAGAAAATCACGTTCCCGAAGGTTTTATTCCATTTGGACTCCGTTTGATATTCTGTTTCTCCGAAACACTGAAATAGGAAAAAAACAACAATTTTGGGCTGAGCCTCTGGTTAATAGGTTAGTCCCAAAAATAATATAAAAGTGGAAAATAAAGCCCAATATAGTCCAAAACGGTAGATAATATAGCATGGAGCAATCAAAAATTATAGATACGTTGGAGATGTATCAACTGACAGTGGGTCCCTTGGGCCCACTGGTCAGGTTTAACCAGTCTCCCGCGCCTCCTCCCTCCTCTATCCGAGCGGTGACGGGGCTCCGGTGATCGCCGTCGACGAACTGCGGTTCCCCACGGGGTTCCGAGTGCAGGGATGGTTCCGCTAGTCCCGGGTGGTCCTCCCAGTGGTTGCTAGGTTGGCGGGGGTGGAGGGAGTCACCAGCGGCGAGCTCCGCGGCGGAGGTGGCTTCGGGAGGATTTGGGGGTTTGGGCTACGGTGGTTCCCGGTCGAGTTTAAGAGGTGGAGTGGCTCCGCACGGCCTAGGGGATTTACCGGAACGTGGCGGCGGCCGAACCTACCGGAGACGAGGAAGAAAGCCTCCCTCTGTCGATCGCTGGTGGAGGGTGCGCTAGGGGGATGGCTTGAGGCTGCCCGATGGTCTGGACGAGCTCGGGGCTCCTTTTTATAGCGTGACTAGGTTGGTTCCGCGGCGGCCAGGGATAAGGTCGACGGTGAACCACCGTTCTGTAGCCAGGGGCGCGTGGAGGCGATTGGAGCTGGTCGGCGCATTCTGACGAACTCCCCACTACTCAAGGGGGCGAGCTGTCGCGCGCGCATGGCTTTGGCAGCGCCGTCCATGGCAGGAGCCTGCGGTGGCCGACCGCTAGCTGCCATGGCCGACCTGACGGCGGCGCTGTGGGGCTCCAGGGGCGGCCTGGAGGGTTCTGGTGAGCGGACGAGGCCGGAGGGCGGCCCTGCGGGCGAGCAAAGGCCAGGGGCACGACGCGGCAGCTCGGCTGCGCGCGCGTGCAAAACATGCGCTCTGGGCACGCCCAGAGCACACACGCTACGTGTTCGGCAAAATGCCAAGGCATGCCAGGGGGCTCTAATCCACATGAGGTTTAGGAGGGTGGGGCTATAGACTATGGTAGAGCCATGAGACATACTGGTTAGGCAAAGCAAGCAGGTCCAATGTGCAAACTAAAAACTATGTCACAACTTACCATGCACACAAGGTGCTTGACAGAATGCCAAGGGCACCTAGGCAACTCTTGGGATGGCCAAAAACTCCAGATCATAGTCTCTTTAGATGATAAAGAGGGTGGAAAGGTTAGTTTATCAAAAACAAAAACTTGTTAGTGCAAGTTTTTGGGAAAACCAAATCTGGACAGAAACTAAAGGGCATTATTGCATGGACCAAAAATACTCCAATGGGTCCAATCTCCTGGACTTAGGGGTTTGGTAGAGTGTACTTCAAGCAGGACAAATCCCAAGGCAACAAGAGCAAGATAAAATATTGTTGTACTAGAAAGTACCAAACAGGACCAGAGAGCAAAAGAGGGTGATTTGCTTAAATTTTTCAAAGAACTCCAATGGGTTTTTGCTTAAAGTTGAATTATACACTACTACTAACATCCCCTAATTTTGGTGGAAGTTTTAAAGAAATATTTAAATAGGTTGCATTGCAATTTTACAAACTAGACCAGATTTGAAAACTTGGGGTAGTGCTCAAAATTTCCAAATGACTAAAAGATATTTTTGCATAAAAGTGATGTGGGGACATCACATGACATCCCCAAATTTTGGTGAAACTTATAACCAATTTTATCAAAGGATTGTAGTGCAAAAGAGGCTCCAAAACATATGAAAAATCATTTTTGGAGAAATAAAGCTCAAGGAAAAATAATTGCAGAAATAATTCCACTGAATAAAGAAATGTTTCTTGAGAGGGTATACAAGTCCAACAATATTTTGAAAGGTTTTCACTAGGGTGAAAACTCCACAATTCAGGAGAAAAGAGTGGTTCTAAGATAAAAAATCTAGAAAATAAAAATTTAATTTACCAAGGCAAAATTTTAGTTAATAAATCATGGTTGGGGGAAACAGAAATTTCTACTTTGCTTACAGTAAATTTAGAATAAAATTCTAAATTACTATAATACGCTGGTCGTACCCGAGAGCACAGTGCTCTCTCTGGCTGACAAGTGGACCTGGGGCCCACTGTCAGTCTCTTCTTCTATCGGGGGAAGCGGATTGACTAGTCGATGAATGCGTCTCTCCTAGTCAGGCCTCAGTGGTCTGCCGATGGCGATCTGAGGATTTAAATCAGCGAGGCTGTGGAGATAACCCATTACTCGCTGGGTCAAACGCTCTTGAGCGATGACATACTGGGCAAGATTGGCGAGTACTGGGTCTCTCTCGATGCGTCCACCGGGAAAAGATGCTACTTCTCCGGGTGCTGCACGACTCGGGAAGTAATAATACCCTCATTCGCTGGCATAGGGTACCGCGAATCGAAGGCGAGCAAGTGCTTCGTATTCAGCAGCTTCTGCGGAGTCGGGATAGATTTCCCCACGAAGGAGACTTCTGTTGGGTCTTGGTTTGGGTTTGCGGGAGGAATGCACACCACTGCCCAATATTTCGAGGTGGATGGGATGATCCTTGATTTGAGCAACTCGTACTGGGGTGGATGGATAGAACCCATGGTACTGCAGGTAAAGTCCCACAATATTTTAACAAAACTACCTGGGGTTGCATCTGGAGTTCTCAGATAAATACTAGGGCTCGGCATGGCAAAGAAATGGCTGTGAGGGTTGTGCACGAGGAAAGGGATGCTTGGTAAGGTTACGAGGTGGCCTTTTATATAGCATCTGGGCTGGGTCATTTATCACGGTGAGGGGCAACTAGTCTGTCGGTTCTGCTCTATGGGGTTGGGGTTAATGCCACAGATACACATATCTCACAAAAGTGACGTATTACGGTGGGTGTCGTCGGGGTGGTTCTTGGAAGCTACGCCCGGAATTAAAAATGCAATCGTGCGCCAACATACTTATGCATGGCTATTATTTAAAATATGGGCGCAAAATCAGACAGTATTTAATTACGGCGATACAAGATCATACAATTACAGGGTGTGGACATACTACGACTCGGTACTACTCGAGTGACTTAGTCTACCTCGTTTATATCTAAGCGGGCGTGCCTTGTGGACGTCGAGGCTTCTCCACGGGCCTCACCATCGGGGTTAGCTAGAGGGGGTTGAGGAGCTGCAGGGTCGGGGTAGCGATGATGACCATCGCGGGGGTTGTTGGCCACGATCCCGTTGGAGCGTGTTTCCAAAAGGCGACGAAGTGCTTCTGGGGACACCAAAGCACCTTGGTCGATGGCCGGGGCAGACCTCAAGGACTCGATTGGTTGTCCGAACTGTACGACTGGGTTACCGGCGTCGGGCTCATCTCCGCCTCTTGCTGGGTGAGGGAGTCCTGGATTAGGGGGTCTCTGGACAGCCGGACTATCTCCATTAACCGGACTGTTAGACTATGAAGATACAAGATTGAAGACTTTGTCTCGTGTCCGGACGGGACTCTACTTGGCGTGGAAGGCAAGCTAGGCAATACGTATATGGAGATCTCCTCCTTTGTAACCGACCTTGTGTAACCCTAACCATCTCCGGTGTCTATATAAACCGGAGGGTTTTAGTCCGTAGGACAACAATCACAACATACAATCATACCGTAGGCTAGCTTCTAGGGTTTAGCCTCTCTGATCTCGAGGTAGATCTACTCTTGTAACACCCATATCTTCAATATTAATCAAACAGTACGTAGGGTTTTACCTCCATCAAGAGGGCCCGAACCTAGGTAAAACTTCGTGTCCCTTGCCTCCTGTTACCATCCGGCCTAGATGCACAGTTCGGGACCCCCTACCCGAGATCCGCCGGTTTTGACACTGACATTGGTGCTTTCATTGAGAGTTCCTTTGTGTCATCGCTGTTAGGCTTGATGGCTCCTACTATCATCGATAGCGATGTGGTCCAGGGTGAGACTTTTCTCCCCGGACAAATCTTCGTATTCGGCGGCTTTGCACTGCGGGCTAATTTGCTTGGCCATCTGGAGCAGATTGAAAGCTACGCCCCTAGCCATCAAGTCAGATTTTGAAGTATGAATTACACGACCAACATCCGTGGGGACTTGATCTTCAACGGATTCGAGCCACAGCCGGACGCTGTCGGGGGCGATGTTGATTCCACCGACACCTATGGGGACAGGGCCCCTTTCGGTTCGGTGGGGGGCGGAGAGCGCACAAAGAGCGGATCGAGGCAATGCACGCGGGCGATTTTACCCAGCTTCGGGCCGCACGGATGCGTAAAACCCTACTCCTGCTTGTTTGTGTATATTGGATTCTTGCTCAGGAGCGATGAACGCTGCCAGACTGAGCGTGAGAGTGTTCCTGGTGTTGAATGAGCCGAACTGGCCGAACCTCCTCTACGTTGCGCTTGGGCCTCCTTTTATACTTTCAAGGGGTTACCCACAGGTGGCAACGTAGACTAAAAAGGGTAGAAATGGAAAAGGATGCGGTAGGTGCAGCTACCACTACTGTGGATACAGTGCACCCTACCTAACTCTGACGGCAGGGGACAAGGGCATTAAATGCCTGTCTGAGTCTCCTAAACAGTGCAAAAGGTGACCGTTAGGAGCGCCACCGTTTGCCACGATGGGCTTCTCTTCATCTCTGCTTGCCACCACGTACCCCTAGCTGCACGGCCTCCTGCCACGTGTGCTTGGGAGAGTCCCAAAGCGACACGTTAGCAGGTGTGCTGGAGCGCGGGCACGAAGTGGGGGTTTCCCGCGGCAAGCTCCTTGCCGCGGCCGTCGTCTTGTCGCGTCCGGAAGCTTGTCGCTCGCCGGATCTTGCCGGGACGCAGGGCGCGTCGCGGCAAGCTTTCTTGGCATGCCTTGAATGGCCTTCCCGGCAAGCTCCTCTTGCCGGGGTCTTGTCTCTTCCCGGCAAGCTCCTCTTGCCGGGGCCTGGGTTGGCCTTCCCGGCAAGCTCCTCTTGTCGGGGCCTTGGTTTGAGTACTTTGTTCTTGAATGGTCTTCAAGGGAACCACGGAGGGTCCTGGCGGTCACCCGGCAAGCCTTGCCGTGGGGCGCTACAACTGCCCGTGCACGAGTTCGGGGTAATTGGGTACCCCTACTCTAGTACACCGACAGGAGCCCCCGGGCCTGGGCCATACACGGTGCCGAGCGCTGTTGGGCCAGGCCCAAAACAGTGCACGGGCACGCGCGGCCTAGGTCACGCCGAATCTAACTCCGCTCCCACCGCGCACGCCCAGAACAGCACGCGTCAAACGCGGCGTCGTGGGAGAGATCATGGGAGGTTGTGCGTGGGGCTAAGCCCCCCGAGCATGCGTCAGGCCACGATGATGGGGACGGTTCACGCCCTCCTCCCTAAACGGAGGTAGGTGTGGGGGCGTGGTGCATTTACTGGACGGGGCCGGTGCACGGTTTTCGGGACGTCCACTCCCCGCGTTCACGGGGCGGAGCGAGGCCGCCTCATCTGTCGCCTTGGTTCTGCATCCCCGACACGCGGCTCCCATGCGCTTGGGGTCACGGACGGTGGAGTGGGAAACTGGGCCGTCGCGAGCAGGTTGGCCCCGACTCCCTGCCCTTCCCGTGCCTTGATTCCCTGAGCGGGGCGGCCGAGCCCTCACCTCGCTCCTTTATAAAGAGCGGGATGGGAGCGCAGAAACCCGCACTCTCTCATCTTCTCCTTTCTTCAGCTTCTGTTCCCCTTTCTCTCTTCTGCCATGGAGAAAGGGAACCCAGGCCCTTCATCGGTGGCGGCGAGGGTCGCCGCCAGACAGCGCATCTCTCCCTCTTCCGCGCCCGTGGTGGCGGAGCCAGCTATGAGGGGAAGAGGGAGGGGACGAGGTCGCGGACGGGGTCGAGGACGAGGTCGAGGCGCTCGGGGAAGAGGCGGACGGGGCGGCGCGTTAGCTTCACCTCCGCCGGCGGCTCCTCCCCCCACGGCGGTCCATATAGGAGACGACCCTTGCGAGTTCTTCGTCAGGCTGCGCCGGGCGCCTCGTCGTCGCCTCCGGCTTCCAGCTCCGTTTGCGCGCGCGATGGAGTTGGACCTGCCCGAGATGCTGAGACTGCACATGAGGGGCTGTGGGATCAGCGGCACGCGAGTCCGCGTTGCATTCCCAGCCCCTAATGTGATGTATCTTGATCGAGGGTGGAAGACGTTCGCCCGCATCCACAGCTTGACGGAGGGGTTTACCCTCCATTTTAAGTTGATGGAGGGCGATCTCCTCTCCGTCAAGGCCTTCGGGTGCTTCGGCACTCGGGCGAAGTGCTGCGTGGACAGCTCCTCCGACAGCGAAGGCTCCTCCTCGAGTGAGAGCGATGAGGAGGGGAGCGACAGCGACGACGAGGGTAGCGGGTCCGACTAGGCGTCGGGCGCCGCTTTGCGCGGCACCGGCGACCCCATCATCCGCGTCGCCGGCTTCTTGAACTCCCCGAGGTCGTCTCCTTGGGCGGCTGGCGTAGGGAGGCTGTGGAAGGGGAAGAGGGCAGGCGACAAGGCCGTCAAGCCGGAGTACGAGGGCGTGGTGCCCTCGACAGCGTGCTAACGTCCTGTTGCCCCGTCTTCGAGCCCCGCTTCCAGCGCCACCGTCGCCGTCCGGCCTTCGGACGACCCCTGGGATGTTCCCTTGGTGTCTTCTGGCACCCGTAGCTCGCCTAGGCACTCCTTTTGCCCTTTTCGCCTCCTTGACCTGCCTCTTGAAAAGAGGGACAGGAAAGGGATTACGGGCACCTTATCTTTTTAATTTGTAAGCCTTCGGGCCTTAGCTGTATCTAGAACTTGTAATCCTCTCTTTCATGTTTTTCATCCTCTATGGACTGTACATGAGTGGGATGTTTTTTTAATGAAAAGGGGAATGCTTGCCGGGTTATTTGTCTCGCGAGTTAAACCCACGCCAAGGAGCAAATCCTTGGTATCCCTCGGACAGACATTTCATCTCCCGGCAACAGGCCCTGCCGCCTTCCCCCGTCGCTCAACCTTTCTCACGCTTTTAACGGAGGCAGGAACGAGGTGGGTGCGGTCTCCTCGTTTCATCCCTTTGTTGCTGCGACTACGACCAAACTTGGCCCCGAGAACGAGCCCCAGGGCCTAGAGTCGAGGGAGCACAGCAGTTTCCGAGAAGAAACGTGGTTTCGCATTCCCCAGTCCATAAGAGGATGCATGATGAGGGATGAAAGACTTATCTGATATTGCAGCCCCCGGCAACTCTGGTTTGCCGTGGACGATTCTTGGCACTTACAGCCCCCAGCGATACTGGCTTGCCAGGAAGGCTTTTATCTTTAGCAGAGAACTTTGACGTTCTCGATGCCGGCTTCCGGCAAGCTTGTTGCCAGGAAGACTTTTGTCTTCAGCAGAGAACTTTGACGTTCTCGATGCCGGCTTCCGGCAAGCTGGTTGCCAGGAAGGCTTTTACCTTCAGCAGAGAACTTTGACGTTCTCGATGCCGGCTTCCGGCAAGCTCCTTGCCAGGAAGACTTTTGTCTTCAGCAGAGAACTTTGACGTTCTCGATGCCGGCTTCCGGCAAGCTCGTTGCCAGGAAGGCTTTTATCTTCAACAGAGAACTTTGACGTTCTCGATGCCGGCTTCCGGCAAGCTTGTTGCCAGGAAGACTTTTGTCTTTAGCATAGAACTTTGACGTTCTTGATGCCGGCTTCCGGCAAGCTCGTTGCCAGGAAGACTTTTGTCTTCAGCAGAGAACTTTGACGTTCTCGATGCCGGCTTCCGGCAAGCTGGTTGCCAGGAAGGCTTTTGTCTTCAGCAGAGAACTTTGACGTTCTCGATGCCGGCTTCCGGCAAGCTGGTTGCCAGGAAGGCTTTTGGCGAAGAACTTCGTTGTTCTTGACACCGGCTCCCGGCAAGATCGTTGCCAGAAAGGCTTATGGCGAAGAACTTCGTCGTTCTTGACACTGGCTCCCGGCAAGATCGTTGCCGGAAAGGCTTATGGCGAAGAACTTCGTCGTTCTTGACACCGGCTCCCGGCAAGATCGTTGTTGGAAAGGCTTGTGGCGAAGAACTTCGTCGTTTCTTGACGCCGGCTCCCAACAAGATCGTTGCCGGAAAGGCTTATGGCGAAGAACTTCATCGTTCTTGACGCTGAAAAGATTGGCCCTAAGGGCGTTGCCAGCCCCCGGGCGATAACTGCGTTCAAACATAGCAAGTGATTAGCATCCGAAGTGCACTTAACTTGCTTGCGAATTTTGACTTTTGCTGCATATTCCCTGTGCCTGCTGGAATGCTTTCCGGTGCATACGATCCAGCCAGTAGCGCTTGAGGGAACGGGCCCTTAGCGGCTATTC
The DNA here is from genome assembly GCF_018294505.1 of Triticum aestivum. Taxonomy (NCBI): domain Eukaryota; kingdom Viridiplantae; phylum Streptophyta; class Magnoliopsida; order Poales; family Poaceae; genus Triticum; species Triticum aestivum. The sequence continues at coordinate 458,708,709 of NC_057809.1, forward strand.
GGGAACAACGCCTCCCGGAAAGGTTTACCTTCTTGGTTCTAGCACAACCGCACAAGTTGCCGAGCGGACTCGAGGCAACATGGAGCGCAACTAGCCCCTAGAAGGCTCCTCAGCATACAGGTCTATGCAGAATTCTCAAATAAATAGCGCATGCTATCTTCCTGTTCAACCTCTCTTTGTACGTCCACCTTACGCTTTCTAGGGAAACTTGCCGGTGCAGGCACCCTTGCCACGAGCGCCGAGTGCGGAACTTCAGCAGCCTGCTGGCGGGGTCGCTACCGACAAGCAATCTTGTCGCAACTAGTTGCAGCTCGCTTAAGTTGTTGAGCGGACTCGAAACAAAGTAAGGGCGCTAGCGGCTCACTTAAGTTGCTGAGCGGACTCGAAGCAAAGTAAGGGCGCTAGCAGCTCACTTAAGTTGTTGAGCGGACTCGAAACAAAGTAAGGGCGCAACTAGCTACGAGTTGATTCCTCCGCGCACAGGTTTTCCGTACAAAGAACAAGATCTCCGAGGCGGATAACCTTATATAGAAAGGAAATATCTAAAGTTTTGTATGACTTAGCTTTTTCTGTTGCCGCACTGGCGTCGTTCTTTTGCTCGCCCGCTCCTTGGGAGCCATGACGATGAAGATTTAGCGTGCGTGCACGCTGGATTGGGTTCGCACAATCTCGACGCCCCCTACCTGGCGCGCCGGAGATGTCGGGGGCGATGCTGATTCCACCGACACGTATGGGGACAGGGCCCCTTTCGGTTCGGTGGGGGGCGGAGAGCGCACAAAGAGCGGATCGAGGCAGTGCACGCGGGCGATTTTACCCAGCTTCGGGCCGCACGGATGCGTAAAACCCTACTGCTGCTTGTTTGTGTATATTGGATTCTTGCTCAGGAGCGATGAACGCTGCCAGACTGAGCGTGAGAGTGTTCCTGGTGTTGAATGAGCCGAACTGGCCGAACCTCCTCTACGTTGCGCTTGGGCCTCCTTTTATACTTTCAAGGGGTTACCCACAGGTGGCAACGTAGACTAAAAAGGGTAGAAATGGAAAAGGATGCGGTAGGTGCAGCTACCGCTACTGTGGATACAGTACACCCTACCTAACTCTGACGGCAGGGGACAAGGGCATTAAATGCCTATCTGAGTCTCCTAAACAGTGCAAAAGGTGACCGTTAGGAGCGCCACCGTTTGCCACGATGGGCTTCTCTTCATCTCCGCTTGCCACCACGTACCCCTAGCTGCACGGCCTCCTGCCACGTGTGCTTGGGAGAGTCCCAAAGCGACACGTTAGCAGGTGTGCTGGAGCGCGGGCACGAAGTGGGGGTTTCCCGCGGCAAGCTCCTTGCCGCGGCCATCGTCTTGTCGCGTCCGGAAGCTTGTCGCTCACCAGATCTTGCCGGGACGCAGGGCGCGTCGCGGCAAGCTTTCTTGGCATGCCTTGAATGGCCTTCCCGGCAAGCTCCTCTTGCCGGGGTCTTGTCTCTTCCCGGCAAGCTCCTCTTGCCGGGGCCTGGGTTGGCCTTCCCGGCAAGCTCCTCTTGCCGGGGCCTTGGTTTGAGTACTTTGTTCTTGAATGGTCTTCAAGGGAACCACGGAGGGTCCTGGCGGTCACCCGACAAGCCTTGCCGCAGGGTGCTGCAACTGCCTGTGCATGAGTTCGGGGTAATAGGGTACCCCTACTCTAGTACACCGATAGACGCGCCGCACTGTCGTGATGGGTATGACCTAGCTCTGCTATCGGACGGTACCCCAGAGGCCGCGCCCGCATCAGCTCCGACCCTTAGCTCGGAGCCAGCTGCGCCAATCGAGGACAGGTGGCTAGACACCGCCTCAGGGGCTGCAGTCTCAATGGCGATCGAGCCAAACACCAGCATAATCCTCTGCGCAGCCCGTGACTCCAAGGTGCCGGACTCTCCTCCGGACCCCGAACCATCTGCGCCCCTGCCAATCGAATCCGACTGGGCGCTGATCATGGAATTCACCGCTGCGGATATCTTTCAGCACTCGCCCTTCGGCGACATTCTGAATTCACTAAGGTCGATCTCTTTGTCAGGGGAGCCCTAGCCGGATCATGGCCAACAGGACTGGGATGCGGATGACGAAGAAATTCGACGCCCACTCACCACCCACTTCATAGCCACTGTCGATGATTTAACCGACATGCTCGACTTCGACTCTGAAGACATCGACGGTATGGACGACGATGTAGGAGAAGAACATGAACCAACACCTATAGGGCACTGGAAAGCCACCTCGTCGTATGACATATACGTGGTGGATACACCCAATGAAGGCAACGGCGTCGAGATAGCGGAGGATGACCCCTCCAAGAAGCAACCCAAGCGCCGATGTTAGCGGCGCCGCTTTAAGTCCCGCTAAAGCAAAAGTGGTGATACCGGCACAGGAGATAATAACACTCCGGATAGCGCCGAAGACAACAAAAACCCCCTCCAGCAAGAGTTAGATCAGGAGGATGAAGGAGCCAGCTCTCCTGAGAGAGTGGCTGGCGGAGAGGAGGAGGATAACAATTACATGCCCCCCCTCCGAAGACGAGGCAAGCCTCGGCGACGATGAATTCGCCGTACTAGAGGATCCCGTCGAACAAGAGCACTTCAAGCGCAGGCTTATGGCCACGGAAAATAGCCTGAAGAAAAAGTAGTAGCAGCTTCAAGCTGATCAAGATCTGCTAGCTGACAAATGGACTGAAGTCCTCGCAACCGAGGAATATAAACTCGAGCGTCCCTCCAAGAGTTACCCAAGGCACAGGTTACTACCCCGACTGGAGGAAGAAGCGTATGATACGGCTGATCGGCCACCTCATGGCCGCGATAGAGAGGCATTCCTGCCGAAAGCTCAGCCTCCACCCCAATGCCATCCAAATAAAAAGGCATGGGGAGATACGCCAGACCTGCGAGACATATTGGAGGACAAAGCAAAGCATTCAAGATCTATCTACGGATCACGAGGGTGCACCACTCTACGAGACGGTAAACGTCACGTAGAATACAGTAAAAGCAAATTCGGCCGGGCCGAACACAGCGGGCAGGACCCATACGAGCTGTGTCGTGATATAGCCCAATACAGAGGCGCCGCACACCCCTTATGCTTCACAGACGAAGTAATGGAACATCAATTCCCAGAAGGTTTCAAACCTGTAAACATTGACTCATACAACGGCACAACAGATCCCGCGGTATGGATTGAGGACTTCCTCCTCCACATTCACATGGCCCGCGGTGATGACTTACATGCCATCAAATACCTCCCACTAAAACTCAAAGGACCAGCACGGCATTGGCTTAATAGCTTGCCAGCGGAATCCATTAGCTGTTGGGAAGATCTGGAAGCCGCATTCCTCGACAACTTTCAGGGCACTTACGTGCGACCACCAGACGCCGATGACTTGAGCCACATAATTCAGCAGCCAAAAGAGTCGGCCAGGCAATTCTGAACTCGGTTCCTTACAAAGAAAAACCAAATCGTCGACTGTCCGGATGTGGAGGCCTTAGTGCCTTTCAAGCACAACATCCGAGATGAGTGGCTAGCCCGGCACCTTGGTCAGAAAAAACCAAAATCTATGGCAGCCCTCACGACACTCATGACCCGCTTTTGTGCGGGAGAAGACAGCTGGTTGGCTCGCAGTAACAACATATCAAAGAACCATGGTACCTCAGATACCAAGGACGGCAACAGCAGGTCACGTCGCAACAAGCATAAGCGCCGCATTAACGGCGAAAGTACTGAGGATACGGCAGTTAACGCCGGATTCAAAGGCTCTAAACCCGGTCAGCGGAAAAAGCCATTCAAACAAAGTACACCGAGTCCGTCCAGTTTGGACCGTATACTCGATCGCTCGTGTCAAATACACGGCACCCCAGATAAACTAGCCAATCACACCAATAGGGATTGTTGGGTGTTCAAGCAGGCCGGCAAGTTAATTGCCGAGAACAAGGACAAGGGGCCGCATAGTGATGACAAGGAAGAACCCCGGCAGCCGCGCACTGGAGAACAGAAGAGGTTTCCCCCGCAAGTGAGGACGGTGAACATGATATACGCAACCCACATCCCCAAGAGGGAGCGGAAGCGTGCGCTCAGGGACGTATATGCGTTGGAGCCAGTCGCCCCAAAGTTTAACCCTTGGTCCTCCTGTCCGATCACCTTCGAGTGTAGGGACCACCCCACCAGTATCCGTCACAGCGGATTCGCCGCACTGGTCCTAGACCCAATCCTCGACGGATTTCACCTCACTCAAGTCCTCATGGACGGCGGCAGTAGCCTGAACCTGCTTTATCAGGACACAGTGCACAAAATGGGTATAGACCCCTCAAGGATCAAACTCACAAAGACGACCTTTAAAGGCATCATTCCAGGCATAGAGGCCCACTGCACAGGCTCAATTACACTGGAAGTGGTCTTCGGATCCCCGGATAACTTCCGAAGCGAAGAGTTAATCTTTGATATAGTCTCGTTCCGTAGTGGTTATCACGCGCTGCACGGACGAACCGCATTCGCTAGATTCAATGCGGTACCACATTATGCATACCTCAAGCTCAAGATGCCAGGACCTCGCGGAGTTATTACAGTCAATGGAAACACAGAGCGCTCTCTCCGAACAGAGGAGCACACCGCGGCCCTCGCAGCAGAAGCGCAAAGCAGCCTCTCAAGGCAATCTACCAGTTCGGCATTTCAAAGCCCGGACACCTTCAAGCGCGCTCGGGGCAATCGGTAAATAGACCGCCTGGCGCGATCCGAGCTCGCGTAGCAATACGATGGCCACCCCAATCCCAGCCCAACGACATTGTTCGTGACGCGCGTACATAATTACACTTTAAAAATACCATGGGCACAGATGGGGAGGGGGAGGCACAAATATAGCACGCCCCAAAACGCAGCCTAAACCGCACCAAGGGCTTCCCGTTTGGTTATTTTTCTTTTTCTTTCAGGACTTCAATCTCTGGAAACACTGTCCGGCAGCTCTATTGCCGAACACATGATACAGCAACCAAGAAGGCCGACGACTACGGAATTCCTAGGTGGATTACAGATTTCATATAATTCCTCAACTCGCCCTTGGAAGGGACATAGTCCTACTCTTTTGCTCATTACACTATCTGTATCACTCTGCTTTAATGCAATTTTTTAATATACAATGCATGACATTATGACTATTATCACATTTTTGTTATATGTATACATATCTATGTGTTCATTAATGACGCCTAGCAACCATACACTCTGGTATGGCCAATGCACCAGGGGCTTACGTACCCACAATACGGTGTGAAAAGTCCGAACACTTTCACAAGTGCGGCACCCCGAACTTATAGCATTATATGCATCAGCTCCGAATCATGTCTTTGGTCAAATGTTGGGTTTGCCCAGCTCCTATGTTTTGGTACCTTACGTTCCGCTCCATCAGCTAAGGTAGCGCTAGGAGAACTACTGCGATTGTGCCCCGGTTCTGCCGGGCCGAGCACCTCAGTAGAGAAAGCTAAAACTGACTGTCATGATAAGGCAAGAGATTGGTCGTTGTTCGGCGAGGTTTTTTGAGTCCCTAAAGACTTATGCCGCTTAGGGCGAGGGGCCGGCTCCGTCCGGCTTACAGGCATGTATCGCGCCCCGACTTCGGCCTTCCGAACACCAGGGGCTTCACCGAAATTTAAAATTATAGAAATCTAAGGCTAAGTGAGAGTGATAAAGCAATATTAGTCTGGTTGCCTCGTTCGTTGTGCTGAGCACCTCCCTCGAAGGACCCAAATATGGGAACCAGAGTGCTCATGTTTATCCCGAACACCCCAGCACTAGCGGCATGGGGGCAGAAGCTGAGGACTAGCCATCTCTCAGATTGGATAAACAGCCAAACAGAAGGTAATATTTTAAATTCACAAAAGCGTTGCATAGTGAATACGATACAAGTTTTCATACATACAGGACAAAACGAGCAAGTCTCATTCAAATATTACATTTTGCAAACACTCATCCGTGATAAGACGGGCGCCCGACAGAACACCCTCGTAGTACATCTCGGGGTGGTGGTGCTCCTTACCCTCCGGTGGCCCCTCCTTGATCAGCTTCACGGCGTCTAGCTTGCCCCACTGTGTTTTTACACGGGCGAAGGCCCGGCGTGCACCTTCAATGCAGACAGATCGCTTGACGACCTCCAGCTGTGGGTAGGCATGGACAATCCGCCTCACCAGGCCGAAGAAGCTGTTCGGAAGGGCGTCGCCAGGCCACAACCGGACTATGAAGCCCTTCATGGCCTGATCGGCTGCCTTATGTAGCTCGGCCATCTGCTTCAGCTGGTCGCTCATTGGCACCGGATGTTCGGCCTCAGCATACTGAGACCAGAACAAATTCTCCATCGAGCTTCCGTCCTCGGCCTGGTAGAACAGTGCGGCATCGGACACACTGCGGGGCAAATCTGCGAATGCTCCTGAAGAGCTTCGGATTCGGGTAAGTAATCGGTAATTCACCTTTACATGCTTGCTTTGCATATAGAAAGCCTTACCCGCCGCTATCTTCTTCATCACGTCGATCTCCTGAAGGGCCTTCTGGGCCTCGGCCTTGGCACTCTTCACGCTCTCACGGGCCGCAGCAAGCTCAGACTCTCTCGTCTTCAGGTCAAGCTCCAACGCCTCGTGCTTGGTCACGAGAGCCTGGAGCTCTTGCTGCACCTCGACCGCCCGAGCCTCGTGCCTCTCTCGCTCAGTGCGCTCCTGGGCCGCCTTTTCTTCGGCCTGGGACAACGCTTGCTTCAGGGTCGCCACCTCGGTCGTGGCCCCTGGCAAACATACAATGATCCTATCATTTTAGCAATCGCGTCCTTTTTCTCATCTACAGACGGGGTATTACTTACCCTTGTTCTCCTCGAGCTGCCTCTTAGCAAGGCCGAGATCTTTCTGGGACCCCTCGAGGGCCTCCTTCAGCACGGCGACCTCCGCAGTCAGTGCGGCGGAGCCAGCAGCAAAGCCTCCATATGCATATTGACATACTTATATTAGACTTTGTCGGTATTCTGGGAACGGGGGTCCCCAGACTTGCCTGCCTGCAGCCTGCGGCGTGGCTCAAAGGGGGGCCCAGCACGGCCCATCTTCACCAACACAAACTCAAGACCCTCGCGAGGGGCCAAGCCTCGCGGGGCGGACGACACGGAGCTTCCTCAGGCACGGCCTCGTCAGGCTGGCTCACGAGGAGGCGGAGAGGTCAAGGTGGGGTACCTCGCGAGGTGCCCGTGACGCAAGCCATGACGACTCAGGGCGCCAGGCGGGTGCCAGCCCGCACAACGTTCTCCTTTCCTCTTTGGTGCAAAGGGGGCAAGCGCAGCCGCGGAGTACCGAGGCATCAGGAAAAGGTTGCCATTTCGGTGCAACGATACCAAGACCAGGAGGACTACGAGACGGAGGTCACCGTGGAGCCCAGGACGGCATCATCACCAGAGCTTTGCGCAGGCGAAGACTACTTTTGTCAGGATAGTTGATACTTGCTGTTCCCCTTCAAATTAGCCTGCCATTGTTGGCTCCCTTCCCGCTCAATATTTGGGAAGAGGACCAGGGCCTCTATAAATAGGACCAGACACCCACATGGCAAGGGGTCGACCAGTTGGAAAGAAGGAGAGAGAGAAAGGTGGCTGAACTCCTCCCGGTAGTTCATCGCCCCAGCCAAGAACAGACCCTCGCGAGGCTATTCTCCCTTGTATTGTTCATCATCATCAGCCCAAGAGGCAATCCACACACCACACACTGGAGTAGGGTATTACACCACAATGGTGGCCCGAACCAGTATAAACCCTGTGTCCCTTGTGTTGTTCCTTTCATAGCCTTGATCCTAGTGTGGCGGAGGGGTGCAGGTAGGTAGGAGGCGTAATCTCCGTGCGCACCCCAGTGTTCGAACCTCAAGGGTCTGCCAGAACCCGAAATCCGACATTTGGCGCGCCAGGTAGGGGTGCACCGGAATTCGTCTTCCACCGCTCCGTCCCCCGTCGCGTCGTCATCACCATGCCCGGCGACCAGGAGGGCAACCCAGACCCATGGGCTGCGTGGCCCGCCCGCGCAGAACCGCTCGCCTCAGGCGACCCCGTGCCCCAGGCTGCTCGCGGTCCGCAGGGCGCTGCGGGCCGCGGGCGACGCGGACAGGCTTCGACAACTCTTACACCGCGGCAGGCGCGGTCGGCAGCAAGGGCATCCAATCACACCATGACCACGACACCGTACACCCGCCGGGAGCAGGCGAACTTGAGAGCCGCACTCACGGTGGCCCGAGAGCTGCTGCAGTGCAGACTGCTGGAGGGCGGCCACGACATGCTGCTGGAGCGAGTGGCGGAGCTCCTGGGCTTCGCCACCTCGGGGCTCACCCCATCTCTACCCAGCTCCCATCTCAAGCCCGGGGCGACCCACACGGGGGCTACGCGCGCGCCCGCAGGCTCCAAGGCTACTCCGACACCAGCGAAGCTGTCAGCGCCGGACCAGCGGCGGCGCTACCCCCGCCCCCAGTCTGCGAAGAAGAAGGACTCAACGCGACCCGTGGCCCAGTGGGCGGCCGCGCTGCCACCCCACGGTGGGTGCGTCAGGCAGGACCACATGGCATGCGGGGTATTACGGCGTGGCATTCGAGATGACGACGCCGAAGGAATACGTGCCCCTCATGATGGACCAAGGACACCCTCACGAGAATGGACAAGGCTCGCTCCTCAGCCCAAGCTAGGGGGATGAGGCACTAGAAGCTGAGCCTTTCCAGGAGCCCCGGGATGGTCCCACTGGCCACGCTGGAGGCAACGATTATTGGGTACCGCTAATTTTTCAGGAGCAGGTGTACGCTAACCATGGATCGCAGGAGGTGCAGGTCGCCGCAGCGAGCAGCTGCCCCGCTCCCATAGTCTCCTACCCCTCGGGAGGAGGGCGCAGGGGGCTGCAGGAAAGGGGCAGGGATTCGACATCGCCACCGCGGTGTTCGGAGCAAGGCGTTCTCAGGAGGTAGGCTCTCCGCTGGGGAGGTGCCCCAGGGCCTGCCCTCGGCGGAGGACCCGTGGTCATTGGGGGAACCGCTGGCGACCGCTCTACCCCATCGGGCGGCGTCCTGGTTTCCGGTCATTGCGGATGGCACTAGAGTGTGGCGCAAGGCGGGGCCCTCATCTGGCGATATGAAGCAAGGCAAGTACCTGTGAAGAAGGCCCAGTGCCTGTGAAGATCGCCGCCCCGTGACACTCTCATGTAATAATGAGTGGGGCTGTACACGCCCCGGAGTCTCAGGGGTGCCGGCCTCAGGCCCTGGGGCTCCCTCCCACGCCTAGTGGCAGCACTTAGTTCCGCGCTGGTGAGAAGACGTCCAAGACTAGACTAGGTGCCGGACACGGCCTTTTGTTTGCTTTTGTTGCTCTTCCCTTTGGTTGCCGCTTTCCCCCGCTGGATTCAAGTTGTATTCGAATTTGAGATTTGCGTGTGTTCGGGGAAGGGGTGCTTAGTCTCGTTCAAGCAATCTCTCGCGTTTCGGTTACCGCTTCGCCTCAGCTGCCTCCCCTCGTGAGCCCCTCGCGAGCCGGGTCAGGCCTAGCTTGCGCGCAGCCCAGACTGCCGCCGTCGCGTCCTCTCAGGAGGGCGTCTTACTGCAGGTCCAACGGATTCAATCAGGAAACACTCCGGGCTCCACAGCTTCCTGCGGGCTGCCCCAGGGCCAGCACGGGACAAAGGTAAATTAGCCGACCAGCGCGTCGCTTAAGCCAACCACTTGGCGCGGGCGCATGGGCAATGTAGCTCCTACTGATACGATAAACACAAGTTTTACATGAGGGGCTCCCCCTCCAAAATGCTCTCACAGCTATCAGGCCAAAACCTGAGTTCTATTCATACAGGGTAAGCAGGAACGATGCACAATCAGTCGGATGAATCTCCCAATGCGTCCTCAGGAGCGCCATCGGGGCCATTGCTGGCGTCGCTGAACTCGCCACCGCTGCCCGCGTTGCCACCAGCGGCGTCAGGGCCGCCCGTCACGCCGCCCTCGTCGGCCGCCACGATCGCATCGTCGTTGTCCGAGGCGAAGGCCCTGATAAGAGCCTCCACATGGTCTTCTACCCAGTGCGCCAGCTCACCTCGGACGGCCTGGCGGACTGGGGCGACGGCGGCGTCGAAATCGAAGTGGGGATCCATGCTCCGGAGATGGCTGAAGACACGAGAAAAGGCGCGCCTGAGCAGGGCACGGCTCCTCTCCTCCACCAACCTATCAGCCCTAATCGACCGCGCCTCTAGCTGCGTCACCACGTCAGTGAAGAATTGAAGATTGCCCGCGTAGTTGACCGCGTGCGGCTCGCCAATGGTCTCCTCGCAGATGTTGCCCAAGGCCGTGTTGGCCCTCTCCCGGAGCGTGGTCAGCATGGGGCCGTGCTCATGCTCCAGGAGCCACCGCTGACGTATCTCGTCCGTGTTCTGGCGCGCGACGGCCTCAGCCTCCTCCACCCGCTAGCGAAGAAGGAGCACCTCAGCCTGGGAGGTGGTTAGCCCACCTTGCGCCACCTCAAGGGCGGCCCGGGAAGCATCGGCCTGCCGCGTCACCTCCTCCAGCTTGGCCCTCAGGGCAGCAGTCCTGCCTTTGGCTTCGGCCCGGATCAACCCCAGCTTCTCCTCGAACTCGTGCTCGAGGTTCAAATGCACCATCACCACCCGACGTCCAACCTCCTCTAGGACACGGGCTTCCTGTGCAGCGACATCGTCCTCCGCCGCGTCACCAAGCGCTCCCTCGTCTCCAGACGCTCGTACTCGCGGGTACATTCGGCGGCTTCCAGCGTCAGCGCCTCCTCACGCTTCTGGAGCTCCGCCGAGTCGCCGGAGGCCACCCTCATCGACGCGAGGGCTGCCTCGTGCAGCTCCACCTGCTCCTCCAGCGAGTGGCACCAGGCCAGGAGCTCCCGAGCCCGCTCCTCTGCAGCCGTTCGCCGCCAGTCAGCCTCCCGAGCTTCCTCAACAGCCCGAGACCGGGCCTCCCGAGAGGCCACCAACAACGCCTTGGCCTCTGCTTCATCAAGGTCGCGCTGACGGCGCGCAAGGGCGATGGCGCCCTCCAGCTCGCGCCTCTCTGCAGCCAGGAACAGGCCCTCGGCCTCAAGGCGCGCGTCTTCATTAGCAAGCTCCTCACCAAGCAGGCTCACTGTGTCAGTCGCCCTTTGAAGGAATCCTTGGCGGAGAGCACGACGCTCCCGAGCGCGCTCAAGCACGTCTTCCACACCATCATCTGCCCCAAGCAAGTGTCGGGGGCTGATGGTCAGCGCTCCCCCTCCGGGCTGGGAGATGGGGGCTGGCACCCTCGTGACGGCCGGGCACACCGCGTCAGAAGCCCGGCCTGGGGCCAGCCCGACCTCAGGAGAAGAGTGCAGGAAGCGCCTCAGCCAATCGCAGTCCACGACCAGGCGAGAAGCCCATGGCAGGTTGGCTATGCCACGAGAGGGATCGCGAGGTGCGCGGGGCCATGATACGCCTCGGGATGGTTCGCCTCTTCGATCGCCCTCGCCACAAGGGCTCCGCTGCTTGGGGTGCTCGAGGACGGTGGAGGGGGCAAAGCCAAAGGGGAAGGCTCCTCAGCTGTCTCAGCAAGCTCGGCTAGAAGGGGCCTGCGGAGCAAGGGTCAGTAAGAGCAACGGAAGGATCAGGAGCAGGGAAAGGAGACGGCTTACTCATCAGTGGCGAAGTACTTTCTACGCTTAAGTAGGCAACAAGGGTAACCGTCGCCCAGGGCCTCCCTTCTCTTTCGGAGAGCCCCAAAGTCCACGCGGAAGCGGCCTAAGAGTCGGGCGCAGGGATCGACCTACGACGAAGATGGAGCGTCAAGACGATCAGCGTCAGGGGCGCCCGCCTGATGTGCACCGCCAATCGCCTCCCCAAGAGAAGCAGCTGGAGCCTTAGGGGCCCCAGTCGCAGGCGCAGAGGGCAACTATTTGTCACCCTCAGCCTCAGCAGTATGGGCCCCGATAACTGCTTCCTCATGAGCCTCGCCCGGTGCCATCAGCACGCCGGGAGCCCCCTCGGCCTCTGGCGCCTCGTACCTCCCTACTCCGCCACTCGAGGACGAGTCGCCTTGGCCGACTGGAAGGGCAGTCATCACCACCGGATTCTCGCAAGACCCCTGAAGGCCGGCGGGGCGCAGCCCCCACTCATCAAAGACGGGCATCTGCTTCACAAAGTCGACCCTGCTCTGGCAGAGGTACAGTAAGGCCCCTCCCTGCCAGACACTGCCGGGATTGGGGTCCCCAGCCAGGGTCAAGAGCGCCATCTTCAGCACCTCAGGAGCCAGGTCCTCTTCCTGGAGCCTCATACTATCCTCGCGCCCACAGAAGGCCCACATCCGGCGAGAGTGGCGTTGAAGAGGAGCAATGCGGCATAGCTGGAACTCCTTCACCACCTTGGGTGCTGTCACGCCAAGCGACCTTAAGAGCGCAAAGCGGCGCCAGACGAAGATGAGCCGGGGGCTCTCAAGCGCCACCTGGCCCCAGCCCGAATTGGGGACAGCAGGCGAGGTCGGCTCCGTTAGCAGGGGGCTGGGCACCCCTGCGTCCACATACAGCCACCGCTCGCGGAACCCAACCGCGGGCAGGGGGAGCTTGAAGTCAATCCCAGAGGCGGCAGTCTCTGGCGCGGAAACGAAACTTACGCACTCCCAGCGTTGGGTAGGGTCGACAAGATGCAGCAAGAAGAAGTGGCGCAGCAAGGCAACCGAAGGAGGCATGCCCACCATGGCTTCGCAGACGAAGGAGAAGATCGAAAGGAGGTGATGGATTCAGGACTCAGATGCAGTATGTGGATCTGATAGTGGGAGAGCATGGCATTGAAGAAATCAGAAAAGGGGGGAACCAGACCTGCCCACAGGGCATCGGCGAAATATGGGACCTTGGTAACTATCCTGCCGATGGAGAAGTGGGACGCGGGCCAGGCCGTCGTTCTCCCGCATTCATTGAAGATTGTGGCCAGAGTCAAGCTGACCTTACCCAAACCCTCGGCGGGGGCTGCCAACGGCGGCGAGTGAGGCGATGCCACGGGATTCTTCCCTCTTCCCTTCTTTGTCGGGGCCATGGCGATAGGAAAGGGGGGGGGGAGGATTTGAGATTGAATTGAAAACAGAAACCAGGGTTCGAGCGGAGGAAGGACAGGAAGTGCTCGAGCGATAAAAGGGGAACGGCTGTGTACGACTACGGGTCCGCCTAGCAAGGCGCAAAATAAGGAGGGCATGGGGGAATAGTGCCGCCCACGTCCAATCAACTGCCGCGCGGCGCCTATGGCCGCAGGCTGTTAGGGCCCGCGGCGCTTCGCCCTTTCCCTTCCACCTCCCTGCACGGCCAAGTCCGGGCACACCTTGGGCCCGGGGGCTACTGTCGGCATTCTGGGAACGGGGGTCCCTAGACTTGCCTGCCTGCGGCCTGTGGTGTGGCTCAAAGGGGGGCCCAGCACGGCCCATCTTCACCAACACAAACTCAAGACCCTCGCGAGGGGCCAAGCCTCGCGGGGTGGACGACATGGAGCTTCCTCAGGCACGGCCTCGTCAGACTGGCTCACAAGGAGGCGGAGAGGTCAAGGCGGGGTACCTCGCGAGGTGCCCGTGACGCAAGCCATGAAGACTCAGGGCGCCAGGCGGGTGCCAGCCCGCACAGCATCCTCCTTTCCTCTTTGGTGCAAAGGGGGCAAGCGCAGCCGCGGAGTACCGAGGCGTTAGACAAAGGTTGCCATTTCAGTGAAACGAGACCAAGACGAGGAGGACTACGAGATGGAGGTCACCGTGGAGCCCAGGACGGCGTCATCACCAGAGCTTTGCGCAGGCGAAGACTACTTTTGTCAGGATAGTTGATACTTGTTGTCCCCCTTCAAATTAGCCCGCCATTGTTGGCTCCCTTCCTGCTCAATATTTGGGAAGAGGACCAGGGCCTCTATAAATAGGACCAGACACCCACATGGCAAGGGGTCGACCAGTTGGAAAGAAGGAGAGAGAGAAAGGTGGATGAACTCCTCCCAGCAGTTCATCACCCCAGCCAAGAACAGACCCTCGCGAGGCTGTTCTCCCTTGTATTGTTCATCATCATCAGCCCAAGAGGCAATCCACACACCACACACTGGAGTAGGGTATTACACCACAACGGTGGCCCGAACCAGTATAAACCCTGTGTCCCTTGTGTTGTTCCTTTCATAGCCTTGATCCTAGCGTGGCGGAGGGGTGCAGGTAGGTAGGAGGCGTAATCTCCGCGCGCACCCCAGTGTTCGAACCTCAAGGGTCTGCCAGAACCCGAAATCCGACAAACTCCTACGATATTATTTGATCCTCTGTTCGGCTTTTCTTTGTGAACACCGAACAAAGCATCAGGGGCTACTGTCTATGCGGTAATATTTCTACTACATTTTAAAACACTTACCTCAAAGCCTCTTAGAAGGCAAGTACAGGCTTCATTCAATCGCTCTTGGCGGACTGAACCTTCTGGATCACCGCACTCATGATAGTGCGGTGCTCCTCCTCAATGGAAGCGCTGCGGAGCGCTTCCAACATAGTGTCCGACGCCTCTGGATGGACAGAGGTCACCGGCACAAGCGTCTCACCTCCCTTAGAAGGGGACCGCCTACCCGAGCTCGGAGCCGTTGGAGGGTCCGGCGCGGTGTTCGGCTGAGGGACGAACTCGGAACTCTCGGGGACACCGTCCCCTCGGCTCCCGGAGTCTGGAAGGTTGCCTTGAGGTGCCTCCGGGACTGTCCCCCTCGATCCGGTGCCTCTTGAGACAGCACCTCAGTGTCGTCGGCTGGATGAGGGGAGGTGGCGGTCGGGACTGGATCCCTATCCATGTCCGAAGCGCCCAGGGAGACGTCCGAGGATACCTCGATATTGTCTTGGGGCGGCCTGCACAATTGAGTTCGGCATTAGGGAAAGCAATGCGACAAAGGAATCCTATGGGTTACTTTGGTATCCGAATACTTACGATCTCCCCTGGGGCTTGGCCCTGGGCAACCACTCGTCTTCACTTTCATCGGCGGCGGTGGAGCTGTCCGGAAGGAGTGTCCTTCCCTTCTTGGACCCTCCGGCCTCCCCAGTTGAGGCGGCCTTCCTTTTCTTGTCTCCCCCAGTCGGTGGGGGAGCCTCTTCTTCCTCTTCCTTGTCTTCGGGGGAAGAGTGTGCCGCAGACTCGTCGGACGGTGAGTCCGACGACGCCTGGCGTCAGGAACTCTTTCGATCTCCCTTGGCCTTCTGGGTCTTCTCCGGCACCTTATAAGGGGCCGGAGTCAACATCTTCGCCAAAAGGGCGTCTGCAGGGCCTTCGAGCAAGGGAGCTAGACAGTCGATTTGTCCGGCCATCTTCTGCCAGTCCTGTTAACGGCACGGGAGTTTAGATCCCACATAGAATCAATCTATATAGAAAACAAGTATCTTGTGAAAGGTAAAACAACTTACCGCACTAGGGTGGCGCTTCGCGCTGAATCCGCGATCCTCAGTAATGGGGGGAGGGACCGCGGCACCCTTGAACAGCACCCTCCAGGCATCTTCATGAGTTGTGTCGAAGAGCCTGTTCAGAGTTCGGTGCTGCGCCGGATTGAACTCCCACAAGGTGAACTCCCGTTGTTGGCACGAGAGTATCCGGCGAACAAGCATAACCTGGACTATGTTGACAAGCTTGAGCTTCTTATCCACCATGTTCTGAATACATGACTGGAGTCCGGTCAGCTCTTTTGAATTACCCCAGGACAGGCCCTTCTCATTCCAGGATGTGAGCCGCATGGGAATGCCATACCGGAACTCGGGGACCGCTACCCATGCGGGGTCGCGCGACTCGGTGATACAGAACCACCCCGATTGCCACCCCTTTATGGTGTCCATGAAGGTGCCCTCGAGCCATGTGATGTTGGGCATCTTGCCCACCATGGCGCCTCTGCACTCCGCCTGGCGGCCGCTCACTACCTTCGGCTTGACATTGAAGGTCTTCAACCATAAGCCGAAGTGGGGCTTGATGCGGAGGAAGGCCTCGCACACGACAATGAACGCCGAGATGTTGAGGATGAAGTTTGGGGCCAGATCATGGAAACCCAGGCCATAATAAAACATGAGCCCCTGGACGAAGGGATGGAGAGGGAATCCCAGTCCGCGGAGGAAATGGGTGAGGAATACCACCCTCTCATGGGGCTCGGGGGTGGGGATGAGCTGTCCCTCACCTGGGAGCCGGTGCGCGATATTGTCGTGCAGGTATCCGGCTCTCCTTAGTTTCTTGACGTCTCCCTCCGTGACGGAGGAGACCATCCACTTGCCTCCCGCTCTGGACATGGTTGGAGAAGGTTGAGATGGAAGTGAGGACTTGGGCGCTAGAGCTCGAGTATGCGGGAGCGGATGAGCAGAGAAGGAAGAAGGCGTGGATAGAAAGGTGAATCCTTATCCTTTATGTGGGCGGACAAAATTCAACGTCCCCACTTGCCTAGTAAAACTCGCTTATCCCCCAAGCGCCGCAATTGATGGCGCGGTTGGGTTACCCACGCCTGTATTGATGAGAATCCCGTAATAAGGGGACACGATCTCTGCTTTGACAAGACGTGTCAAAAAACTGCCTCGCATTATGTGCGGGGCTCGATGAAAGAAACGGTTCGAATAGTCACCGGGACATGACATGACGTCATGCTGTCAAAACTAGCTAGCAAATTAGATCTGCGAAAAAAACATTATTCTCTCTACGGTGAAATGTGGGACTTATTTTGCAGGGTCGGACACTATCCTCGTATTCAACTTCTTCTGTAATGTATTCGGAGAAGGAACCCGCCTTGCAATGCTGAAGACAACTGTGCGTCGGACTCGTCGTCATTGAAGCCTGGTTCAGGGGCTACTGAGGGAGTCCTGGATTAGGGGGTCTCTGGACAGCCGGACTATCTCCATTAGCCGGACTGTTAGACTATGAAGATACAAGATTGAAGACTTCGTCTCGTGTCCGGACGGGACTCTACTTGGCGTGGAAGGCAAGCTAGGCAATACGTATATGGATATCTCCTCCTTTGTAACCGACCTTGTGTAACCCTAACCCTCTCCGGTGTCCATATAAACCGGAGGGTTTTAGTCCGTAGGACAACAATCACAACATACGATCATACCGTAGGCTACCTTCTAGGGTTTTGCCTCTCTGATCTCGAGGTAGATCTACTCTTGTAACACCCATATCTTCAATATTAATCAAGCAGGACGTAGGGTTTTACCTCCATCAAGAGGGCCCCAACCTGGGTAAAACTTCGTGTCCCTTGCCTCCTGTTACCATCCGTCCTAGACGCACAGTTCGGGACCCCCTACCCGAGATCCGCTGGTTTTGACACCGACACTGGGGCTCGGGGAACCAGTTCTCCATGGGCTGCGATCAGATCAAGGGTGATTTGATTGAACAGTTCCTCTAGTGCACTTACATAGCGCACCAGATGCAACAATGCAGGATCCGTCTCGTGATCTCTGTTGGCAACCTGGGGTGTCCTACCATACCCGTCACGGCTGGGGTAGTAGTAGAACGAGCGACAGTTAACTCTGGGCGACAAGTGCCGGAGTTGAACTATAGCCTCTCGAGCAACTAGTTGGATGGCTTGTGGCTCAAACGGAGTTGTCCTTCCGGTGAACCTGTAGGGGCGTTCTGGCGATAGACCCCTACCATAGACGTGCACAGTGGCCCAGAATTGACGGCTCTCACCGCTCATGGGCCCTTGGTACATGACATATTCTGGGGGCTCTTCTAATGCAAAGGCACGGCGGGTGAGGTTTGCTAGCAGGGTCACAAAACCTCCAAGGTTGGTTGCTGTGGTCTCATTGTTAACGGGTCCAGGCATTTTAGCTCGGTTTGGGGTAGAGGCTGTGCTGTGTTGGGTTGAGGCTAGCATGCCCCTTTTATAGAAAAAGGGGACGGAGTCTTCCTCCGCACACTTGCGAATGGGACATTTTAGGTGTCGGTCACTGGCGCGTGGTCGACAGGCTAGGCTGATAGGTTGGGCACGACTGCCAAAAGGTGTCGGGGTCACTGTGTGTCTATCTTATATGAGAAGCTTGGCCGGGGTTAGGTTAAGGTCTGGTGGGTTGGTTAACCTAGATTTTTCGACCTGGCTAAGATAGGGTTAGCCAATGGTCAGCCTGGCTCTGATACCAAGGTTGTAACGCCTCGGACACACCCGCCGGTGGTCGTCCCCACAGATCAATACTAGTCTTTTCTACGCACTTTGTCCTCACTCATGCACACCCGGGAGCAACTTCCCGATCGGTCACCCATCCTGAAACTACTCCAAGCTGAGCATGCTTAACTTTGGAGTTCTGTCCGAATGGGCTCCCGAAAAAGAAGGAATTCCTTATTGATATGAGTAGTCTATCATCCCTAATAAGTCAGGCTATCACATACACCCCCACTCAGAGGAACCGGTGTCCTCGTCGGGCCACATGACCGTTCCCTCTTGGCACATACGTATGTGCTTCCAGTCCAGTACATGTGCCATGCCATGTGCCATGACGGGTCACAAACATCATGAACAACATGACCACGCACCTGTCCACAACCGTCCGTGTAACCGCGAGGGTCGGCTTTGATACCAACTTGTCAGGACCGGATTTTCGGGACATTAATTTCCCAGAAAATGGCCCTTCTGCTCACCAGCCCCAGGATTACTGTTAGCTGATGAGGCACCAACTTGATACAGAAACTCCAAGCAAAATACAAGATATGTAGTACAAGACCATTCTGGCCTATGAGTACAACAAATGGTTTCTAGTGGTTGATGGCGGAAGCGGTTTGCGGATCATCAGCGTCTATGGGACTCCATTTCCCACAGGAACAGCTGACCTAGATAACTCCTATCTTCACGAGGTTGCTATCACCATTGTGAAGGTTCCGGGGTTGACATCGCGACGCTCCTCTCCACGCAAAAAATCTGGCCAAGTCAATAGCCAGGGACAAGCCAGTGAGTACTTTTGAATGTACTCGCAAACATTATGAACACAGGTATAATATATCAAATGATAATCATGCTCTGAAATATTCTATGATCACACATTCGTTACAAAATAAACATCCATGATGCACGCAGCAGGTTATTCATCTACAACATGGATATGCCGTAAGGGAGTAGAAACAGAATGCACCGATCGGGTGTCTGAAGCGACGCCTCGGAAGAATAATACTATAAAGCATGCCTCAGTCGGGCGTCTGAGCGGCGTCGCATAAAGGGCTTATAAAAGCAATAAGTAGCAAACGTGCCACAGTCGGGCGTCTGTGCGACACCACATAAAGGGCTTATAGAGTAAATAAATAACAAGCATGCCACAGTCGGGCGTCTCAGCGACGCCACATAAAGGGCTTTATAAAGTAAATGAATAACAAGCATGACACAGTCGGGCGTCTCTGCGACACCACATAAAGGGCTTATAAAGTAATCTGAATGACAATCATGCCACAGTCGGGCGTCTCCGCGACACCACATAAAGGGCTTATATGAGAATAATCACAGTGAATATCCAGGAGGTAGAACCGTCCAAGGGATACTCAATAATTCAAATAATGTAAATGGTTAGTCCATAATAATAGTAATCATAATCATCATGAGTCACATGTCATGATCCATGTTTTGGTTTAGCCATCCTTTTCCTCCGAAGACCGACACTAAGACCGACACCTAACCCATCCCAGACTATAGTCCTTAACCATGGACACGACTATTCGAATAGATATAATCTCTGCAAAGGGTGTACTCTTTACCCACGAGCAACGGATTCCTTTAGTCCATCGGGACTAATTCCGCCTACGGTCTTTTAATTGAAAACACGCCTGACCGCACACACCAGCCTAACTTACCGGTGTTTGGAAATCACCCATGACACCCGTTAAGCGAAACTCTAAGTGGGGAGGCTACAACCTCGACTAGCATGGGATCACAAAATTTATAACGCGCAAAAACTAGGGGAGCTACCCCCTCGGCTCCAACCGGAAACACCCATGCCCCCAGACCAGGTGGCATGCCTACCGAATGCAGCTGTTATTTCCACCATGGCCTCTCTGTACGGTGTGTACTAGGAAAGGGGTTGACAACTTACTGAACCGTACCCTACCGATGGCAGGGACAAGTGGTAGCACGAAACAAGTATGGGGGTTACTGGAACAAGATTCGATCTATGGTCGACTCAGGAGGTTAAAGCATTTCCTGCATGGTTAGCATATGAAATATATTTCACACCAATCAGACAGAATCGCCACTCATCATACCTCACCATGCCCTACCAGACATAACCGTCTCGACGAGGGATTAGGGGCAAGCTCGTGTCTACCCAAGACAGAGACTTTCCCGGATCCCTTCCGGTAGTCATGAAAGGCATACAAGGGTGATTACTATCATAAACATATCAAATACCAACAGCATGGAATCATCAATATGCACTTACGAGTATGATTGTATCATCGCATAAAATAACGAAAACTCCGAGACAAGGTGGTGTTGTAACCATATCAAACAACACATGACAATATTATGCCAGGGTTCGGAATGCTTTCCTTCAAGAGTATGCAAATGGGGTGCACTTTTTTTGAAAGTTGCCTTCTTCTCCAAAATCTCTGCTTTTAAGAAAATTTGAATTAACACATAGTTTCAAAACAGTACAAAAAAGTTGTTTGAAAATTTTTCAAATAAAAATGAAAATAAACTAGACAAAATTTGAGAGACAACAGAAAAAGAACCAAATCAATTGGACTTATATTTAAAAAGTTATAGCCAGTCAAAGTTCAGTCAAAACTCTGTTTTTAATTAAAACAGAAAAAGAAAACGGTTCGAATGAGCATACGTTTTCGGGGCAGAGAAGACGTACTCTGGGTTTTACGCTTTCACTTAAACCACGCGGGCCGGCTCGGGGTCACTGACAGTGGGTCCCTTGGGCCCACCAGTCAGGTTTGACCAGTCGCCCGTGCCTCCTTCCTCCTCTATCCGAGCGGTGGCGGGGCTCCGGCGGTCGCCGTCGACGAACCGCGGCTCCCCACGAGGTTCCAAGGGCAGGGATGGTTCCGCCAGTCCCGGGCGGTCCTCCCAGTGGTTTCTAGGTTGGCGGGGGTGGAGGGAGTCGCCGGCGGCGAGCTCCACGACGGAGGTGGCTTCGGGAGCATTTGGGGGTTTGGGCTACGGTAGTTCCCGGTCGAGTTTAAGAGGTGGGGTGGCTCCGCAAGGCCTAGGGGAAGAAGATGGGAGCATTGGTTGGAGTTAGGGGCCTCGGTTTTGGCCGGATTTTACCGGAACGTGGCGGCGGCCGAACCTGCCGGAGACAAGGAAGAAAGCCTCCCTCCGTCGATCGCTAGCTGAGGGTGCGCTAGGGGGATGGCTCGAGGCTGCCCGATGGTCTGGACGAGCTCGGGGCTCCTTTTTATAGCGTGACTAGGTCGGTTCCGTGGCGGCCGGGGATAAGATCGACGGTGAACCGCCGTTCTGTAGCCAGGGGGCGCGTGGAGGCGATTGGAGCTGGTCGGCGCATTCCGACGAACTCCCCACTGCTCAAGGGGGCGAGCTGTCGCGCGCGCATGGCTTGGGCGGCGCCGTCCATGGCAGGAGCCTGCTGTGGCCAGCCGCTAGCTGCCATGGCTGACCTGACGACGGCGCTGTGGGGCTCCAGGGGCGGCCTGGAGGGTTCTAGTGAGCGGGCGAGGTCAGGGCGCGGCCTTGCGGGCGAGCAAAGGCCAGGGACACGACGCGGCGGCTTGGCTGCACGCATGTGCAAAACGTGCGCTCTGAGCACGCCCAGAGCACGCACGCTACGTGTTCGGCAAAATGCCAAGGCATGCCAGGGGGCTCCAATCCACATGAGGTTTAGCAGGGTGGGGCTATAGACTAAGGTAGAGCCATGAGACATGCTGGTTAGGCAAAGCAAGCAGGTCCAATGTGCAAACTAAAAACTATGTCAAAACTGACCATGCACGCAAGGTGCTTGACAGAATGCCAAGGGCATCCAGGTAACTCTTGGGATGGCCAAAAACTCCAAATCATAGTCTGTTTAGATGATAAAGAGTGTGGCAAGGTTAGTTTGTCAAAAACGAAAACTTGTTAGTGCAAGTTTTTGGGAAAACCAAATCTGGACAGAAACTAAAGGGCATTATTGCATGGACCAAAAATACTCTAATGGGTCCAATCTCCTGGACTTAGGGGTTCGGTAGAGTGTACTTCAAGCAGGACAATTCCCAAGGCAACAAGAGCAAGATAAAATATGGTTGTAGTAGAAAGTACCAAACTGGACCAGAGAGCAAAAGAGGGTGATTTGCTTAAATTTTTCAAAGAACTCCAATGGGTTTTTGCTTAAAGTTGAATTATACACTACTACTAACATCCCCTAATTTTGGTGGAAGTTTTAAAGAAATATTTAAATAGGTTGCAGTGCAATTTTACAAACTGGACCAGATTTGAAAACTTGGGGTAGAGCTCAAAGTTTCCAAATGACTAAAAGAGATTTTTCCATAAAAGTGATGTGGGGACATCACATGACATCCCCAAATTTTGGTGAAACTTATAACTAATTTTATGAAAGGGTTGTAGTGCAAAAGAGGCTCCAAAACTTATGAAAATCATTTTTAGAGAAATAAAGCTTAGGGAAAAATAATTGCAAAAATAATTCCACTGAATAAAGAAATGTTTCTTGAGAGGGTATACAAGTCCAACAATATTTTGAAAGGTTTTCACTTGGGTGAAAACTCCACAATTCAGGAGAAAAGAGTGGTTCTAAGATAAAAAAAATCCAGAAAATAAAAATTTAATTTACCAAGGCAAAATTTTAGTTAATAAATCATGGTTAAATTTTCTGGTGTTACAAAAACTTTTGTACATTCATGTAGGTTTATGGCAGGGTAAGATCGATATAATTTTTGTAATTATATGAGCAACTAATGTCTAATAGCCTAATGAAATTACACACGTTGTCGAATAAGATAAAACGAAAAGTTGAAAAGAAGATAGAATTTGAGATCCAAGCACAAAGCAAACTAAACATTCACTAAGTCACCATAAACCTTATTAATATCTAGTTAGGTTCATTGGGTACCAAACAACTTCAGAAAGAAATAAATCATCATCACATAAAATTAAAACTGGGTAGAAAAAAAGAACGTAATTGTAAAATTTCTAAGAACTTAGATGCATACCTTGATCCAGCGATATAACCTTGCTCTGTCCTAAGAAAATAACCTTTGCTCCACCATATGACATTATGCCATGGAGTTTCTTTGTTTATGTGTACAGTTATATAGCATAAGATCAGGAAGCGCAGGCAATAAAATTGTTGAAACCAACCATGATTAATTAGTGGGCTTGTCCGGCAGCGACTTTACACCATGGAGTTTCTCTGTTGCTGTGTACAGTTATATATAAAGGATGACATCAGGAAGCACACCTAGTAATATTGTTGCAATTAACCATGATTAATTAGTGTCCTTGTCTGGCTGTGACTTGGGCAATCACCCGCATGTGCTCCATTCTTCCGGCCGGTCGATTCAGTAGCTAGCTTAGGCTAGCCAGCCTTGTTTCATGCTTTCTCCACTAATCAATCAAGGTGCCTAAATCCTTGCAGTTGTGTCTCGTTGGAACATTGTAGACTGCTTGTAGGTGCGTGTTTGTGGAGAAAGAACTCCCCTCGGAGCTACAATCGGGTCCCACGCCAATATAAATTCCTCCTTAGCAATTGCTTGTGCTAACATATTGGCCTACAAACTGGACTACAGGGAACAAACAAACTAACGGCCAATAAAAACTGTATGATAGTATCGTCCATTGCTGCCTGCACCTTACGCTTAAAATTGCTTTTGCCACCTTGCTTTTTATGCCTCCGATTTGCCCTATCACAGAGAGGTGTCATTGACGGCAACACTTAGGGCATGACACCATTGGAGGAGAGAGGCACGTATGAGGCACAGGAAAATAGATCGACCTAAAAAACTAGAATATTACAGAGGGGTTTGGTTTAAATATGGTGCCATCTCAGTATCAAGGGGGAAAAGCGGGATACGACCACCAGATTTAACATCAGTAGTTATAGAGAGAAGGAGTAGGATTTGAGATTTGCTGAGTTGTGAGTCACATCCAAAGAACCAACATGCAGTCAAACACACACACACATAGCCAAGTTGACTCCCAAGCATGTTGATTGATTCTGGCTATGTATGCACGCGCAGTCGGTACATGTAACAGAGATCTCTTCTGGCAGCTAGCACGCGCACGTGAGGCACACATCAAGGCAAGAGATTCTTGATCGTACTGACCTAGATTAAGCTTTGCCGCGGCCGGCCGGAAACACAATGCACATGGCAGTAGCGGCCTGTGTCTATAGGAAATTTTGATGGATGTCGGCGGCGGCTGCATGACGTGAAGAAGAAACAGGTCAGGGAGAGATTGATTATTAGATATATATCATTCAGGATTTTTCTCTTCTCCACATATCGTTCTGTTCTGAACTCCAGGCTAATATCACAGTGGAAGGAGTCCTCCCGGTTGTTCAAGTAAATCTACACCGTTATAATTTGGTCCCACCGAATTAACGGCTGGTAAATTCTAATTAACGTTGGAATTTCTTGAGAGTCTATAATTAGTATAGGTATAGGTGATAAAAACAGAATTTTTTATGCGGAGTGCTACTTGGCATAATTTTAATGTAATTCTTCTTAATTGTGGTATGAATATTCAGATCCGAAAGATTCAAGACAAAAGTTCATATTGACATAAAAATGACAATACTTCAAGCATACTAACTAAGCAATTATGTCTTCTCAAAATAACATGGCCAAAGAAAGTTCATCCCTACAAAATCATATAGTTTAGTCATGTTTCATTTTCGTCACACAAGAATGCTCTCATCATGCACAACCCTGATGACAAGCCAAGAATTGTTTCATACTTTAGTAATCTCAAACCTATAAACTTCCACGCAATATATGAGCGCGAGCCATGGACATAGCACTATGGGTGGAATAGAATATAATGAGGGAGGTTATGTGGAGAATACAAAAAAGGAGAAAGTCTCACATCAACGAGGCTAATCAATGGTCTATGGAGATGCCCACCGATTGATGTTAATGCAAGGAGTAGGGATTGCCATGCAACGGATGCACTAGAGTTATAAATGTATGAAAGCTCAACAAAAGAAACTAGTGGGTGTGCATCCAACTTGCTTGCTCACGAAGATCTAGGGCACTTGAGGAGGCCCATTGTTGGAATATACAAGCCAAGTTCTATAATGAAAAATTCCCACTAGTATGAAGATTAAGGTGCTACTTTGAAGCACAAGTGTGGCAAAGAATAGTAACATTGTCCCTTCTCTCTTTTTCTCTCTTTTTTTTCTCTTTTTGGGCCTTTCTCTTTTTATGGCCTTTCTCTTTTTTTGGGCCTTCTCTTTTTTATGGCCTTTCTTTTTTTTATTCCTCACTTGGGACAATGCTCTAGAAAATGATGATCATCACACTTTTATTTATTTAAAACTCAATGATTACAACTCGACACTAGAACAAAGATGACTCTATATGAATGCCTCCGGCGGTGTACCGGGATATGCAATGAATCAAGAGTGACATGTATGAAAGAATTATGAACGGTGGCTTAGCCACAAATACTATGTCAACTACATGATCATGCTAAGCAATATGACAATAATGAATGTGTCATGATGAATGGAATGATGGAAAGTTGAATGGCAATATATCTCGAAATGGCTATGGAAATGCCATAATAGGTAGGTATGGTGGCTGTTTTGAGGAAGATATAAGGAGGTTTATGTGTGAAAGAGCGTGTCATATCACGGGGTTTAGATGCACCGGCGAAGTTTGCACCAACTCTCAATGTGAGAAAGGGCAATGCACGGTACCGAAGAGGTTAGCAAGGATGGAAGGGTGAGAGTGCGTATAATCCATGGACTCAACATTAGTCATAAAGAACTCACATACTTATTTCTAAAATCTACAAGTCATCAAAAACCTCGGTACTACGCGCATGCTCCTAGGGGGATAGATTGGTAGGAAAAGACTATTGCTCGTCCTCGACCGCCACTCATAAGGAAGCCAATCAAATAACACCTCATGTTTCAAATTTGTTGCATAACGTTTACCATACGTGCATGCTACCGGACTTGCAAACTTTAACACAAGTACTTCTCAATTTCACAACTACTCAACTAGCACGACTTTGATATTATTACCTCCATATCTCAAAACAATCATCAAGCATCAAACTTCTCTTAGTATTCAAAACACTCGTAAGAAAATTTTATTGACCTTGAATACCTAGCATATTAGGATTTTAAGCAAATTACCATGCTATTAAGACTCTCAAAATAATCTAACTGAAGCATGAGAGATCAATAGTTTCTATAAAACAAATCCACCACCCTTCTCTAAAAGATATAAGTGAAGTACTAGAGCAAAATTATATAACTCAAAAGATATAAGTGAAGCACATAGAGTATTCTAAAAAAATCCAAATCATGTATGGATCTCTCAAAAGGTGTGTACAGCAAGGATGATTGTGGTAAACTATCAAGCAAAGACTCAAATCATACAAGACGCTCCAAGCAAAACACATATCATGTTGCGAATAAAAATATAGCTCCAAGTAAAGTTACCGATAGAAGTAGACGAAAGAGGGGATGCCTTCCGGGGCACCCCCAAGCTTTGGCTTTTAGGTGTCCTTAGATTATCTTGGGGGTGCCATGGGAATCCCCAAGCTTAGGCTCTTGCCACTCCTTGTTCCATAATCCATCAAATCTTTACACAAAACTTGAGAACTTCACAACACAAAACTTAAAGTAGAAAATCTCGTGAGCTCCGTTAGCGAAAGAAAATAAAAGACCACTTCAAGGTACTGTAATGAACTCATTATTTATTTATATTGGTGTTATACCTACTGTATTACAACTTCTATATGGTTTATGAACTATTTTACTAGCCATAGATTCATCAAAATAAGCAAACAACACACGAAAAACAGAATCTGTCAAAAACAGAACAGTCTGTAGTAATCTGTAGCTAGCGCAAGATCTGGAACCCCAAAAATTCTAAAATAAATTGCTGGACGTGAGGAATTTATCTATTAATCATATTCAAAAATAATTAACTAAATATCACTTTCCAAATAAAAATGAAAGCAGTTGTCGTGAGCCCTAAAGTTTCTGTTTTTTACAGCAAGTTCAACAAGTATTTCCCTAAGTCTTCCCAACGGTTGTACTTGGCACAAACACTAATTAAACAAAAAAACACAACCAAAACAGAGTCTAAATAATTTATTTATTACTAAAAAGGATCAAAAAGCAAGGAATAAAAATAAAATTGGGTTGCCTCCCAACAAGCGCTATCGTTTAACGCCCCTAGCTAGGCATAACAAGCAAGAATTGATCTAGGTGTTGCCATCTTTTGTAGGCAATCCATAAGTGTCTCTCATAATAGATTCATAAGGTAATTTAATTTTTTTTCTAGGAAAGTGTTCCATGCCTTTCTTAATGGAAATTGGAATCTAATATTTCCTTCCTTCATATCAATAACTGCACCAATCGTTCTAAGGAAAGGTCTACCAAGAATAATAGGACATGAAGGATTGCAATCTATGTCAATAACAATAAAATCTACAGGCACATAATTCCTATTTGCAACTATAAGAACATTCTTCCCATAGGTTTCTTAATAGTGGAATCCGCAAGGTGCAAGTTTAGAGAGCAATCATCAAAATCACGGAAACCTAACAAATCACACAAAGTCTTTGGAATCGTGGAAACACTAGCACCCAAATCACATAAATCATAGCATTCATGATCTTTAATTCTAATTTTCTTAGTTGGTTCCCACTCATCATAAAGTTTTCTAGGGATAGAAACTTCCAATTCAAGTTTTTCTTCATAAGATTGCATCAAGGCATCAACGATATGTTTAGTAAATGCTTTATTTTGACTATAAGCGTGAGGAGAATTTAGTATGGATTGCAACAAGGAAATACAATCAATCAAATAGCAATTTTCATAGTTAAATTCCTTTAAATCCATGATAGTGGGTTTAGCAACATCTAGGGTTTTAATTTCTTCAATCCCACTTTTACCAAATTTAGCATCAAGATCAACAAATTCTGAATTCTTGGAACGCCTTCTAGGTAAAGGTGGATCATATTCAGTCCCATCATTATCAAGATTCATATTGCAAAACAAAGATTTAACAGGGGACACATCAATAACTTTTATATCTTCATCTTTATTTTCATAGGAACTAGAAGAACACGCTCTTATAAAGGCATCTTTCTTGGCACGCATCCTAGCGGTTCTTTCTTTGCACTCATCAATGGAAATTCTCATGGCTTTGAGAGACTCATTGATATCATGCTTAGTTGGAATAGATCTAAGTTTCAAAGAATCAACATCAAGAGCAATTATATCAACGTTCCTAGCCAAATCATCAATCTTAAGCAATTTTTCGTCAATCATAGTATTGAAATTCTTTTGCGAAGTAATAAATTCTTTAATATTAGATTGAAAATCACAGGGCATCTTATTATAGTTTCCATAATAATTGTTGTAGGAATTACCATATTTATTAGAGGAATTACTAGGATAAGGCCTAGGATTGAAATTTCCTCTATACGCGATATTACCAAAATTGTTCCTACCAACAAAATTCACATCCATAGATTCATTATTATTCTCAATCAAAGTAGACAAGGGCATATCATTAGGATTAGAAGAAACACTCTTATTAGCAAATAATTTCATAAGTTCATCCATCTTTCCACTCAAAACATTAATTTCTTCTATTGCATGCACCTTTTTATTAGTAGATCTTTCAGTATGCCATTGAGAATAATTAACCATAATATTATCTAGGAGTTTAGTAGCTTCTCCTAAAGTGATTTCCATAAAAGTGCCTCCCGCGGCCGAATCTAAAAGATTTCTAGAAGCAAAATTCAATCCGGCATAAAAATTCTGAACAATCATCCATAAATTTAAGGGAAAACTTTGTTTTTACCACTCTAGTTTTTGCCCACTTTGATTATGCCACTCTAGAATTTGAAATTTCACTTTTGCCACTCTTAGCTTTTGACAATATATCACTTTTGCCATTCAGTGGCAAAAGCAAAATTTTCAGAGTGGCAATTGTGATACATTGTCAAAAGCTAAGAGTGGCAATAGTGAAATGAAAAATTATTGATTTTGCCACGGAATGGCATTTGTGATGTATTGTCAAAAGCTAAGAGTGGCAAAATTGAGATGTCAAATTCTAGAGTGGCATAAGCAAAATTGGCAAAAGCTAGAGTGGTAAAAACAAAGTTTTCCCTAAATTTAAACCATGAGTAGGGCAATTACGTATCATTAATTTTATTCTCTCCCAAGCTTGTGTAACATGTTCATGATCAAGTTGCTTAAAGTTCATAATATCGTTTCTAAGAGAGATGATCTTAGCGGGAGGAAAATACTTAGAGATAAAAGCATCTTTGCACTTGTTCCATGAATCAATACTATTTTTAGGCAAAGACGAAAACCAAGCTTTAGCACGATCTCTAAGCGAAGAAGGAAATAGCTTCAACTTAACAATATCATTATCCACATCTTTCTTCTTTTGCATGTCACACAAATCAACGAAGCTATTTAGATGGATAGCGGCATCTTCACTAGGAAGGCCGGAAAACGGATCTTTCATGACAAGATTCAGCAAAGCAGCATTAATTTCACAAGATTCAGCATCGGTAAGAGGAGCAATCAGAGTGCTAATAAAATCATTGTTGTTGGTATTAGTGAAGTCACACTATTGAGTATTATCTTGAGCCATCGTGACAAGAAAATAAACTAACACACAAGCAAACAAAAAGCAAGCGGGCAAAAAGAGGCAAATAGAGAAAGAGAGGGAGGATAGAGAGATAGAGAGGGCAAATAAAACGACAAGGGTGAAGTGGGGGGGAGGAAAACGAGAGGCAAATGGCAAATAATGTAATGCGGGAGATAAGGGTATGTGATGGGTACTTGGTATGTTGACTTTTGCGTAGACCTCCCCGGCAACGGCGCCAAAAATCCTTCTTGCTACCTCTTGAGCACTGCGTTGGTTTTCCCCGAAGAGGAAGGGATGATGCGGCAAAATAGCGTAAGTATTTACCTCAGTTTTTGAGAACCAAGGTATCAATCCAGTAGGAGGCTACGCACGAGTCCCTCGTACCTGCACAAAACAAATAAATCCTCACAACCAACGCAAATAGGGGTTGTCAATCCCTATAAGGCCACTTACGAGAGTGATATCTGATAGATATGATAAGATAATATTTTTGGTATTTTTATGATAAAGATGCAAAGTAAAATAAAGGCAAAGGAAATAACTAAGTAGTAGGAGATTAATATGATAAAGATAGACCCGGGGGGCATAGGTTTCACTAGTGGCTTCTCTCAAGAGCATAAATATTCTACGGTGGGTGAACAAATTACTGTTGAGCAATTGACAGAATGAGCATAGTTTTGAGAATATCTAGGTATGATCATGTATATAGGCATCACGTCCGAGACAAGTAGACTGACTCGTGCCTGCATCTACTACTATTACTCCACTCATCGACCGCTATCCAGCATGCATCTAGAGTATTAAGTTAAAAACAGAGTAACGCCTTAAGCAAGATGACATGATGTAGAGGGATAGAATCATGTAATATGAGGAAACCCCCATCTTGTTATCCTCGATGGAAACAATACAATACGTGCCTTGCTGCCCTTAATGTCACTGGGAAAGGACACCGCAAGATTGTACCCAAAGCTAAGCACTTCTCCCATTGCAAGAAAGATCAATCTAGTAGGCCAAACCAAACTGATAATTCGAAGAGACTTGCAAAGATAACCAATCATACATAAAATAATTCAGAGAAGATTCAAATATTATTCATAGATATACTTGATCATAAACCCACAATTCATCGGTCTCAACAAACACACCGCAAAAAGAAGATTACATCGAATAGATCTCCACAAGAGAGGGGGAGAGCATTGTATTGAGATCGAAAAAGAGACAAGAAGCCATCTAGCTACTAACTATGGACCCGTAGGTCTGAGGTAAACTACTCACACTTCATCGGAGGGGCTATGATGTTGATGTAGAAGCCCTCCGTGATCGATGCCCCCTCCGGCGGAGCTCCGGAACAGACCCCAAGATGGGGTCTCGTGGATACAGGAAGTTGCGGTTGTGGAATTAGGTTTTTGGCTCCGTATCTGATCGTTTGGGGGTACGTAGGTGTATATAGGAGGAAGGAGTACGTCGATGGAGCAACAGGGGGCCCACGAGGGTGGAGGGCGCGCCTGGTGGGGGTGGGCGCACCCCCCTACCTCGTGGCCTCCTCTCTTGTTTCTTGATGTAGGGTGCAAGTCTCCCAGGTCTTGTTCGTTTAGAAAATCACGTTCCCGAAGGTTTCATTCCGTTTGGACTCCGTTTGATATTCCTTTTCTTCGAAACCCTAAAACAGGCAAAAACAACAATTCTGGGTTGGGCCTCCGTTTAATAGGTTAGTCCCAAAAATAATATAGAAGTGGATAATAAAGCCCAATAATGTCCAAAACAGTAGATAATATAGCATGGAGCAATCAAAAATTATAGATACATTGGAGACGTATCAGGAGGCTGTTCTTCCCTTGTACTGTTCATCATCAGCCCTAGAGGCAATCCACCACCACCACACTAGAGTAGGGTATTACACCACAACGGTGGCCCGAACCAGTATAAACCTTGTGTCTTTCTGTGTTGCGAGTTCGTCGAGTTCGTCCGTGAGATCTTAGCGAGCTAGGGCGTAGATTGGTAGGAAGGAAAGACTTCGCGCGAACCCCAGTGTTCGAACCTTAAGGGTTTGCCGGAACCCCACATCCGACATTTGGCGCGCCAGGTAGGGGTGCGCCAGAGCCCCTCCTCCACCGGCCATCTCATCGACGCTCCCCAGCCACGATGTCCGGCGACTCAAGGGCCGGCTCCGACCGCTGGGCAGCCTGGCCAGCCTGGCCAGCGCCGCCTACCCATGAAGGTCTTGACCCCGCACTCCAGGCGGCACGGGCGCCGCCAAACTCCGCCAGGCGTGGGCAGCACACCCATGCGTCATCCACCCTCACCCCACGACAGGTACGGGCAGCCGCAAGAGCGGTGAGCCATGCCGCAGCAACGGCACCATACTCACGGCGAGAGCAAGCAAACATGCAGGCAGCGCTCACCATGGCAAGGGAGCTGCTACGGTGCAGGCTATTGGAAAGTGGTCGGGACACACTGTTGGAGCGTGTTGCCGAACTGCTGGATGCAGCGGCGTCGGGAGCGCCACCCTTCTGCCATCGACTTCCTCCCCAGGCCGCTGCAGGGCCGCGCGGCGAACCTCACCACATCTGCGAGCCATCAACTACGCCGGGGGGCTTCATCAACATCAGCACGGCCTGCGGCGTAGGGGGATCCGACTCCCCCATGGCGCCCGCAGCAGGCGCGGGCGCAAGCGTCGCCCCCACGGTCCCAGCCGGATGCCGTGCTGTCATCCCTAGGGCGCCACCATGGGTCGAGCAACATGGAGCGTGGGGCACCACAGTGAGGTGATCGTGGTAACGGCCCCGGAAGCCTACGTGCCCTGCATGATGGACCAAGGGTACGCACCAGAGGATGACCCTGGCTCGTTCGTTGGAGAAGATTGGGGAGAGGGGCGCTAGGAGTCAAAGCCTTCCAAGAACCAATGGAGAACCACAATGATCGCGCCGACAACGGCAACTACAGGGTACCGCTAATCTCTCAGGAACAGGCTTATGCTAACCATGGGCTGCAGATGAATCAGGTTGCAGCGTCGATCGATGACCCTGGCACGGCGGCACCCATTCCAACAAGGGAGACACGCTGGGGGCCGCCGGGAGGAAGCCAGGAGCGAGGCCCCTCCCCAAGGCACGCGAAACTAGGAGACACCCAGAGGTAGGCCCTCTGCCGGGGTGGCTTCTGCGACCCTTCCCCCGACAGAGGACCCGTGGTTGCCGAGGGAACCGCTGGCGTCCCCTTTCCCTCTTTTGTGTCGTCCTGGTGACCGGTCGGCTCAAAGGAGGTCGAGGGTGGCGAAAGGCGGGGCCCTCGTCTGGCGATATGAAGCTAGGTCGGTACATGTGAAGAAGGCCCGGTGCCTGTGAAGCTCGCCGCCCGTGTACTCTCACGTAATAATGAGTTGGGGATGTACACGCCCCGGAGTCTCAGGGGCGCCATCCTCAGGCCCTAGGGCTCCCTCACATGCCTAGTGGCAGCACTTACCTCCGCGCTGGTGATAAGACTTGAAGACCCGAAGACAAGACTAGGTGTCAGACGCGGCCTTTTGCTTTGGATCTCTCTTTCTTTGGCTTTGCTTTCTGGATCTGGACTTAAGTTGAAGCTGAATTTTTATCGAGGCGCGTGGGGGGTGCCTTTTTCTCGTTCGAGCCATTTCTTGCCTTCTGGATCTCGTTTGGTTTGGGACTCATGTCCATCGCCTTTGCCTCGCAAATCTCCTTGTGAGCCGGACCGCGCAAAGCACACGCTCATCGAGCACACACTAGCACTGCGCCTGGTGCTCACCTCTTATGGGCCCCCCTCGAACAGGGCGGTAAGCTCCGCAGGATTCTCAGGAACTCGTCGCCGCGCGACCCAGCCCTAAGCTGGTGCTGACTAAGGTAAACCGCATTAGGGAACTCACCCCCGGCTTCATGAGCTCACGAGGACATATACCCACATCACATAGGAAAGTAAAAAATGCAATTTTCTTACACGAGGGGCTCCCCCTCTCAAAATGCTCTTACAAGTCTTCCAGGGGCCACGCCCAAGTTTTGCGTGCAGGATGAAACAACAGGAGAATACAGGATCGGCCAAAGATATCACTCGCTACATCACCCACGGACGCATCACTCGCGTCGTCGTCATCTTCATCGGTATCGTCGCTGCCGTCGACGACGCCCCCGTCACCATCGTTGACCACGTCACCTTCATCTGCGACGACAACCACCGCGTCATCCTCCAAGGTGAAGGTCATGACCAACGCATCGACATGGTCCTCTACCTAGCGCGCCAGGTCGCCCCAGACGGCCGTGGGTACGGGGGCAATGGCGTCGTCGAAGTCGAAGTTGGGGTCGGCATTCAGGAGGTGGCTGAAGACACGGGAGAAGGCACGCTGAAGCAGGCCACGACCCCTCTCCTCCACGAGCTGTCGAGCTCTGGCAGATTGAGCCTCCAGGCGCGTAACCACCTCGGTGAAGAAGATTAGGTGGCTGACGTAGTCATTCGAGTGAGGGGCCGGGGCGTTCTCGTCACAGATGTAACCCAGGACCGTGTTGGCCCTATTCCGAAGGTCTTGAAGCATAGGAGCATGCTCGCGCTCCAGCGTTCGACATTGGAGCACTTCCTCCCTGTTTTGCCGTGCGACGACCTCGGTGTCGTCAACTCGTCTCCGGAGGGAAAGCAGCTCGGCGCGGGCGGAGGCCAAGTCCGCCTACGCCGTGACCAGGGCGGCGGTTGTGGCCTCCACACGCCTCTCAGCCTCGTCCAACCTGGGCCTGAGGGCGGCGGCCCTGCCCGCACCCTCTTGACCGGCGAGCTTCAGCTTCAAGTCAGACCTACCCTCCAGATCTGCGCGAACCTCGGCCACCCGGCGATTGATCTCCTCCTCGACTCTGGCCTCGCGGGCCTCGACGACATCTTCTGCTTGAGCAACTTGACACTCCCTCGTCTCCAGTCGCTTTAGCTCGAGGCTGCGTTCCACGGCTTCTAGGGCCAGCGCCTCCTCGCGCTGCCGGACCTCCTTTTCCTCCGCAGGTGTCCCCCTCAGTGATGCAAGAGCGGCCTCACACGCCTCCACCTGCTGCTCAAGGGACGCGCTCCAGGCTTGAAGCCCCCACACGCTCTCCTCCGCGGCCTCGCGGTGGTGATCGGCCTCATGATCTTCTTACAAAGCTCGTGAGCGGGCCTCATTGGCAATCTTCAGGGTCGCCTCGGCCTTCGCATTCTCGAGGTTGCGCTGATAGCGACTGAGGTTGATGGCCACTCGCAGCTTACGCCGCTCCTCCACCAACCGAAGACCTTCAGCCTCAAGACGCGAGTCGACACTCGCAAGCTCTTCACCAAGGCGGCTCATCGCGCCCATCGCCTCCTAGAAGAGCTCGTGGTGGACTATGCTGCGGCCACGCTCGAGCTCGAACACTCGACCCGCCTAGTCCTCCACCTCGGGGGCTGCGGGGGGAGCATCATGTGGAGCACCACCTCCCGGTTGGGGGCTGGGGGCTGGCAACGTGCCTGACGTCAGCCCATCCTCGCGAGGAGCCCAAGCTGAACGAGGCTTGCTGCTTGAAGAGGAACCGAAGACCGAGGTCAGCCAGCGACTATTCATGAGCAGAGGAGGAGCCTTGGGCACGCCCGCCGAGCTCCACGCCAGACCATGGGCGAGGGGCAGCCAAACCACGGACTCAGCACGTCCTGAAGGCGGGGACGCTCCTCCGACCGAACCTGCTCCAGGGGCGGCAAGCAGGCCAGGAACGCTCAACGTCGACGGGGGAGTCGATGAAGGAGGAGGCCGCTTCTCAGAAGACGCAACAGCCTCACCAGAAGGAGCCTTGGAGGACAGGCGTCAGGATAAGAAGACCACACACAAAAAGCCACGGCGACGAGACACTTACGCGTCAATAGCGATGTACTTCCGTCGCTTCAATGGCCCGAAGATCTTGCTGCTGCCGGGGGATCCCTTCCTCTTGCGAAGCTCCTCGAAGTCCACACAAAGGCGACCGAAGTGGTGGACGTGACGACCGGTGCGCGGCGGAGCCGAAGAAGACTCAAGCGGGATGACCTCAGGGGAGCCCGGCTGAGGCGAACAGCCCGGCTCCTCCCCACTGCGACCTCCCGAGGCTCCTGGAGCCTCAGCCTCAGGAGCCGCATGCCGCATCTCCTCGTCAACCGACGCCTCAGTAGGGGGATCACAGGCCCCCGAGGACGACGCCCCCGGATCACCACCCGGCATGTGCTCCTCAGCACCTGAGCTGCCGGCCTCCGTCGTAGCTCGCTCCCCCGCATCGCCACCTGGGGAGAGCCCGACACGGCGGAGAAGAAGGGGACCACAATGACGGGGTTCTCGCGGGGCCCCACCAAGCCGACTGGGCGCAACCACCACTCATCAAAGGAAGGCATGTTCGCGACAAATGTGGCTTTGTTCTCACAGCGGTACAACATGCAGCTGTTCCTGGGCATCTCTTCTGGCAGAGGGACACCTGACAGGACTGTGAGGATTGTCTACCGCGCAGCGAGAGGAAGCCCCTCCTCCTGAAACCTCATGTTGTCCTGTCTGCTGAGCAAGTCCCACATCGGGCGAGAATGGCGCTGGAGCGGAGGAACTCGACGCCTAACGAACTCCCTCATCACCATGGGCGCAGTCACACCAAGATCCTTCAAGCACCTCAGCTTGGCCCAGACAGGGGCAAGGCAGGGGCTCGAGAGCTTCTGATGACCCCAGCCGGAGTTTGGAATAGCAGGCCCCACCGGAGCTTGGAGCAGAGGATTGAGCACACCGGCGTCAACAAACACCCATCATGTACGGAACTCACTCCTGGATGAAGGGAGCTCGAAGTCGATCCCCATGCCTGCTGTCGCAGCCATGGCCTGGAAGCCCACACACCCTGAGCTCTGCCGGGGACCGGTGAGATGCAACGAGAAGAAGTGGCGGAGGAGTGCCATGGAGGGGGCAATGCCCACCATGGCCTCGCACACGAAGGCGAAGACGGCGAGAAGGGTCACATCCTGAGGATCGAGATGGAGCATGTGGATCTTATAGTGCCCGAGCACCGCGTTGAAGAAGGTGGAGAAGGTAGGAATCAAGCCAGCCCAGAGGGCATCAATGAAGATCGGAACCTCGGTAACTGCCCGAGCCATGCTGGTGCGAGACATGGGCCAAGCCGGCGTCTCTCCCCACTCGTTGAAACTGGGGGCAAGCATGGGGCGCACCTTGTCCATGGCCTCGTCGTTGAGCACCTGAGGCTGGCCGAGTGCCTGCTCGAAGGACGGAGGTGCAGTTGGCGAGGACAAGGGTTTCTTCCCCTTTTCGGCTTGCTTCGGCGCCATGGCGATGAACCGAGAGGAGCGCAAGTTGGATTGGGAAGACGGAGCAGGGCGTCGAGGGAGCAAGGAGATTGGAAGAGCCGGGCATGGCGAAGGAAGAATAACTGTGTAAGAGGAGGGGCCGTATAGCCAGGCGGATTCAAGGGCAGCATGGGGAAGCAGAGACGCCCACGACCAGTCAACCGCCACGCGTCAACCGAGGCCGCATGCTTTTGGGACCCGCAGTGCTCCGTACTTGGCTCTTGGCTTCGCTGCAAAGCCAAGCCTGAGCGCACCTTGGGCCCGGGGGCTACTGTTGGCGTCCTGGGAATGGGGGTCCCCAGACTTGCCTGCCTGCGGCCCGCGGGGTGGCTGAGCCAGCAGGCCTTACGGCCCATCATCACCAACAAAGCACCCAAGACCCTCGTGAGGGTCCAAGCATCGCGAGGCGGACGACGCAAGGCCTACTTGGGAGTGACCTAGCCAAGCAGGCTCATGAGGAGAGGAGATATCAAGGTGGGGCAAACCTCACGAGACCCTCGTGACGTGAGCCATGACACACGACACCAGGCGGGCGCCAGGCGGGTGCCAGCGCGCGCGGCGTCCTTGTTTCCTCTTTGGTGCTAAGGAGGCAAGCGCAGGCGAGGAGTACCGAGGCATTAGGGAAAGGTTTCCATTTCGGTGCAACAAGACCAAGGCCAGAAGGACGACAAGATGGAGGTCATCGTGGATCCCAAGACGGCGTCACCACCACAGCTTTTCGTAGGCGAAGACCACTTTTGTTAGGATAGCTTGTACTAGCTGCCCCCCTTCAAATTAGCCCGCCATTGTTGGGTCCCTTCCCACTCGATATTTGGGAAGAGGACCAGG
The DNA here is from genome assembly GCF_018294505.1 of Triticum aestivum. Taxonomy (NCBI): domain Eukaryota; kingdom Viridiplantae; phylum Streptophyta; class Magnoliopsida; order Poales; family Poaceae; genus Triticum; species Triticum aestivum. The sequence goes on from NC_057809.1 coordinate 458,746,572, forward strand.
GCCAATATAAATAGGACTAGCCACCACCTTAGTAAGGACGGATCATTTCAGACCATCCACACACACAAGCTCACCGAGCTCAAGAACACCTCAACCTCAGGAGGTTGTTCTTCCCTTGTACTGTTCATCATCAGCCCTAGAGGCAATCCACCACCACCACACTGGAGTAGGGTATTACACCACAACGGTGGCCCAAACCAGTATAAACCTCGTGTCTTTCTGTGTTGTGAGTTTGTTGAGTTCGTCCGCGAGATCTTAGCGAGCTAGGGCATAGATTGGCAAGAAGTAAAGACTTCGCGTGCACCGCAGTGTTCGAACCTTAAGGGTTTGCCGGAAGCCCACATCCGACAGGGTCCACGAAGTCGCTCTTCCGCCCAGCTTGAGAAGAGAGCAGCTTCTGCTTACTTAACTGACTCGGATGCAAACCACACATATTAGTACCAATGGATTGGATAGCTAGGATGGAGGTGGGAGGTGGAATAACATGAGATACCTTTTCAGGCCCACCAGCAGAAGAGGAGCAAGGAACAAAAGGATCTTTCCTAGGCTTGACCTTGGATGTCACAACTCTCTTGTCAGACACAGGTGGCACCCTGAACCCATCGTACTTGTTTGTACGAGCACTTCTACGGAGGAGGACAGTATCCACATGGGCAGTTCCACTTTGCATCATATGGCCAATTGGATCTGGTCCTGGCGCAGGGTTATTAAGTACCTCCTTGCGGGCTTGACCAACTACCTGGAGATCAGCCCTAACTAGCACAGCACAACCATCCACAGTAGACATGTCAATCACTAGGCCAAGACAAAAAGTAGATATGAAGAAGCTCCCAAACACATCACATTCTGGCATCAATTGTGCAAGCAGAGCCAAACACATAGAGTTCATCTGACACTGAATGAAACTAAACGGGTTGAGAGGGAAGCAAGCTGAACTTGGCATCATAGGTGGCAGAATCGAGCGGGTGTAGATCCTTTTGAGCATGCATCCCATCCACCGCAGCAGCTCTTCGTTAATAGTGACAAGGATTGCAGATTCAGAACCCCCAGCTCTCACGAAAGCAAACTGGGCCTCAAGGACGCCATTGATGAAGTTATCTGCTAGCTGCTCCACATGAGAATATTCTGACCAAGCATCAAAGAGATTGTCTGTGATGTTATGCTCCTGTGTCACTCCATCCATGAGAGAGGGGCCATCGTACTCAATAAGTTCTGAAGCTGAAACAAGTATACAGGGGAGGGACGATCAGCCAGGCTCTCCAACCGTTGTCTTGAACTTGGTCCTGCACCTGCTCGTTACCATTCCAAAGCGCCTCATTAGCAAACCGTTGCGCCTCCAACTCATCAATCCTTGCTTGCTGCATGAGAGTATTGTACGGCAGTTGATATGGATGTGGTGAAGCATTTAGCAATGGTGTAGCATCCTCATTCCCACGCAGGCCCGGGATAGTGTTTCTACCATTCAACACATAAACTGGAACTGACCAAGATCTAGCTAGGTCTGGCAGCATCCCAACCCTGGTGACAACCAGGCTATGAGGAACCTCAGCAATATCCTTGATGTGACACTTGACAAGCACTCGAGCTTTGTTTTCATCTGGTTTTGGCCATGCAAGAAGCTTGCCAAACATGGATACAGCTTTATACACATAATGTTCAGTCATGTAATCCATTGGAAAAGCAAGCATAAGGATCCGGACTTCATATTCAAAAGCAGGCATTCTCATGTTAATCCCTTCATCATGGGGGATCAAAGAGAAGTAAGAATCCTCAGTTAACGCATGCGGACCATCTCTAATGGCTTCATCTCTACGGTGAACATCCGTAAAAGCAACACAACCAACAACAATCGGATAAACAAACTCATCCTCAATCTGATACTCAAGATCCTCTCTAATGATGCGATAAACTTCCTCAAGCCAAAACCTTTTTTGATGATATGGAACAGGCGGATTGATCTCAATCAAGGCATACATGTCATGATTGAGAGGCGGCTCCTTGACGACCATGGTGCTCCGCTGAATCCGATGATCTGGACCATGCTCAATGTTGGAGCCGATGGGGGTGTAGTCGAACGACCGGACCGGAAAGTTCGCCATGGCTGCAGCACTAGGGTTTTCCGGAGGAGTTGAGGCACTGGAAGCAGGGGAGAGCAGAGCAAGAATAGGGGCGGCAGGGGAGGCGTACGCAACTGGGAGGACTGTGCTGGATTGGGCCCCAAGGCGGTGGAATTGACTGCTGTGCGGGCAGGGAGTCATATCGACATGCAATGGGGGGAAGCCACGTCACAAGTATCCAGGATTTTCTGTTTCACTTTCCATCCCTGGCCCCGATTTTTACCGTGTATATCCCAATTTTCTGGCGGCTGGATACCTTGCTGTTCCACCCGACCACACACATATGTTGCTAGCTCTTTGGGCCGCCAAATATATCTTGGCCCAGCGAATCCTCCACGGCAGAAGGCATGGCCCAACAAACTACAAGACCTACACCTCTTAAGGCCGGGACAACTTGTGGCAGAGTGACCACTTTGGCTACACACTAGGCACAGGGTTTTCATGCAGCCCAATATGCATGTATTTGACTTCTCATACTGTTTAGCAGAACATAGACATTGATCAATAGGTTGAATACAACATTGATAGAAAATACCTGGACAATTAGAAACCAGATGTCCATGACGCAAACAGTTCATGCATTTCAAGAGTCTAGCATCAATACAAGCCTAAGATGGCACGTCCTTGATTTGCACCATAGACTTAATATCAATATCAGAATAGTTGGGTTGTCCGGCTTGGCGAGCCGAATAAGAGTTTGGAATCGCCAAGGATAAATCATCACCAACATCGCCGCCCCACGGATTACACGGAGTAGGCACACCGGCATCGCCGCATGGTCACTTCATCAAACCAACATTGGCCGCATCACAAGTTACGACCTGGGTCGGCATGGCTGCACTATTGCTTCTTCGAGCCAATGTCCATCACGCCGAACTACTTCAACACCTCGGCTGACATGGCAGCTACAACAACTCCTCACCGGCCTGCTCCGTCACCTTGGCTAGACCGGGGACTTGGCTATTTCTTCATCAACATACTCTGGTGACTTCGGCGTCACCAGCCGACCAGCTTCGTCACGTTAGCTGGACCAAGGGACACCTTTAGAGATTCGGCAAAAACATTCTTGGATATTGCTAAATATGCATCGGTTTCGAATTGTGTCTTTGGTCAATAGTTGGGTTGCCTGGCTCCTGCGCTTGCCTCCTACATTGCGCTTTGTTCGGCTAGGTGTGCAAAGGGAGAACCACTGCGATTATGCTTCCAGCTCACATGGTTAAGCACCTCAGTGGAGAAAGCTGAAAACTGACTGTCACAATAAGCATAAACTGGTCAGCGATCCGATGATTGTGTTAAATGACTGGCCGTTCATAACATTGGCCGAAGTGTTTATGGCTTGACCTCGACTGTCGCCGAACACTACTGAGGGCTAGTAACTGGCCTCCCAAACTAAATCCTCAATATTTTTCTCCTACATTAGAGTTGAGGTTTCATGATCATGCTTAGCATGAAAACTCAAAGAAAGGAACCGATAGTGGGACTATTTTCTTTGGAAGACATTTCTTATGTTAAACAGTAATATAACATATCTCTCTGTGTACCTTTCTTTATAAAACCGTATGGCCAGATTTCCTTGTTTGTCGTAAATCTTTCCCCTCATAAAGGCTTTATAAACTAGGACAAAAACTCCTCGGCTCCTGGCCGAGGAGGTGGAAGCCGATGGTTGGTCAACAAAGTTTTGTACAATGCGGATCCAAGCATTAATGATGTAAAGTACTTGGATACATTGAGTCATTACACATAACTTGTGATTTTACTATGGATATCGATCCTTAATTCGGCCACCCGTGCCCCCATTAAGGCTCGGGGGCTACTGGGCTTCGGGCTTATTATTTACAAATATTAAAGGGGCATATCGATCCCCTAATCTGGTGTTGCCACCCGACCAGTGTCTCGGGGGCTACTGCATTGCCTATCCAATGCAGAAAATTTTAAGTGCAATATAGTTTCCAAGGAGATTATGATCCTTAGGTTGGTCGGCCGCACCCAACCTGAGTCTCGAGGACTAAGCACGCCGCCTTTGTGTCCCAAAGTATTCTGCCGAGCTAGGACTTAATCCTCAGGCCGATTTTGCAAATCAACCTGAGTCTCGGCGGCTACTGGGATCAGCGGTCTTACGTCATCCTTCAGGTGCATCTCGGGTTTTAGACCGATACACACCTTGAGGGCTACTTGCTATATATCTCAGCAGAGAATAAATTGCACCAATAAAAAATGCTGACAAAAATTTGGCCCACAGTCGGGGTGGTGCACCACCTCGGAAGCAGTCCGGCATAAAGCTCGGGCGCTAGTGGCTGGCTCCATAGAGGGCATTTCCGGCATTAAGCTCGGCTAAACTCCTTCAACTTTTTTGAACCAAGGTGATTTATGATACCTCGGATATAGTCCGGCATTGGAGCTCGGATACAGTCCTGCGTTGGAGCTTGGATATAGTCTGGCGTTGGAGCTCGGATACATTCCGACGTTGGAGATCGGAAGCGGTCCGGCGTTGGTGCTCGACTACAAAAGATACCTCGAATGCAGTTCGGCGTGGGAGCTCAGACGCAAGAGGACGCTGCCGCCCGGGAACAACTTCAAACCCGAGGTGTGGCATAAAAATAACAAAGCATTGATAAAGGTCGAAGACTTAAAAGGCTCCTCGGATACTCGACGTGTGAGATCTTCAGATTTAGCTTGGCAATCCTTAAGATAGAAGATGGGAAGATTTGTTGAACCAGTTTTCAAGACCGACAATCGAAGATGAAGAACAGTTCGGAATAATTGAGGAGCGTCCCTAACTTGAAGACTGGTTCAGGGGGCTACTAACGGTGTCCTGGACTAGGGGTACTCACCACGTCATCTCCCGATCTGTTAGATTGGGCCGAGGACCCCCATGGCCGTATACTCATGGGCCAATTCGGAAAGTTGACGCATACATGGAAGATTCCATAAGACTTGGTGATCAAGACAAGGACTCCTCCCCACCGGCGTATTTGGCTAGGACTCTTGTTATCCTAGGCCTATGGTGCATTATATAAACCGAGGCCAGGATAGTTAATAGATATATACAAACAATCATACCATAGGCTAGCTTCTAGGGTTTAGCCTCTACGATCTCGTGGTAGATCAACTCTTGTAATACTCATATCATCAAGAACAATCAAGCAGGACGTAGGGTATTACCTCCATCAAGAGGGCCCAAACCTGGGTAAAAATTGTGTCCCCTGCCTCCTGTTACCATCCGCCTTAGACGCACAGTTCAGGACCCCCTACCCGAGATCCGCCGGTTTTGACACCGACAACCCGCTTGCCATCCATCCATAATGTGATACAATTTATCATCCAAGATGGAATTCCAATATAATTCTCTGAAATGGGACCCAAGAAAGACTGGAACAGCAGAAGGCAGCTTATCATGACAGTTGCAAACCATATCACCAATTCAAAGCTGAGTAATAGGATCCGAAATAATCGGAAATTGAAATTTTCCAAATGAGATGTCATTGGTGATCGGATCTCTCTCGGAGTTCCTCTCCTGCGAGGTGGATTGAACAATCTTGGCTTGCTGATCCTATAGCCATTTAGATTTAACAGCTACAGATCTAAACCCCACCCCAGACAGATGACAATCCGCATGCCAACCAATATCGGGATGATCCGAAACTGAGTTAATCTCACCACGGAAGAGGTGAAAATGAAAAACAAAATCTGGCCAAATCCGATCCTTAAGGCCATAGATAAAATGTCCCACCGATTAGAAGCCACGAAGAACCGAAAACAGCGATCACTTAATCGCAAAACCCTAAAACCCGAACTGATACCACCAATGCAAGATTGTAAGGCAAGTGCTACTGATTCCTCTGTCAATGGAAAGGATGTCGAGGAGAATGAAACAACCAGGAAGAATTCCTTAGAAGATCTGGGATGGGTCGACGAGAAGTGCACCGTGGATCTGAATTTGTCACGTACCTGAGATTCAATCGCCAAACCCAGGGAGAAGTCCCAATGGAGGAGACTCTCTATAGCGTCGTGGTGGCTGCCACGGCCAGAGTGGCCGGTGACCAGATGGTGGCCGCCGGGGCCGGAGCGGCCACCGGCGGTGGTGGCTAGGGAGTCGCCTAGGAGGGGAGCCGTACACTCATTGGAGTAGTGTCTGGGTCTTCCACAATTGTAGCAATTATGCTCACGACTAGAAGATCTTTTGTCATTGTAGGACCTTGACTTGGAACTTATTTCTTTGCTTCTACTCTTGTAGAACTTGTTGAAGTTCTTCACCATTAGGATCAATTCCTCATTGAAGACTTGTTTCTCACTTGATGATGTAGGAACATCGCATGAGGCTTTGTAAGCACCACTTGACTTGTTGTGAAGCTCTTCTTTATCCTTGAGTGACATCTCATGAGCAACAATTCTCCCAATGACTTCTGCTGGCTTGAGATCTTTATAATTGGGCATCATTTGGATCAATGTGCACACAGTATCATATTTTCCATCCAAGGCTCTTAGGATCTTCTTGTTGATGAATCTGTCGGTCATCTCTTCACTTTCTAAGCCGGCAATCTCATTTGTGATGAGAGCAAGCCTAGAGTACATTTCAGTGAACCTTCACCATCCTTCATTTTGAACTTGTCAAGCTGACTTTGAAGCACATCCAATTTGGATTCCTTGATGGAGTCAGTACCTTCGTGCATATCAATCAAGGTATCCCAAATTTCCTTTGCATTCTCAAGACGGCTAATTTTGTTGAATTCTTAGGGGCACAATCCATTGAAGAGGATATCGCAAGCTTGAGCATTGTATTGCAACATCTTCAACTCTTCTGCATTAGCTTCACTATTCGGTTATATCCCATCAAAGAATTCGCCTTGCAAGCCAATACACACAATAGCCCAAACGACGGGGTTATGTCCAATAATATGCATTTTCATCTTATGCTTCCAACTAGCAAAATTAGTACCATCAAAGTAAGGACCTCTACGGTGGTAATTTCCCTCGCTAGACACCATACCCTCCTAGGTTGTGAAACCAAGGCAAATTGAGACCAATGCTTTGATACCACTTGTAGGATCGGAAGTATGTCTAGAGGGGGGTGATTAGATTAGTTGACCAAATAAAAATCTAGCCTTTTCCCAATTTTAAGTCTTAACAGGTTTTAGCAACTTATCACAAGTCAAGCAATCGACCTACACATGCAAATCTAAGAGTATAACAATAGAATGTAAATCATTGCATATGAAGGTAAAGGGGAGGAGTTTGGAGGGAGCAAACACAATGTAGACACGGAGATTTTTGGCGTGGTTCCGACAGGTGGTGCTATCGTACATCCACGTTGATGGAGACTTCAACCCATGAAGGGTAACAGTTGCGTGAGTCCACGGAGGGCTCCACCCACGAAGGGTAATGAAGAAGCAACCTTGTATATCCCACCCTGGCCGTCGCCCACGAAGGACTTGCCTCACTTGGGTAGATCTTCACGAAGTAGGCGGTCTCCTTGCCCTTACAAACTCCTTGGTTCAACTCCACAATCTCGATGGAGGCTCCCAAGTGACACCTAACCAATCTAGGAGACACAACTCTCTAAAAGGTAATAGATGGTGTGTTGATGATTAACTCCTTGCTCTTGTGCTTCAAATGATAGTCTCCCCAACACTCAACTCTCTCTCACAGATATGGATTTGGTGGAAAGATGATTTGACTGGAAAGCAACTTGGGGAAGGCTAGAGATATATATTCATGTGGCTGGATTGGAATATCTTGGTCTCAACACATGAGTAGGTGGTTCTCTCATAGAAAATGAATGGTGGAAATGTAGGCATGTTCTGATGGCTCTCTCCATGAATGGAGGAAGGGTGGAGGGGTATATATAGCCTCCACACAAAATATAACCATTACACACAATTTACCAAACTCGGTGGGACCAAATAGTTAAACTCGGTTAGACCGATTTAGTTCAAAATGTGAACGTTAGGATTTTTGGTGGGACTGATTTCATTAGGGTTAGGGCATAGCGTAATCTTGGTGAGACCGATCACATAAACTCGATGAGATCGATTTCTGTAATAGGCAAACAGAGAGTTGGTCAGGCAAACTCGGTGGGGCCGATTGCTCATTTTGGTGAGACCAAAACATTACGAGAAGGAAACCGAGAGTTTGCATTGCGAACTTGGTGGGACCGATCGCTCATCTCGGTAAGATCGAAATGTTACGAAGGGAAACAGAGAGTTTGCAATCTCATCTCGGTGAGACCGAGATACCTATCGGTGAGACAGAATTGATTAAGGTTTCTGGCAGTGGCTATGTCAAATGAACTCGGTGGCGCCGGATAGATCAAATCAATGGGGCCTAGTTTGACTTTTATTTTCGGACATATGTGGATATGAGAAAGTGGTTGAGGGCTTTTGGAGCATATCACTAAGAATTTTGAGGGGTGCACATCTCTAGTCCATGCCATGCCAATCATTGAACTTTTTGAAATGATCATCTTGAAAGAGTATTAGTTCAATGAGCTATATGTTGTTAATAATTACCAAAACCACCCAGGGATTAGTTGCACTTTCACTTTGCTTATAGACGTATGCCTTTTGGTTTATGTAATGCACCTGCTACCTTTCAAAGATGTATGACTGCTATATTTTCTGACTTTTGTGAAAAGATTGTTGAGGTTGTCATGGATGATTTCTCCGTTTATGGAACTTGTCTTGATGATTGCTTAAGCAACCTTGAGCGAGTTTCACAGAGATGTGAAGATACTAATCTTGTCTTGAATTGGGAGAAGTGCCACTTTATGGTTAATGAAGGTATTGTTTTGGGGCATAAAATCTCCGAAAGAGGTATTGAAGTTGATAAAGCTAAAGTAGATGCTATTGAAAAGATGCCGTGTCCTAAAGATATCAAAGGTATAAGAAGTTTCCTTGGTCATGCTGGTTTCTATATGAGGTTTATTAAAGACTTCTCTAAAATTTCTAGGCCTCTCACTAATCTCTTGCAAAAATATGTTACATTTGTTTTTGATGATGATTGTGTAAAGCATTTGAAATACTTAAGAAAGCCTTAATTTCTGCACCTATTATTCAACCACCTGATTGGAACCTACCCTTTGAAATTATGTGTGATGCCATTGATTATGCTGTTGGTGTTGTTCTAGGACAAAGAGTTGATAAGAAATTAAACGTTATCCATTATGGTAGTAAAACTCTAGATAGTGCTCAAAGAAATTATGCTACTACTGAAAAGGAATTTTTAGCGGTTGTGTTTGCTTGTGATAAGTTTAGACCTTATATTATTTGTTCTAAAGTAACTGTTCATACTGATCATGCTACTATTAAATATCTTATGGAAAAGAAAGATGCTAAACCTGGAATTATTAGATGGGTTCTCTTGCTACATGAATTTGATTTTCATATTATTGATAGAAAGGGTGCTGAAAACCCTGTACACTACAAGAAAAGAGACATCCGTGACATTTTGGGCCGAACAAAACTTTTTTGTCATGCTTATGACACTTCTATGACGATAATTGTGACAAAACCTGGTATCATCATAGATGTGGTGGGCTCCTACTTCTATGACAAAAAATCATGACATAAAATGGGCTTTTCGTCCTGGGCGGGCCGAAGATGCAACTGCATGACATTCTTTGGGCCGTCCGTGACGGAAAAAACCATGGTAGAAGCAAGGGCTAGGAAAATATCGGGTTAGTTCCCGGTTAAGGGAGGTGGTCGGGGGCCGAGCGATGCACGATTCTCTCGTACATACGCGCGTGTGTGCGAGGCGTTGCACTCTAACTGAACCCGAGCGAGGCGTTGGGATCTAACTGAACCCGAGCGATTGCACTATCTATGTTATTGAACCCGGGCGATCGATCCCTTGCTGTTAACTGGACCCGAGTGATTCCTTCGCTACTGCTGCTAACTGAAGCCGATCGATGCTGCCTCTGGATGAACAGTGAGAGTTGTTGGGGGTGGGGTTGGGCGAATAGTTCCCGGTGGTTGGATGAATAGGACCCCGTGGTAGTAGAGGCCGTTGCCGCTGGATGAACATGACCCCGATCGAGCCGGTTGGGGGTGGATGAACATGACCTCGTGGAGGGGTGGATGAACAGGACCCTGTGGAGGGCTGGATGAACGGGACCCTGTGGAGGGCTGGTTAAACAGTAGCCGGTGGAGGGCTGGATGAACAGTAGCCCATGGAGGGGGTGGTTGAACAGGACCCCGTGGAGAGGGCTGGTAGAACAGTAGCCGGTGGAGGAGCGGTGGAGGCTGGATGAACAGGAGCCCGTGGATGATCAGTCGCAGGTGGATGCTAGAGGAGGTCATCGTGGATGAATAGTAGCCCGTGGAGGCTGGAGGAGGTCGACGGTGGAGATGAACAATATCCCGTGGAGTCCCGTTTTGCGGTACACCACACCCCTCCCGATGAACAGGACCCCCGTTTCGACCGTAGCGCTCTAACACAAGTTTGTTTCCTCCGTTTTACGGTACGCCACACCCCTCCCGATCAACAGGACCCCGTTTTGACCGTAGGAGGTCCAAGAGAAGTCTGTTTCCTCTGTTTTGCGGTACGCCAGACCCCTCCGGATGAACAGGATCCCGTTTCAACCGTGGTCGGTCGAACACAAGGCAGTTTACTCCATTCTGCGGCACGTCAGGCCTCGTTTCGATCGGCTGTTCCGTCCAAGCCGGTTGGCTCCCGATGAACACCAGGCATTTCGTTGCCTCCTGATGAACATGACGCATTCCATTGCCTCCCCATGAACACGATGAAGATGCAGTTTCTCCATTCCGAGCCAGCCATGTACACAAGCTCTGGCCGTATGCATGCGCGAGTAGGCGTTCGAGACCCCGCCCGTATGTACGTACATGGCCGTATTTACTTTCTTGCACATTGGCCGCTGTACGTACGTGTACATGCTATGTGCGGGCCTCTACATCGACACTGGCCACTGTACGTACGTGTACATGCTTTGACACATCGGCAAAAAATATATTTCAAGATGACTACAACTTGTTGTAAATAGAAGCCGAGCACGTTTAGAAGCCCATTTGTCCACCTGAAACTTCTTTTTTTCTGGTCAACGTGTCCATTCGTGAGAAATCTCTTGCTGTAAAACTTAAGCCTCATGGACAATAGTAACCTCGCATTCAACAGGAATAATGTGACAAAGCTTCTGTTTGCCTGGTTGGATGCATATCTTTCCATCGTTATTCACTAGTAAAAAAAGGGTCAAATGTGAGATAGTCCCGGTTTGTAACAGAACCGGCACTAATGTGTCCATTAGTGCCGGTTCCAACGGCTAGGAGGGAGGAGATCTTTAGTACCAGTTCGTGGCAAACCTTTAGCACCGGTTCGTGCCACGAACCGGTACTAATGAGAGTGGTGGCAGGATGTTGTCAGAGTGGGGCCCCTCCAGCACCTTTAGTACCGGTTCGTGCCACGAACCAGTACTAAAGGTCGTCCTATATAAACCCTTCGTCCACCGGCACTCTGTTCTTCCCCCTTTCCCCTCTCCCTCTCCTCTGTTCTTCCCTTCTTCCTCTCGAGTTCATCACAAAATTTGCCCCAAATTTGTCAAGATTTGCAGGCCCCCATCCATTCAAATGATCACAAAGGTTGGCAACTTTGTCCTTTCATCTCTCATTGCTAGATTAGCTCTTGCATTGGTTTATATAGTGATTAATTGTGGGTTTTAGTAATTTGGGAGGAATTATATGTGGTAGTATTTGATTTATATGCAAATTGAGGTCAAAATAACACTTAGTTTGCATATGTAGGTGTGGTTTACTTAGTGCCTTCTAAATCTCCATCGTAACCATCGTCGATCGCCCGCACCGTCCCGTCGCCATCACCACCTTGTGGTGAGCCTCTTGTTCATGAAATTTTATATAAAAAATTGATGTTTGTGTGATTTGGATATATAGTTACTCGTATAATTATCTTACCCGTATGTTGTTTGTTATACATAGTGCCATGGTTTTGATATCCATCCCCGTCGGCCCTCGTCCTTGTTATGATTCGGATGTGGTATATTCTCTTTTAAAACTATTTGTTGCATTTCGTGTTTATGACAAATTATGCCCATCAAGCTGACATAGATATTTGTATGTAGGAGGTAGTTGAACCGAAAATTCCAACCGACCCTATTGTTGAGAGGTTAAATTTAGTTGAAAGAGAAAATGAGGATTTGAAAGAAAAATTGAAAAGAATTGAGGGGGAGAATATGGAATTGGAGTTGCATGTTGTCGATGTCATCGATGATCACAAGATTAAGATGGAGAAAATGCGCTTGAAGATTAGAAAGATTAGAAAATATGCCATTCATAGTGAGGCTTGGTATCATTATGCTGTTGGATCAATTGTTACCTTAGTTGCAATCTTGATTGCATTTGTTGTTGCATTTAAATTCTTTAGCTAGAGAGTTATTTGTTTGTTGCATTTAAGTGTTGTATGAACTTTATGTATTGTATTAATTTGGTGTTTTCGGTGCTTTGTATTGAAGATGAGCCGGCAATGGATGTATGATGAGCGATGCTCTCCCGAGTTCATTAATGGCGTGCATACTTTTCTGCTTGCGGCTGAGGCAAACATGCGGGCGGATGGTTTTATGCCTTGTCCATCTGTTGGCTGTAAGAATGGTCACAATTACTCTACGTCAAGAACCATTCACGTCCACCTGTTTGAGTCCGGTTTCATGCCGCACTATAATGTTTGGACCAAGCACGGAGAAAGAGGGGCTATGATGGAAGACAATGAAGACGAAGAGGACGACGACAGCTATCCTGGCCATGGGTTCCCTGAATATGATGATACAACAATGAGGGAAGAAGCTGAGCCGGTAATGTGGGAAGAAGCTGAGCCGACAATGCGGGAAGAAGCTAAAGAAGAGGCATCGGATGAGCCCGCTGATGATCTAGGTCGGGCCATTGCCGATGCAAAGAGAAACTGCGCAAGTGATTTGGAGAAGAAGAAGTTGCAGCGCATGTTAGAGGATCACAAAAAATTGTTGTACCCGAATTGCGTAGGTGACAAGAAAAAGCTGGGCACCACACTGGAATTGTTGCAATCGAAGGCAGAGAATGGTGTATTTGACAAGGGATTTGGAAAGTTGCTGGTAATGATAAAGAATATGCTTCCAAAGGACAACGAATTGCCCAAGAGTACGTACAAAGCAAAGAAGGCTATCTGCCCTCTAGGGTTAGAGGTGCAGAAGATACATGCATGCCCTAATGATTGCATCCTATACCACGGTGAGTACGAGGATTTGAATGCTTGCCCGGTATGCGGTGCATTACGCTATAAGATCAGCCGCGATGACCCTGGTGATGTCGAGGGCGAGCGCCTCGGGAAGAAGATTCCTGCCAAGGTGATGTGGTATGCTCCTATAATACCACGATTGAAACGTTTGTTCCAAAACAAAGAGCATGCCAAAGCGATGCGATGGCACAGAGAAGACCATAAGAAAGATGGAAAGTTGAGAGTACCCGCTGACGGGTCGCAGTGGAGAAAAATTGAAAGAAAGTACGGGAAGGAATTTGCAGATGACGCAAGGAACGTATGATTTGGTCTAAGCGCAGATGGCATTAATCCTTTTGGGGAGCAGAGCAGCAACCGTAGCACCTACCGTGTGACTCTATGTTGGTATAACCTTCCTCCTTGGTTGTGCATGAAGCAGAAGTTCATTATGATGCCAGTGCTCATCCAAGGCCCTAAGCAACCCAGCAACGACATTGATGTGTACCTAAGGCCATTAGTTGAAGAACTCTTACAACTGTGGAATGGAATAGGTGTACGTGCATGGGATGAGCACATGGGGGAAGAATTTGACGAAAAGGCATTGCTGTTCATGACAAACAAGGGATACCGCGCATGGACGCACTGTTTGGACGATACCAACAGTACATATTTGGCTAATTGTAAGAAGAATGTGTACCTGGGACATCGTCGATTTCCTCCGAGCAGGCATCCCGTAAGAAAGAAAGGCAAGCATTTCAAAGGTGAGGCGGATCATCGGACGAAGCCTCGCCACCGTACTGGTGCTGATGTACATGATATGGTCAAGGATTTGAAGGTGATCTTTGGCAAGGGTCCTGGTGGACAACCTGTTACGAATGACGCTGACGGACATGCACCCATGTGGAAGAAGAAATCTATATTTTGGGACCTGCCCTATGGGAAAGACCTAGAGGTCCGCTCCATAATCGACGTGATGCACGTGACGAAGAATCTTTGTGTGACCCTGCTTGGCTTCCTGGGCATGTATGGGAAGACAAAAGATACACCTGAGGCACGGGAGGAGCAGCAACATATGCATGGAAAAGACGGCATACATCAGGGTCATGCAAGCTACGCTCTTACCAAAGAAGAGAAGGAAATCTTCTTTGAATGCCTGCTCAGTATTAAGGTACCATCTGGCTTCTCGTCGAATATAAAGGGAATAATAAACATGGCAGAGAAAAAGTTCCAGAACCTAAAGTCTCATGACTGCCACGTGATTATGACGCAACTGCTTCCGGTTGCATTGAGGGAGCTTCTACCGGAAAACGTTCGATTAGCCATTGTGAAGCTATGTGCATTCCTCAATGCAATCTCTTAGAAGGTAATCGATCCAGAAATCATACCAAGGTTAGAGAATGATTTGGTGCAATGTCTTGTTAGTTCCGAGTTGGTGTTCCCACCATCCTTCTTCAACATCATGACGCACGTCCTAGTTCACCTATGCGAAGAGATTAACATTTTGGGTCCTGTATTTCTACACAATATGTTCCCCTTTGAGAGGTTCATGGGAGTCTTAAAGAAATATGTTCATAACCGTGCTAGGCAAGAAGGAAGCATCTCCAAGGGCCATGAAAATGAGGAGGTCATTGAGTTTTGTATTGACTTTATTCCTGACCTTAAGCCGATTGGTGTTCCCGAATTGTGGCATAAGGGCAGACTGGATGGAAAAGGCACGCTAGGAGTGGATCAAATAATATGTATGGACGGACATTCTCTCACTGAAGCACACTACACAGTTCTACAGAATTCCGCCTTGGTGGCTCCGTATATGGAAGAACACAAGAATTTGCTATGCTCCAAACACCCGGAGCGGTCTGATGACTGGATTACATGTGAACAAACTAGAAGTTTCGCCACCTGGTTGCAGACACGTACCATGCATGACGCCTCTATTGAAGATGACATGTACTTGCTGTCCCAGTTACCATCTTCGAATATAATGACTTTCAAAGGGTACGAGATAAATGGTAATACATTTTACACGATCACCAAAGATAAGAAGAGCACCAACCAAAACAGTGGTGTCCGCTTTGATGCAGAAACCAAGATGGGAAAGGAAACATATTATGGTTATATACATGACATATGGGAACTTGACTATAGACGTGGTTTGAAGGTCCCTTTGTTTTGGTGCAAATGGGTCAATATGACACGAGGCGGGGTAACGGAAGACCCGCAGTACGGAATGACAATAGTGGATCTCAACAATCTTGCGTATGCAGACGAACCATTCGTCCTAGCCAATGATGTGGCACAGGTTTTCTATGTGAAGGACATGTCTACCAAGCCGAGAAAAAGAAAAGATAAGGAAGCGAATGCATCATACGATGAGCCAAAGCGGCACATAGTTCTTTCTGGGAAGAAAAACATTGTGGGAGTGGATGACAAGACAGACATGTCAGGAGATTATGAAAAGTTTGATGAAATTGCTCCATTCACAGTGAATATTGACCCGAGCATCCCGTTAAATGATGAAGATTTTCCATGGTTACGGCGCAAAGGGACACACGCGAAGAAAAAGTTTCACACCCAAAGATCTGGGATGTGATCGGCTTCACTATATATCATCACTTACTTCTGTGTTTCACACCCAGGAGGGAATCTCTCTAACAGTTAGGGGTAGTTATGTGTTTTGGCATTTGAAACGCGAAGAAATTTTATGTGCAAACAAATTCTTTCATGCATTTACTGATTTTTTCAGCTAAATTGAAAAACACTTCAAATGAACTCCGAAAAGGTTGAAAGTTGGCATGGTATCATAATTTCACCCACATAGCATGTGCAAAAAAGTAGAGAGGGTTACGGCAAAAACTGGATGCACTTCGTGTACAAAATGGACAATCTCTTTCGAACTATCATGGTTTCGGACGAAAACTCATCTGTTACAAAGGCATTTCATTTTTTAAATAACCTAAGCATTACCAAATTGAATATAATGATAAAACACACTAATATTAAACATAATAAAAAGAATCACTGAAAAATGTATTTTTAAAGTTAGGTTATTCGCAAACTAGTGATTCACACAAATTTCAAATAATTCAAAATTTAAAGTATTCAAATTTGGAAACTACCGGCACTAATAGAAAGTTTCTAATTTTTTGTACCTAAAGCAAAAATATTCACAAAGAAACTCTAAATGTAGCAAAAAACAACTAAAAATAAATAAAGCAGAAAAGAAAAAACTAAATGAAAAAAAGCCCACCTACTGGGCCACAACAGCTTGCATACGACTAGAAACCCAAATTCTAATTGGGCCAAGATGCAGGCCCGCTAGCCCAATAGGCCCATTTGGGCATAGCAGCAGACGTAGGCCCGGAAGGCCTGCTTATGAGAGGAGCTCGAGAGAGCTACCGCACTAGGGCTTATAAACCAGTGCGGGCGCCCCTCGGCTAGCGAGGTGGGAATAAACTTGCCGCACTGCACCTGCGCCAGCGCACCACCTTTAGTACCGGTTGGTGGCTGGAACCGGTACTAAAGGGTGGGTCTTTAGTACTGGTTCCAGCCACCACCCGGTACTAAAGGTGTGCTCTTCCCGCCACTTGGCCTGGCCAAAACAGGCCTTTAGTACCAGGTGGTGGCACCAACCGGTACTAAAGGTGTCCCCTATATAACAAACACTTCGAAAAATTTCAGTTTCTCATCTCCCACTTCTCTCTGCCGCCACCCCGTCCCGCGTCGTCGCCGCCCCTGTCGCGTCGTCCCCGTCGACTCCGCGACGCCCCTGTCCTCGTCGCGTCGTCCCCGTCGACTCCATGCCTCCCCCGTCGCCGACCCGTCCCCGTTTCCGCACCGGCCCGTCGTCGTCCCCTCGCCTCGCCATCGTCGCCGCCTTGGATCGACCTCGCCTCGCCGTCGCCTCGTCCTCGCCCGCGCGCTGTGAGCCCCTCCCCCGGCCCCTCTCCTCCCTGCAATCGATCAAAGCCAGCGCATCGCCGGCACCGGCCATAGCTACTGCACACACACACGCGCGCGCGCACACACACACACACACACTACACGCGCGCGCACACACACACACTACACGCGCGTACACACACAATTTTTCTGTTTTTAGTTTTTAGTTTTTTCTGTTTTTCTGTTTTACATACAAAGTTTTAGATGAATTAATTAATTAGATTAGATTAATGTCAAATAGTATATAGAAATGTTAGTTATAATATATATAACTTCAAAGGTTTTTTGCCGTTTTTATACAAATGTTATAGAAATGTTAGTTATATAGAAATGTTAGAAATTTTGGAAATGTTAGTTTTAGCTAGATGAATTAGATAAATTTCAAATTGTTAGACGATGATCGATGTTTTTTTAGTTTCTTATATTTTTTGTTATAAAATTTAGAGTTTGCATATATGAAATCACAATCCATCATTTAAAAAATATTACTTTACTTTTGCGGCATATAGTATTTGTTGTCGATGATGCCCGGCCCGTATCCTCGCCGTCGACCCGTTCGCGACGACGTCCTGCTTTAGAGGACCCATGTTCGGGACTAGGCTCCGCCGGGCTGGCACTGGGAGGTGCTACCTTCAGGGGCGCGACGCTTGGTGAGGAACCCAGCCCCGGGTCCCGTCGTCGACCCTGATCTCCTTTGGTGGCGTTCGCGTGGGCCACTTTCGGTGCGAAGGGAGCCGGCCCCACCGGAGGTGGTACGTCGCCGTGTTAGGGGGGAGGACGAGCACGTGCATCGCTACATGGCTGCTATGGACGTCAGGTTCTCCATTACCTGGCAGGTTCTTTGGGGAGATCACCCGAGCTATGATCCAGTGATGGTTCCTTCACTTTGGTTGTCCACCGCCCACGCCTCAGGAACCGCGAGTGGCCTAGATTACTCTTTAGTATTCGATCTTTATTAGCTAGCTAGCTAGTGATGTATTTGATATATATAATTCGAGATGATGTATTTGAGATTATATCTATTATTCGAGACGATGTATTCGAGATTATATTCGATGATGCTTATTATGTACTATGATTGATTCAGTTTTTCCTTATTAATTGATTGCATCCATGCATTGTAATTTGAATACTAAATTGTTTCATATTTCTTTTGGATTAGTTAAATAAAAGCTATGGCAGACAATACCGGCAGAGAGGGAGAAGAGACCCTGTTCGATATCATACGCCATCCCCGGGCGACGCAATGCTGGATAGATACCCCATGGATGACATCATGGAGAACACTAACTGCGAGCTACACTTCAAAATGAAGAACATATCCATGAAGGTGGTGGACGCCATTGCTTTTACAACCCCCCCCCCCCCCCCCCGAGGCAACCTTCCATTGCAACCCGATTCCAGCGGGCTATGCTCGTGTCTTGGTTGATGAGGTGGTGGACCAATATTCGAGGCTAGAGATTGACATTCCTGGAGGTGACGAGGAGCACACATTGGGAGAGGCCAAACATCGTATCATCCTATGGAGAAAGGATTGCATCATCTTTCGAAGGCCACCGACACCGCGTCAGCCGACTCCTCGTCGAAGTCCGCCACCAAGTCAGCAGACTCCCGCTCCTCCAAGTCCACCAACGCGTGAGGCCACTCCTCCTCCTCCAAGTCCGGCAAAGCGTCAGGCCACTCCTCCTCCAAGTCCGACACAGCCTCAGACCACTCATCCTCCAAGTCCGGCACAACTTTAGGCCACTCCTCCTCCAAGTCCAGCACAGCTTCAGGCCACTCCTCCTCGTCCAACTCAGCCACGTCAGCCGTCTCCGCCGCCTCAGCAAGCACGGAAGAGAGCCGCCACAGCAATGGTGTGTAGCGGTACAAGTCAAGGTAGGACGGGAGGTACAGGAGGAGGCAAGCGATTTCAATATGGTCCAAGCAGCCTTGCGCCTCTTCCGCAGAGGCCTTACGACAAGTCCGAGGAGGAAAACGCAGCCATGTTGAAGGCCGAGGTGGAAGCCCATTTTGCACCGAAACCGCCACCGCCGCCAAGGGAGAAAGTGCCTGAGGAAAAGATTGACCACTTCATTCGTATGGCTAGACCACCAGCTCCCAAGCCTGTTGACACATTCTATGAGCGCCACCTCAGGAAGTTAAATCGAGCACGTCTACAGAAAGAGGCGAGCTCAATCTCGAGCAAATCAGCTGGCAAAAAATGCGGTAAACCCGTTCTCCAGCTGGGAGAACAGGCGGCGCAATCAATCCCCCCGCTTGTTGTGCCAACAACACATGAGAGTAGGCGCGCCCAATATTATTGTGGGCAAACCGTTTACGTTCCCGAGCTGGGCGATGTGGTAATAACCGAGGAGCATATAAGGCAGGCTGAAATCCTCAAGATCACTGTTGGACAACTCCTCGAGATCGAGTCCATGTCTCCGCTTAGAGAGCAGGAAATAAAACAGAAATATGTCCGGGGCCAACCTTTGGTCGAGCCAGGCGAGGTCAAGAAGCTCCCAACGAGAATGTATGAATTGCATCAATGGTACATGGACATTACCAAGATTTCCAATCGAGAGTCCCTCATGGTGAATGTCAAGAAGGATCATTACTTCCATGAGAAAGTTGTGTCCGTTGAGTATTTAGAACTATTTCAGTTATACAATCAAGACGCACTCGACAAATCTATCATCAGTTTCTATTGTCTGTAAGTGATTTCTTTCTGTAATTTAAGTCTCAAGCTAGCTGTAGTGATCATTTTGATCAATCATTACCTGTAATTATCCTCCCTATATTCTTTTCTGTGGTATTATGCAGGATGAAGATGTATGAAATGAAAAAAGGTGGACGCTATGGCATTGGGTTCATTGACCCAAATACCATCAATGAATACACATGGAAATTAGATGCATCTTATGAAAAAAGTGTAGAGGAAAGCGTGCTAGAGTTCTTCAAGCGCCTCAATACCAATGAAGATATACTACTTCCTTACAACTTCGAGTGAGTCACACTGTCTTGTACTACAAATTCTGTTTTGCCTACTAGCTAGCTACATGTTTTTGCTTCCATATGCCCACTTAATTAAGACATGCAAACGTGTGTGCATGCAGATTTCAATGGATCTTGTTAATCATTAAAGTTGATGAAGGAACAGTTGAAATATTGGACTCACTACTTAAAAAAGAAAGTGACTACACCATCTTGTTTGGGATAGTCAACAGGTAATTTCAATCATTATTAACTATATCTCGGCCTATTTAGTTCGTCATTTCCTGATATGAACTATTTAATAACCCCTTTATTCATTTTCTTTGTCCGTGGGCAGGGCTTGGGCAAAGTTCATCAGCGTCACTCCAGGCCAATGGAAACGAAAGCTGAAATGGTATCGACCCAAGGTAAGTAATTAAGTAGTACTAGCTAGCTAGCTGCCATCTCTTTAATTATCATGCTTGATTAATTATTATCTGATCAAATTCCATTCTCGTAAAGGCCCTAAAGCAGGCACCGGGGAATAATCTGTGTGCATACTACGTTTGTGAGAACATTCGCATGATGGCGTCCGAAAGGAGCAGATCTCAAAGTTGGGACTGGGTACGTTTGTCAGAACACTATTCACAATTTTTACACCATTATCGATATCTAGTCACACAACTAATACACATGCATATTGATCTCCTTCTTAACAGTTCAGAGAGGTGCGGGAGTAGCTCCTAGCAGAGGAGCGCATAGAAGCAATTCAAGAGGAAATAGCGGGATTTTTGCTCGACCAGGTCGTAGATCCCAAAGGAGAATACTATTACCCGCTACCGCCCCCATGAACCACTTCCAATTGTCATCGTGCTCCGAAGGCACCAATTAGGCTAATGCCACTGGCTCTGAAGGCACCAATTAGTAGAAATTGTATATAGCTAGCTAATTGTATATATATATCTATATACATGTGTGTATATATGTGTGAATTAATGGTGGTTGTGAGACATTCGATGATATATATATATATATATATATATATATATGTATATATATATATATATGATCGGTTCTACTAGAAATTCTATTTATATATATGCATAACGTGTACAACATGTAGTATCGTAAAATACCAGCAAACGAAAAAGAATTAAATGGAAAACACAAAATTAAATGAAAAAGAAATCATAAACCCAAAACCCCCCAACCTTTTAATACCGGTTGGTGTCACCAACCGGTACTAAAGGGCTCCCTGCCCCCGGAGCTGGCTCGTGCCACGTGGTTGCCCTTTAGCACCGGTTCGTGCTGAACCGGTACTAAAGGGGGGGGGGCCTTTAGTGCCCACACTTTAGTGCCGGTTACCGAACCGGCACTAAAGGGCCTTACGAACCGGTGCTATTGCCCGGTTCTGCACTAGTGATTGTCCTCAAACGAATATCATCAGAACTGAGAAAATCCCGGTGCTTATCACGCCACTGATTGGTTATACATTTTTCTCCATGTGGTTGCAGTACCTAAGTAGACATGAAGATTGAAAACAGTTAAGGTATGAAAAAAAGAGTATGTCGAAAGAGCGACAGCTGAACAGTTAATTCTAGTACAACATATACGGGCTTTCAATGTGCATGAAATTATCACCTCTATATATAAATTCTCCAGAGATCGAAAGCATCGCAGCAAGCCAATAATTATGTTCAGATCAAAATTAGACATTCTGATATATAATATCTTGATAGAATCCAGCAGCATTGATAGGCTATCCATGGACAAACTCTTCATTGAGCATATAACATAATATTAGTACCCAAGGTTTACTCCAAGATGATATAGAACTTATGTGCACAAATGAAAAATGCAGCTTATGATTACAAATATGTAGATGATAATATACGATACCTGAAAAAGTGAGGAGCCGAACACCAACTTCCTGTGATCATTAAACGGATCATAAATTACACCCAAGGTATCCAGTTTGGGCGCAGAGACGACAACTATTTGCGAAGGTTTATAACAATTATCAAGGAGCAACCTTTGAAGTGAAGGGGCATCTTCGATGATGAGCCGCTGTCCTTCAAAACAAATTCCAATGCTTTTAAGGTGAGGCGACTTTATTTGGAGACAACTGATAGGGATTTCTATTCCCAAAACAATCTGCAAGCGCTCCAGGGCAGGGCAACTGGAGTGGATGATGCTGTGCAGTGAGGCCTCCGACAAATAAACCACCACAAGTGAAAGTTTTTTTAGCAGTGGGTGTCGAAGCATTTGTACCAGATCATCTTGTAGATGGCACCGGGCGAAGGTGGCAGTGTGGAGAGAGGAGGAAAACCGTGCGATGGACAATGGTGGTGTGGCCACGAATTCTTGGTGTGTTCGTGGTATGAAACTTTCATGGTAATGGTAGAACTCAAACTGCTGGAGTTTTCCAAATTCAGGGGATGTCAGCCAAGCGTCCATCGTGTCGGGTATGGATAGCAGGTAGCATGTCGGGATGCAGAGGCGTTGAATGAGGCCCTGCTGGTGAGAGGATACGATGGCTCTCGGGAGATCAAATTCAGGAAGATCAAATATCCGACGACAGTCGAGATTGAGGGGCACGGTGTGCCATAGAGGGTGCCTCCGAGTTGAGAGGACTTGTGTGCGGCAGCAATCCTTGGTGGGGAGAAGCGAGATGATCTCCTCAAAGATGTCGTCCGGGAGATCGCTGATGCGGTCCACCGGAGATTCTACTAGTTCCTCAGATCCGGGTGGGGGGGCTCGCCGCTTCTCCCTATGCTGCCGGGTGCGGGATCTACAACCGACGTCGCCGCTGGCGGGAGCCTCATCTTCTTGGCGCTGGGACCAGCCGACTCCATTTTCCTTGTGGGCATCGCGCCGAGCTCACGGGTTTGAGCAGAGTAGCCAGAGATGAGCCTAGTGGTAGTGCGAGTGGGGAAGAAGGAGGGCCGGGGTTTTCTGTAGGAGTGGAAGAATAGGAGCAGGCGTTTTATGTACGAGTGAGGAAGAAGGTGAGCGGGGGTTTTCTGGATGAGTGAGGAAGATGGGGAGTGGGGGGAATTGGGGGGAGACGGAAGCAGGACAACGAGCTGCAATATAAGTGGAAGCGAGGAGGAAGGAGGGTTTTTCTAGGATTGCCCCCTCTTCAAGAAATATGGGCTTCTAATCGCAAAAAACAAAAACAAATGGGCTTTAAGATGGATAGGCTTTTGTATCGGCCTAGTCGGCTGCCCGTGTTTCGTACTGGAGGGCCTTGTGCTAGAGGCAGCCCGAGACACTCGCCAACTTATTGCCCAGTCGAAATAAAAAAAGAGACGGCTGCAGCTTATGGCTACTCATCGGTAACCTTTTTCAACTTGGCATCCACCAAATTAGAGGATGCGGTACTGGATGCAGACACTCACACTGGCCGCGTAGCACGGCGAAGGGAGGTGTCAAATAACAGGCCTACAATATACTTACTAGATTGTGAAGGTTCACAGGCTAGTCAACATTCACATTAAACTAAGCTTCAGAAGATACGGTATGCATACTAACATTCAGAAGAACAAAAGTTCGGCATGTTTATGCATCTCAATGATTCACCATACTATAACCAATACAAAGGTGTGAGAAGGTGTGGAAATAAAGAAAATCAGCCGATGCTTCTCCGAGCAAAGGGCCTCCCTGCGCACGCATTAATTTCCTGGGCATGCTTGTTTCTTCTCAATGTTGCGAGCACTTTGAGCATGTCGGCAACTCCACAGCTAGCTAGCTGACTCATCTTGCAATTGATGCTGACACATTTGCAGCAAACACATGAGGCAATAGAGATGACTCAACATGAGTCCATATTGTGCAGTTCCCCTGAAATCATCTTCATTGTCCTGAATCTAAAAAGATAGGAAAACAATAGCTATACTTAAACGATGTTGCAAAACAGTAGCACATATCAATAGCTCGGAATGACAAAACACGATCATCTAGATGAAGGGGATACTGACCTACCTGAGGAAGATTATATATAATTTCATAAGTCCTTGGTTGATTTCCACCTTCGGCTGCACTGCTTGTTTTCTCCTCCACACATGACAAGATCGTTCCGCGCTGCAATCAGCAAGTCAACGTACAAATAAGCTTATTTCATTTGCGGTGGTCACTGTACCTAGTTACGAATGTAGGAATATCTGGACCACCATGAGGTTATCTGACAGCAGGTAGATGCAGCCATATAAATTTTGTGCGGTGCTACCAAAATTGAGGTTTGTATCCCTTCCTCTTATGAGAATTCTTCTTGAAGTTGGTAGAATGTGACGGCTTGTTCTTTGCATCAAACTTGTCTTTCCCCTGATATATGTTCTTGTTGTTTTGGGGCTGGTTGGGCTGGAAGTTCTTCTTGTGTACCATGTGGGCACTAGAAGCTCCCTCAGTGACCCGAGCACGTGTGTCTTTTGCTCTTGCCTTCTCTTCAAAATCAAGAGTGCTAATGAGATCCGAAACGGAAAACTCATGTCTCTTGTTTTCAGAGAAGTAGCAAAATCATTCAACGAAGGTGGAAGCTTGGCAATGATGGTCCCATCAACAAATTTGCCCGACAACACACACTTAAAGTACTCAAGTTCCTTAGCGAGTGACTGTATCTCATGAGTCTGCTGAACAAGAGAGCACTCATCAGTCATCTTGTAGTCACATAATTACTCCATGACGTACAACTCGTTGCCAGCGCCCGAGGCCCCAAACATGACCTCGAGCGCAACCCACATGTCTTTTCCGCTATCAAACGACATATATGAATCCACAATGGAATCGTCAAGAACACTCAGCAGGGTTGCTTTGAAGAGGGTATCCATGTTCTCAAAAGCTTCATGATGTGTAGGATTAAGATCGCCCTCAGGCTTACCCTTAGTGGCGTCATAGCAGTACATGATCTGAAACCAATATACTGCTCTTGTGCGCCACCTTTTATATTGCACCCCCTTAAAAGTAGGCGGCTTCAAAAGCGCAGCAAAACCACTCGGAGTAAATTGCCTATAATCAGGTTTTTGGATTGGATTGTTGAATATATGAGCAATTTACTATGAGATTTAATCCGAATCAATAGTAAATAGATCATGACGACAAATTGCAAAGATCAAAGTAATGATGCAGACTAAACCAGGAGGACAGAATCACGTATTGTACAGCGGGAGCAAAACCGCTGTGGTTGATGTTGTCACTCATGTCGTTGATGAAGAGGTTACTGAGGTCGGGGAAGAAGGTTGTCGTTGAGGAAGTTCTCGCTGGCAGCAGTCACATGAGTGTGCTCCCCAAAAACTGATCGCCCTACTCCCATACAGGATCACGATAGGCGGGGTTCAGAGGACTGATGTCCCTTCTCGCGATGCACGCCAGAAGGAGGCTGGAGAAGAATTGCATGGCACCGCTAAGATCTGCAACGGTGTGAAACCATATGATACAGCAGCGGGTAGGGTAGAGCCTGTCAGGTCGGTCGTGCGAGTAAGACCAAGTATAATAGTAGGCCTTTGGCCCAAACCCCACGTCCAAGTCAATAGTAGCCCCACTATCCAAAAGAATCAGAAACAACTGAGTAATTAAGGCATCCATTAATTATTAATTAATGACTTAATAAATTTCCCAACCAACAAAAATATAGACCACGTGGATAGCTTTTGTCCTTGGATAGGCTCACCCAGCAGTATGGGACTAAACTTTAGTCCCACTCACACCACACTTAGAGCATGGCTAATAGTATAGCCAACATCCGGCTATATGAAGTTGACACATCATCTAGAACCAACCTAATAGCCTGCTAGTACAATATTTAGTCCCTCTAGTATAATACTATATCGTTAATAATGGCCCCACCTTTTGTCTCACAAAGTATGTTGGAGCTCCTGCTACAACCGGCTACAAGTTTACAACCCTCTTCTCTTCTCTCTCCTCTTCTCTCTCCTTCAACTAAGCACAAATACTATATTTAAATCCTTATAGCCTGCTTATGTCATCTAATTGTAGTACTTGCTCTAAAGTTACTCTCCACTGTGTAGTCTGAAATGTCGGGCGTGCAGCGGGCGGTGCCCTCGGTCGGCGCGCCTCTTCAACGGCAGAAGCAATGAGAGGTCACGTCGCCCTGACTTGCCATCAATGTGGAGCGGCGGGCTCAGCTGGCGCCGGCGGGAGGAGGGAGGGGTTTTGTTGGGCCAAGAAGGTGAGAAGCCAACTTGGGATCGGTCCGGACGGGGAAATATCATGTGCTCCCATACTCACTAGTAGTTTCATGCATATGACACTAGTCTATGTTACTGCTCCCTCCTTTCCGGTTTATAGGGCTTATCTCAAAATCTTAGTTTTTCCATTTTATAAGGATTAATTTGCTTGTTCCCCATAACAAGTTTAGATTTCAAGGTGCATTAAATAATTGCATGCAAGTATTAAGATAAAATTGACCAATGCATGTACTTTATGCATGCATGCATTGCAATTAATACAATGGTAAACATAATTTTTTGAGGAAAACAAGAGCATTAATTGGGTGCTTTTGCAAATTACAAAAAGTATTCCACCACTCATCATCTACCTTGGTTGGTGATATTCTCGAATTGAGCCCTATAAACCGGAAAGGAGGGAGCCCTATAAACCAGAAAGGAGGGAGTAGTACAGTAATGTTATGATGGCT
The DNA here is from genome assembly GCF_018294505.1 of Triticum aestivum. Classification (NCBI taxonomy): domain Eukaryota; kingdom Viridiplantae; phylum Streptophyta; class Magnoliopsida; order Poales; family Poaceae; genus Triticum; species Triticum aestivum. The sequence continues at coordinate 458,773,440 of NC_057809.1, forward strand.
TCATTTATTAGCTTGTAGACTCATCTTGTCTTGGGAAACGCTATGTTACAGTAACATATTATATTACCACTTCTCATTAACTACTTGCCACATAAGCAAAATTTTCTTGGAGTGCGCTAATTGACTCCCACTATAACTAGTCGTACAAAGTGTGAGCTATGTAGAGGGCATAGTAAGCAAGCTTCTCATTGTTCTGCAAGTTGACATGAAACATCAAAGTAGTAGCTTTTTTTCAAAATGTCCATCAAAGTACCAGTGTAGTAGTCTCCAAAAAGGGCCGACCATGTCCATGGCTACCATCCCATCCCGTGCTCCGTCATTGAGTATGTCCATGATTCACGTGCCATTCAAGAAAAAAACTGCGTACGTTCCATTGAAGAAAAAAATTAAAAACAAACATGCCACCGCGTCATGGTCGAACTTCGATTCGTCCACGCGTGGTTCCCGAACCTCCACTAAGTGAACAACTACCAAATGCGTCAAATTATCACGTTAGCTGCCTCTTCATCCAGAAATGAGCTCCACCGTGTACCCGCGCGCGTGTGTTAGTGAATGAGGCACAACGTACGTGCGTCCGTGCGTGCAATTTTTCTCATCGTGCACATACTCCTTTTTTGTGGCTGATACGTGAACGTACTCGGCCTACGTTGGTGACCGTTGGTGAGTCTCACTCATCTCTACATCTCAACATGTACATCTACATCTGCAGCTACGTCTACACTACATCTACATCTACATATACCTCTACTATAGTGCAACAAGTTTTAAACATGAGACTAGCCATTTTCTCGCATGACACGACTAGCCCGTATCGCTTCTTGCTCCTTGTCTCTCTAAAAGTGCGTCCGGTAGGCGATTTTGCCGTCGATTGAGGTCGGTTCGCTCACGCTCGGTCCCACATGTTATAAATCTAAAAAGAATACTCTGACCAGCGGACCATTGAAAGAAGTATATTTTTCACCCTCAAATGTAAGTTGATGGACAAATAACCCCCCAAAGTCAATTTTGGTACGATTTTTACCCTCAAATATCTAAAACCGGGTATATCACCCCCTTGAGCTATTTTAGTGTTCACATGTTAGAGTTTAGGCGGTTTTGGTTGTTGACTAGGAATTGACTAATTATTTACACTAATGAAATGGCAACGACGCCGTCGAAAGCCGCGGATGTCGACGGAGATTTACCCAATGGACCCCGACCTTCCCTACGAGGAGAGAAGATCATGCGGGTGCCTTTGAAGCTCAAGGGGTTGTCGGGCTACCTCATCGGCTCTTCGCCCGCCTCATAGTGGGAGTAACTTAGGTAGTAACATAGCGCACTCCAAGAAAATTTTGCTTATGTGGCATGTAGTTAATGAGGAGAGAGATGTTTAGAGTAACATAGTAATATGTTACAGTATAAGTTACTCCCCACTATGACCAGCCTTGGCCTCTCCAAGTGCTCCACCATGTATAGGTGCTAAGCCTGCCACGTAGGCATAAAATATGATGTGGCAAGTTAATTAAGAAGAGAGATACTAGTTTGGTGACTCCAGGAAGAAACGGTGGAAAGACAGTTTTGAGTCTATAGCTAATTAAATGAAGCAAGCTTAGCAACAACAAACTAAGCACCTATGCATTGGAGATTGAGTTGCTAAGCCATTTAATGCACTTAGCACCTCATCTAAGCACATTTGCATTGGAAGAGGTCTTAATTCCATACGGTGTCATAATATGAAACTCAACTCTCTCTTTCTTCATTTAATTATACGCCACCTCATCAAATTTGCCTACTACTAGTTGGCATGCATGATACTACTTATAATACTCCCATTACAACCAGCCTGCTAGAATTAAAATACCTAATCTAAATGGTCACCACCCGATCTCTTTGTCCTCCTCCAGCATCCAGAAGAAGAATCGTGCAAGACAATGGATGTATTCGTCGGTGTCTCCTCAGCGGCGGCCTTCATGGGATACAATCGGCGGCAGCCTCCCGTGTTCTACTTCTCCTCGATGATGGCGGCGGGCGGGGACGTCCTGCTCGTCACCTTGTCGACATCCACATAGCCGCATCACCTCATCAACATCCGCGGTGGCTTCTTTCTCTGCCTGCATGTCGCGGCTACGAGCGTATCGACGGCAGATGGCACAGTCGCAGACACTGGAGGCGATGTACGACGCAGCGGCATCGAGGGCAGTGACGATGCCCGTGCCGCCGTACTCCCCGACAAGCCGGCGTCGAGCAAGTCGGCACTCTTCCTCGAGCTATATTGGAGAGGTCAGCTGTGGAACCACGCGCTGGCTTAGTGCGGCAACTGCCTCCGACGGGCTAGGTGAGGTAGGTGGAGAAGCGAGCTACCTCGCTCGTAACTACCGGGCTCGGCAGGCCACCCAGACGGCTTTTATGCCGGAGAACTGCTCTTCCTACTCGCCGGATGCCGCTGAAAGAGTGGACAAAATGGTGGAAGGAGGAGCTTGGCCGGTGTCTTGCTCCTGAATGGATGTGTGTGGCCGGAATTAGTTTCTTGCATTCCACGTGGTTTTAAATGTAGGTTTTTGAATGCGGCGAGGAGGCGGGTACAGCTGGGAGTGTAGCGGGCGGTGCCCTGTGCAGGCATGCCGCTTCAAATGGAAGACGCAGTGAGAGGTCGCGTCCGCCTTGACCCCCTTGACCGTGGACCTTGATGGTGTACGTCACCTTGGGTCCAGATCTGAGATGCCACGTGTACCAGATGAATGACTCCAAGCTCGACCACCGTGATGCAAGAGGTGCGAGCCGAGGAACACTGTTGGAGACACCCCCCTCAGACTAGCCACAATGGGTAGTAGCGTAGACTACTAACATGCTCATGTTACTAGTCTATGTTACTACCTCTGTAGTAACATATCACTACTGCAGGATGTTGCTAACGCGACACTACGATCAGAGACCCTTCGACGAAACTGTGTGCGATGCAATAATCGCAAAGGGTGGTGTAAAAGAACCGTCAAAAAAGGTGCAAAACGTTTGCAATGGCAGAGACATCAAACACGGTTCAGATTTTAGTTGCGTGTGCAATGCAGGGCATACGGTTCAGTCCAAGGAACTGTTTGCGATGAGGCGGAATAAAAGAAACGGGCAGCCTGATGAAGGCGTGTGCTATATACAACATACGGTTCACTCGGATGAGCTTTTTGTGATTAGGCAACACAAAAGAAATGGTCAGTCGGATCAAGGTGTGTGTGATTCAGGGCATACACTTCAGAAGGATTGACTGTTTGCGATTAGGCAACAGAATAGAAACGGGTTAGGCAGATCAAAGTGTCTGCGATTGATGGCATACACTTCACATGGATGAACTGTTTGCGATTAGCCACAACAAACTGAAAAAGTTAGATAGATCAACGTGTGTGTGCTATACGGGCACACACATTCTAATTAAAAGAAGCGTGCGTGATGGTAATAACGAGCGCGCACGGTTGTTGGAACAAGACGTGTGCTGACATTGCCTATTGTGGTGCACCCTATGGTGCAAACGCCACGTACGCAGCCGAGAAGGCGTATGTGCCCACGTTATGCCTTCCGGGAATAGTGCCGCACTTATAACCATCAGTAAATTTTGAGCATGCGTCCCGTCACATTCCAAATTGCAAACCTGTTCACACCGATCAAAACCTAAACGGTTTCCCACTTAGGAGCGTATTACTACTCGGTTATAAATACTACTACTCCAAGGTGACTGCACATTCCTCCTCAACTCCTCATCCACAAAAACAAAGTCATTCATCATCATTCCCTTTGCGTCTGCCATGGCCAGCGTGAGTTCTGGGTCGAGAGATTGCCACCAGGGAGATGCGAGCATGGAAGCGGAAGCACGAGAAATGTCCTGCCTCGCCGCGAACGCAGCCGGCATGTCCCGCCGCGCTGCCGTAGCAGCACTTAGGTCCCGTCGCGCCGCCAAAGTAGCACGCAGGTCCCACCGCACCGTCGATGCGGCAGACTGGTCCGGCCGCGCCGCGGAAGCAGAAGAGATGTCCCGCCGTGGCGCGAATGCAACAGAGATGTCCTCCCGCGCCGTGGCAGCCTGGGAAAATGTCTCGCGGGCAGGCGAGGACTCTTACAAGTGCATGCAAGCGATCGTACATAGCCAGATGGATCAGATCTCCGGCTAGGCGAGGTTGCAGGATGACATGAAAGCCTCTTTTGCCGGCGTCATCCGGCAACCAAATGAGAGCAATGCGAAGCTCCGGGCCGAGCGTGACCTGCTGAGGGCGAAGATCATCGAAAGCGCGGAGCAGGAGGAGGAGACCGCTGCCTTGTTGAAGAGGACTGGCGTCATCGTCGAGAAACTTATGGACGAGAATGCCATGCTGCGCATCGAGCGTAGAAGGCTGGTGGAGGAATCCATGGATGTTCTCAAGCAACATCTTGAGGACAAGAAAGAGCTCATCGCCGCTCACGGCGGAGACTAGTTTCCGCGGCCTGCAGCAACGTAGAGATCAGCGAGCCAGATCGTTGTCTTCCTTCTTATTTTGCCCTTGTGTATTTCAGGCGTTGCCGCATGTGGCTTTTTTAAATTATGTTCCTAAATATGTAAGCCAATTATTATCCACTGTCATCGTCCTTATATTCATAATGCTTGCTATAGGTCGCAGTCGATGCTATATAGGTCCGTCAGATCTTACGTCTAGATCCATGCAAAACTTTCTTTTCAAATTTTCATTTTTCTCTCTTAAATCTCAGTCCAGTGAGACACATAGCCACGCCGTAGAACAGGGGCTCGGGCGCCATTAATGGAGATGGTGGGAGGGAGGTGCGCGGCAGGCAATGGTCAAAGGGCTCTCCTCCCGATGAGCATGCACAGGGGTCTGATCGCACACCTCTTGTACTCAAATAGCTACCCCGCACGGCACCTCCTTGCCAATAAAAAAGGGGACGCGTTGCGGCACGTGAATGGTAAGTAGAACTCCCACGGTTTCAATAATACTTGCGTTTCCGATTTGTAACGTGACAGCACTTGTTCCAAAATGACTTTGTTGATTGTTAATGTGTGCGCCTTCGTGAATCGGACAGAAAAATTACCAAAACATGTTGGTGCCATGTCATGACACCATGCAAGTTCCATGATTTTCAGGTGTGTTTTGGATTTACAAGAATTACAAAACTAAGTTTCTCAATCCTTCCGGCCGAGCCACAATGCCCAGATGTTTGAATTTCATTCCCATTTATTGCATGGGACCTAGAAATTCACTCAAGGACACACATGTGATTTTTCAAACAACTTTGGTGCACTGGAGCCTGTGCTTGTAGTTCAAATTTGAATTATGCACATTAAATGCGCAGAAACTCAATTGATGTATAAAAAAGGCCAAACGAACCTAGAATAATTCCAAATTTTAGCATGATACTTCTATTTGGTCTAATCTACCTGTGTAAACAAATTAAGGCGGGAGAAGGCAGTGTATGTATCTCGTTTCACACACGGAGGTGACACATTCCCTCTCGGAACCACGAGCCTTCTTGAGGGAAGCTCCGGTTTGCAAGAAGCTTACACCAAAGCTTGTCCCAATTCAGCCAAAAAAAATACCGCGGCATGTTGGTGTCACGTCATGACACCATGCCAAATTTCTTGATTTTCAGGCGTGTTTTCGATTTACAGGAATTGAAAAACCAAGTTTCTCAATCTTTCCGGCCGAGCCATGACACCCGGATGCTTGAATTTCATTCCCATTTCTTGAATGGGGCCTATAAATACACCCAAGGGCACACATGTGATTTTTCAACCAACTTTGGTGCACTGGAGCATGTGCTTGTAGTTCAAATTTAAATTATGCACATTAAATGCGCAAAAAACTCAATTAATGTATAAAAAGGCCAAACAAACCCAGAATAATTCCAAATTTTAGCACGATACTTCTATTTGGTCTAATCTCCCTATGTAAATAAATTAGGGCAGGACAAGGCAGAGTACGTATCTCGTTTCGCACATGGAGGTGACACATTCCCTCTCGGAACCACGAGTCTTCTTGAGGGAAGCTTCGGTTTGCAAGAAGCTTACACCAAAGCTTGTCCCAATTCGGCCAAAAAAATTACCGCAGCATGTTGGTGCCATGTCATGACACCATGCCAAGTTTCATGATTTCAGGCGTGTTTTGGATTTACGGGAATTTAAAAACCAAGTTTCTCAATCTTTTCGTCCGAGCCACGATGCCAAGATGTTTGAATTTCATTCCCATCTCTTGCTTGGGACCTATAAATTCACCCAAAGACACACATGTGATTTTTCAGCAAACTTTGGTGCATTGGAGCATGTGCTTGTAGTTCAAATTTGAATTATGCACATTAAATGCCTAGAAACTCAATTAATGCACAAAAATGCCAAATGAACCCAGAATAATTCCAAATTTAAACACGACACTAATGTACTATTTGCATGTTCAATGTACGTGAATGTTCTAGTAATTCAAACACCATCCTTTCCCTCCGTAACACCATTTTGTCTTTCAAAACATAATGAAAAAAATCAAGTATACCACAAATAGTTTACTAGAAAGAATCATGTGGGATGCGATATAAAATATCTTGGCGCACCATCTTGTCTGGCTTACGCAGGAAGCTTCGTCGTCTACAGTCCACCGTTCCCGCTTGAACCACACTTGCGCGCCTGTTTCTCGCGGCACCGAGCGAATTTTTTTGCCACCGCGGAAATATCTATCTCCCCGCCCCCTCCCTCCTACCAAAAGCCACATTTCCACTATTCCTCCTAGCTTTCCAAGTTCAAACCTTCATTGCTGCTTACTGGTAGCTTAACCTCCTCGTCGGCGACCCTTCTTCTTGCAGCACCGCCTCCTCGCCGGCTACCCTTCTTCTTGCAGTGTCGCCTCCTCGTCGGCAACCCTTCTTCTTGTAGCGCCGCCTCCTCGCCGGCGACCCTTCTTCTTGCTGCGCGGCCTTGTCGATATGGTCAGGTAATCCACACCCCACCCAAACCATCCTCTTCCTTTCCCGTCCCACATGCCCCGACCGACGGCGCGACACCTTCCACCAAAATCACTGCCCCCCCTCCTCCAATTAAGCGCCGCCCACAGCCATTTTGCACGCAGTATAACCTGGATCTCAGTAGCATGCGGCCGCACGCGCACACGAGGTTTCTATGGCTGCCATGCGTGTCGACCGCCAGATCTTGGAGGAGCACCTCATCTTCGAGGCCACCGTCGACACCCCACGTGGTTGTCTACATTAAAATACATTTCGTGCTATTTTCTCGAGGCCACCGCCAGTTCCTTCTAGTGATTTGTCCTCTGTAATGTTAATATGCAATATGATGTTCAGTTAACAGTTTGGTCCTCTGAAATGCAATGTTCCGATAACACTTTGGTCCAACAATTGCTACATTTCGTAGTACTGTTCTCAAGCATTCTTTATTTTTTTAATTGTCTTATCTTATAGTACATGTTTCTATTCTGCAATGTCGTGCTCAGTTAACTATTTTGGTTCATTTGGTCTGCTATCCATTTAACTGTTTGGTTCACTTCTGCAATTTGATTTTCATTTGTTATGGGTACAATTTTGTATTGTTATGCATGTAACACCAATCGAATTTGGCTATACTCAATACATATTCTACTGATAGTATGGTCAGTTAACCTGATCAAGATCTTCCTTATCTTTCTTGCGGGAAAACAATGGGAGACACCGCGGTTTACCATCGAGGTTTGTTCAAGCAGGGTCCTTTGGCTAATAGCACATTATTGTGCAGTTGCAGGAATCATTCTAATATTTAGGTTTCTTACAATTTGGTCTTGCACATGTAGGTCCTGCTGTTAGAGGCTTAGACCCACTGTTCGACCCATTTTGCATATGGAGAAATGAGATGTCCATGAATATTAGTCAAGTCAAGAAACTCAGAAAGATTAGTAGGATGAAGAAACTTGCGATGAATAATAGCAAGATCTTTGTTTGCACAATGAAGAAGACATCGGTCAACTATAGGATGGCACCAACTCTTTTACCTTGTTTTTACCCCTTGCGCCATTTCAAAATTTATAACAGCGATGTATGCATAGCTTTGTTTTCAGTACTTTTCAAAGCAATTCACTGATGATTACCTCTCAAACCACCTACATGGTCAAGAGGCGAGGAAGGTATTCATTCAACACCCACGGTACAATATTGAAGTCTTGCTGAAGAGTGAGGGAGTCCAGGATTAGGGGGTCCTCGGACAGCCGGACTATATACTTTGGCCGGACTGTTGGACTATGAAGATACAAGATTGAAGACCTCATCCCGTGTCCGGATGGGACTCTCCTTTGCGTGGAAGGCAAGCTTGGCGATTCGTATATGTAGATATCCTCCCTTGTAACCGACTCTGTGTAACCCTACACTACAAAAAAAATACACTTCCGTGATGATACGTGTTTGTCATAGTAGGTCGCGTTTTTTGTCATGCATGTACATCCATGACAAATTTATGATAGAATCAAGATAGTCATACCTGTGCTGTCGTAGAAGTGTTCCATGACATTACCAAAATTATCATAACGGAAGTGTCCACTTCCATGACGATAAATCGCGCGTCGCAGAAGTGCTTTCGTCAAGGGTGACCGACACGTGGCATCCACCGTAACGGAATGCCGTTAAGCTATCGTGTCGGGTTTTGGATCTGATAACCCGTTAATAGCCCCAACCAATGGGAAATTTCCACGTGTAAAATTCTTATTGGCCGGACGAAACACGTGTTAGCTCGTCAGTGGGTCAGATAGGCGCCTATGATACGTCAACACGTGGCACGGCCCAATAGAGGCCCATTCCTATGAAAAGGCCGGCCCGTTTGACTTGGTCAAAAGGTGGCAGGCCGGCCCATGGAATGCCTGTTAATGGCATGTTCGCATATAGCCCATTTACAGCCCACTAACCCAAGGCCCGTTATGCCCTATCCGATTTAGGCCCAGTAGTGTCATCTGGGCCATCCAACATGATTCCAGCCCGTTTTCACTTCTGGCCCATGTACGGCCCAGGACGTCTTTCGGCCCATATGAGGCCCTATGTAACTCTTGGCCTATTAACGGCCCGTGCTGAAACTGGCCCGTAATGAACAATGTATCACTTTACACCCATTAACGGCCCGTGGTGAAACTGGCCCGTAATGAACACTGTATCACTTTATACCCATTAACGGCCTGTTATTCAGTTGGTCCATTTCTAGCCCATGTTATCTTTCGGCCTTCTCAGAGCCCATTTATTCTTGGGCTCATTTCCAGCATTCGTTTACTTACGGCCCGTTACTGTCATTTTCTGCTTGTGGGCCAAATTCAGCCCGTGGTTACAGTCGGCCCGTTTGTGGTCCATTAATACCTTGGGTCGTTTTCATAGCGTCATCAAATACGGCCTATTAATGATGGCCCATTACGGTCCGCCCATGAACGGACGATTCCAACTCTAGCCCGTTTACGGCCATAATGCGGCCTGATATTGGCCATGTTTGGCCAATCGATCATACGGCCTGTATAAGGCCCATTGATGATACGGCCCGTAGAAGGCCCATTGTTTCTACGGCCCGTAGAAGGCCTACTATTTCTACGTCCCATAGAAGGCCCACTATTTCTACGGCCCATAGGAGGCCCAGTGTCACTACAGTAAATATTAGCCCATGGTTATTGTGGCCTAGTTTTAAAAAACAGGTTATTGCAGCCACTAGTTAACCACGGAAAAAGAACTGCAATGACTACAAGCAAACAAATAAACAAGACAACAAGGAAATAAATAAGCAAGCAACTAACGCTAGGCTATCATGGCTATTACACATATTACATCCACTGGGCATCAAAGTTCGCCACTAGTGCAAATATAGGGAACAAAGCAGCATATCATATACACTGGCCGTCAAAATTGGCCACGAGTGCAAATAAACGCGGCAGCAAAACAAGAGCATAACTGAAACAACTTCAGAAGAGCTCAAGAAACGTTATCCTGGGTATCCACCATGCTGGCAATAAGCTTAGCAAGCTGATTAGTTGTGTCCTGTTTGGCGCTAAAATCCTCCAACGCTTGCTATTGCACCAGAAAGTATGCATCTGAATGCTCCAGGGACTTCCGCAGTCCTTCCGCTTCTTGTCGCAGCACAGCTGATCGATGTCTTTCAGCTTGTAGTTGAGACTCAAGAAACCGAACTGATTCAGACAGTGAGTTTGAATAGCTTGTGCAAGCGGTAGTGGCCAGTAACTCCAACACTAAACCAAGACAGGATGTGTCACTATCTTGAACCTTATTTACATTACTTCCTTTACCGTTGCTTAATAAGGCACTCTTCCCCAATATTCTGTCAGCATTCTAAAAGAAGAAACAAGCAGACACATAACAAGTTTAGCATGTACTAGTATATGAAACTCATTTCGGTGAACCAGTTCATTAGTAAGGTGGACAATATTAAACTACCAAGTCTTCTATTGCCAAGTACTAGTACATAATAAAAGCATCAAACAAACATATATCTATGTCCTATGGTAGCAATGGAATCTTAAATTAGAATAGTTGTTCTTCAGGTTTAGGCACTTGTTCTACATGAACAGAGTACAGTAAGACGCAAGAATATAATACTTAAAAATATAAAGTGAGCTCATAGATCTTACCACATTCTTGGTTCGGGACCAGTACAGAACAAGGCGTTTGCAGTCATCGTCCAATAAATGTGTCTCAGGAGAATGTAAGGGAATTGATGAGTTTCTTTGCCGGTGAAGTACGTTTTCTTCAGGTAATTCCGATACTGCCACCAAGCATTATTGAAGATAGCAGAGGTATTAGCACAGGTTACCTCATCCCGAGTTTCCAAATTGGTCTTTCTCTATAGAGAAAAATGGGAAAATTTGCTGTATTATAACCATCATGGAGGTAGGATGTATGGGACGAAGCAAAGTAATTGCCATGAATAACATTACTTACACATAACTCCTGGACAAACACCTACAACTGGCATTTTCCTTCATCTTCAGTATAATATTTCCAAGATGAGAAGATACGCACATACGATTTAACAACATCAAATGTGATAGATGCTAAACTACGACTAGCTGGTTGTGCTTCCTCCACAGGAATAGGCGTACTAACTGGTGGAGTTGGGGTTCGCCGTGATAGTACTGGCCCTTTGGGCACTGGAGCTTCCTTACTAACTACTCTTGTTTGGGAACTCTGTGGTGGAGATGGTGCTGTGTCAACAGGAACTAGGTTACTATCTGCTGGGGTTGGGGTTAGATTGGGTGAAGCTGGTTCTCTGTGCATCATAGTAGGGGTACAATCTGCGAGAGTTTGGGTTATGTGTGGTAGGGCTAGTTCTTGTGCATGTACAACCGGGGTGCTATCTCCACCAAGAGGTAGCACTGTTTTATTTGAAGACCATGTTTTTAGTCCGCTAGAAACTGGCATCACCCGCTCCAATTCAAATGGCTGATAAACAGGAAACATAGTTGTATGTACAGACATTGTATGAGAGACACATGCAATAGATAGTGTGGAAAAAAGAGGGCATGAAATAGTTGACATGTATATTGTCTAACTAAAACGGATAGAATGACATAATTTCACATATATGATGTCTATCTAAACTGGATAGCATAGCATAACATAATTCAAAGATATGATGAATAACTAAACAGGATCACATGACATAATTCACCTACATGTTATCTAAGTAATCAGGATCGCATCATTTAATTCACATATGTGATTTATATGCCAAACAAAGGGCATTTGATATGATGTCTGAACTAAGAACATGGTGTTGAATATTGTGTATATGATGTCTAAACTATGCAATGCAAGACACTGTATGCATGATATGAGCAGTATAACCGTGCCAAGTTAGAGCATACACCTCAGTGGGGGAATAGGACTAGTCATCTGTCTCTGAATCCATCTCTGAGGAGCTATCGGGACCCAACAAGAGATCTGCTTCGACAGGTAGCACTGTCTGCTCTAAAGGCCTTGTTTTCACTCCAGATTTTTCCATCTCCCACCCAAATGGCTGATTCACAGGAAGAGTAGTTCAATGTACAAACATTGTCGACAAATGGAAATGTGATGAAGAAAAGGATGGGCAAGATATCATTCAAATATATGATGCCTGGTTAAACAGGATGGCATTGCACATTTCACATATATTATGGCTGGCTAAAAGACACGAGACTGCATAATTCCCATATATGATATAGAAACTAAACAAGTGGCATTACAGAACATGTCTAAACTAAGAAGATGACATATATGATGTCAAAAGTAGGCACTGCAAGGCAACATATGCATGATATGACTAACATCATCATGCCAAGGTAGAGCAAACACCTTGGGGGGTAAATAGGAGTGGTCAGCGGCGTCCGAATCCGCCTCAAAACAGATATATTCCTCTGGATTACAATCTGGAGAGGGGTGGGGAGGGTTTGCCATTGAACCCACCATGGAGCGATGCCTGCATGACATTGTATTGTCGTGCAAAACTCTTCTCTTTTCTCTACATGTTCAGCATGACTGTGTACAATATCTGACATGCATACAAAAAATATGGTGAGATTATGTAAGGAGAGTATGCAGAAATTTAGAGTGATGGTAACAACCAATGGATCGATGTTTTTTCGTTGAACCAAAATAGCCCTAATGGATCGACGTGAATGTATAGTAATAAGTGATGCAACAAGTGTACAACCTCTTTGTCGTAGCCGTGTCGACCTCAGCATCATTGGGTTGGTCGCTGAAGCAGTTGAGGCAGAGGTGGCTGTCAGAGGTGTGGAGGAAGATCTGAGGAATTTGTAGACAGCGTCCAGGGCACTGCTCTGTTGTGATGCATCGTTCCGTCGTTGGAGCAGCACCGGTGAGCCGTAAGACGTCAAGGCTGAAGCAGCACAAGACAGACATCGTCAATCTCAAGTGGGATTCTAATAGCATCTCCAATAGATGATGTAAAATGGATGTAAAATTAACGTCACCAAAAACCACCTGACTACAACAGATGAGGTAAAAACTGTTGACTCTGAACTTAACTATCGAAACTCAAATTTACTGTGGAATCTGAATGCTACTGTCGAAACTGAATGCAATGGTAGCAGAGAGGCACTTGACATGTAGTTTAGGGAGGGCCTGCAGTTCATCTTCAACCTGCACCCTCCTGAGCCGCCAGCCGCCACCGGTGGAACCGCCGGCCCCAACGCTGCCTCGCCGCCCTGAAACAACTCACCACCGCCAGCCCGGCCAGCCCTCTAGGCCCCCCGCCCCCCACCCTGAACCCTAAGATAGATAGTGGGGTTCCTCTCCGGCGAGCCCCCGTCCCCGCTGCGGGTGGTTCTTCCTTAATTCCGGCGAGCCCCCCCAACCCCTAAAAATCGACTAACCCAAAAGTCGATTCAGTCGATTGAAGTGTGGCTTAATTGGAGCAGAGCAGCAGCACGAGCGAGGGGGAGAGCAGCAGCAGCTGGGTGAGCGAGCGATCGAGCGAGAGCCGGAGCAGCAGCAGCATATCCGGCTGGTATGGCCGCCGCCGCCGAAGGGGCCTCGCACTGGGGGAGAGCCGCCGTGGAGATGTCGCCCGCGGCGCCGGCTTCAAGGTAGCTGCTCCATGGGGGTGTGGGATGGAGCACCATCGGCGCCGGGAGGTCGAGTTAAGGAGAAGGTACGATGCGATGAGTGTACAACCTCTTTGGTGGCGCCGAGTAGGCCTCGGCTTCGTCCGAGGAGTCGGTGAGGATGCTGCGGTTTCGGTGGAGCAGGTTAAGGCAGCGTTGTGGGGATGGAGCAGTCGCGATAGATGAGGCAATCGTCGGAGCAGCTCCTTGGAGGTGGAGGACGGGGCGGCTGAACCGGCGGGACGGCGAGATGGACAACGGATCCTCATCCGGGGAGGTGGACGAGGGACGTCGAGCTGTTGCGGTGGACGATGTCGTCGGGGAAGAGGCTCCAGCTGGGCAGTGGTGACGTGGCAGACAGAGGATGGTGGGGTTTTGCGGGTGGAGCGGAGAGGTTATGGCGGCCTGGGATTTCGAATGGCGAAAAGGGGGCGATGGGAGGGTGTGAAGCATGACCTAGGAAGGCGCTTGTCCAAAATGTAGGGTGTGTTACAAAAGTACCCCCCCACCGATTTGAACTAGTGGCCCTTTCGGCTCAGGGTTAGAAGGGGGATTTCGCGTGTCGGGATTTGGCAGTTGGAGGGAGTTTTCGCGTGCATTGTAATTTCAGATAGCAAGGCGTGGGTTGTGAAGGCGCCAGTTTTGGGAGCACGATATCTGAATTTTCGGGATATAACAAGATGCGGGTTGAATTTTAGGGACAAGCCTAACGTGTAGTAATATTGTACTTGTATGTACCAAATCAATTCGCACTTCCCTCAACCAAAAAGAAAATGAAAAAAATAAAACTATTCACACCACACAAAGAGAGAGTCTTGCCCCGTTTTACTATACAAATGCTATTCAAAGCTACTCCCTCCTTCCATCTATATAGGGCCTAATGCATTTTTTGATGCTAACTTTGACCAAATATTAGAGCAATGATATATGACATGCAACTTACACAAAGCACACCGTTAAATTCGTCTGTGAAAGGTCCTTTCAATGATATAATTTTCAAATTGTGCATGTCATGTACTATTAATCTTGTCAATAGTCAAAGGCGGTCTTAAAAATCTCATTACGCCCTATATAGATGGAAGGAGGGAGTATGAATCCATGTTATGTACGATTAAATTTTTTCACTCGCTGTATAATGCATGTAACCTACTCATACCAACATTTTAGTGCATTCCAAATGTCTATACTACCACTGCAATTCAAACTAAATTTGAATTCGTTTCTCTATTTCAATAAGAATCTACAATCATGATTTTTGCCAACTTCAACCATCATAGTTTCCTTGCTATCCGCCAGATATAAATCAGATGGCCTATAATGCAGGATGGCAGGCACACCATCATCAACAACTCCGTTTTTTATAAGAGTAGAGATAAAATATATTAAATGTAGTATACCATGTTCATAACCACACCATGTGTATCACCGTTATATATATTCACACATCTGTCGGTTTGAAACACTATGATAAATTCTTCAAATATCTGAATTCACTTTTTATAATGAAGTATATATGATCTCTATTCGTCTTTTACACCCACACAACCCTCTTATCTTTGTAGCTAGCGCTAACTTTGTCTTGTGCATGCACATGCCCGCATCCCTCTCACCCTCCCTCAGCATTCTCTAGCTCCATAGCACAAATTCGTCTTTTCACTTTAGGTCGTTCACCCACTATGTGTGTAGGCCCCCAGCTCCTTCTTTACGGCACACATCGATCGATATGCCAGTATAGCCAGGTGTGCCTAGCACAAACACAAGCTTCCCCTCCTCTCTTGTCACCATCCATGCCTCACTCCCACCACTCTTTTCATCGTTCTCGTACTCGCACACTCCTCCCCCTCGATATAGTATGCCTCTCGTACCACCTCCTACATGCATCCCTCTCTCTATCCTTCTCCTCGTGCCTCATTTGCTTCTAACACACACATGCATGTATATCGATCGATCTCCCAACATATACCTAGATCGACTTTAACTACCCACCCCCCATCGATCGATGTACCTCACAAGTTATGTCTCTCCTTTCTGTTACAAAGGGCGATTGATCTTCCTATGTAGTTATGTCTGCTTACCACAGCTACATCGTCCCCCCTCATCATTCGTGCATGTCTCCTGACCCGTCTCTCACACGCACGTGCACAGACAACAAGCAACCATCTCCTCTCTTATTGATATTGCGGGCGTGCCCTCCGTTTGTCTAGCAAGCCTATCCCACCATTTGTTAGAAGCAACTCCACTACCACCCCCTCCAACACTCTAGCTCTGTCTCTCTCCCAACCTTATTCATCTCCTGCACATATGCATGGATGTCGATCGATCTCCCTTAATACATGAGGCAGATCGATCTCCTTAATACATGAGGTAGGCCTCTCTCCTCCTCCACACATATACCAGCCATTGTACCTCTATAGTTAATTGGGCCTCCCTCTTCCCCCACCGCACACCGATAGTCGAGCGCTGCAGGTAGGTATCCATGCCACAGAGACAAACTGCACATGTCCCATCTCACGTTGCAGTAGGCCAGCCACTCTATATCTTTGACGTGGGCACACACAAATTCGATGGCACTCTTTATCGATCGCGCGCGCGCACGCACACACACACACATCATCCCTCTCTTTGATTCTATGGATACCTCAAGCTGATGATACCTCCACTCTCTTCTCGTGGATCGCCCCCTGTATATATATGTTATATCGAGGACTCTATTTCACACACATTGCATATGTTAAATTTTTTGATTGACCCCCCCCCCCCAAAAAAAACTCTCAAGAACCCACACACTATATCTCTTTAGGTTTGTATCTCTCTCACACAACCCCACGTAGGTGGTGTACGTATACAAGAAGAGAATAGGTGCACCGTGCACGTACTCACGCTTCGTGCCCAGCCACACCCGCGTGGGTACACGGTGGAGCTCATTTCTTTACGAAATGGCAGCCCACGTGCTAATTTGAACGCCTGTAGCGGTTGTTTACCTAGGGAGGTCATGTACCACGCGTGCACGAAACAAAGTTCGACTTGATGCGTTGCGGCGTTATTTTTAAATAAAGTTATAGCGCTCAATGGCGCGTACATAGAATATAAAACGATTTTTATGGAGGAAAAGGTAGTCCGCTCTTCAGAGTATCTCACACAAGGCTCCGGTGGCCTCTCTCTCTATCTCACCGTTGGTCACTGATCCGGCCGCATCCCGTCCGCCGGGGGAAAGGGAGTGTGGTGGCCTCTCTCTCTCTCACCGTTGGTCACTGATCCGGCCGCATCCCGTTTGCCGGGGGAAAGGGAGTGCGGTGGCCTCTCTCTCTCTCTCTCTCACCGTTGGTCACTGATCCGGCCGCATCCCGTCCGCCGGGGGAAAGGGAGGAAGTGCATCGTTTCTCCGTTCGATGGTGTCGAGGCAGCACGTCCCGATCTACGGTACACACCATTCTCTCTGACCAAGCTCCGGCGCGGCAGGGCCTACGCCACCTGCTCGCAGATTCCGCCCGCCGCCGCTCACCTAGTTACATCCCAACGACCTCCAGGTATCCCCTCTGTCCTTGCTCCACTGCCCGTTTTCCCACGTCACTGCATGTGGATCTTCCATAGTTCTTTGCCCAAAACATAGCTCGTCCAGGGTACTTTCCCTATTGCATTCTCGTCCTCACACCATTTTAGACAAACACAACTGTGTTGTTATCTTCCCTTAGGACAAGGAATATGCTTCTTTTTTGTGGTCGCATGTGTCATCAACTGTTATTGGCCAGTAATTGTTTCCTTTCTACCTCTTTTTTGCAAACAGGGCTATCCATTTCACCTCGTTGCTATTGCGACCTTTTGGTGAACTGCACAAATCACTTTTTTCTTAAGAGTGTTTTGTGCAGTTGTACTAAAATGTCACACGGGCAACGTCTCTACATTTCAGTGCGACTGCACAAAGGGAGATTGGTTTTGCTCTATCCTCCTCATCCAACTCCAAGCCTAATCTTCTCCAACTAGTTAGTCTTAAGAGAGATTGCAAAGGTGGCCGGCTTCTATTTGTGTGTTTATTGTTTCATCGGCAGTCCTCTATTATCGTAATCACACTTGATATCTTTGGAACAGGGACGCTCAGCTCTATTTTAGTGGAACTGCACAAAATGATCGGAATGTTGCATGCTCCAGACAGCTACTTTTTTTCCCAACATGCCTTGTTGATTTAGACAGAGCTGGGGGGACGTTGCTGCCAATGAAAGCATGGATCAATTTTAATTTAACACCTCCTCACAACTTTGTCTTCAGTTGTGATGTAATTATTAGCTCTGATCTGCTAATAATTGACATGCATTAGCAAGGAAGTTAGTTTTTATTGTTTCTGAAAGAGCATCAATGGCAAGACACGCGAAACAAAAGCTGAAAGCTCACACCATTGTACAATTTCATGTCGCTGGAAAATTATTTGTATAGTACGTCAATTATGTAAACAAATGATGGAAGCTTGATAGCATTGCCAGAAGCCTCTTCATCATCCGGGTCCATGTGCCATGCACAAAATTATACTCCTTCGTTCCTAAATATTTGTCTTTTTACAAATTTCAAACGGGCATATTTTAGAGTGTAGATTCACTCATTTTGCTTCGTATGTGTACTCCCTCCGTTCCTAAATATTCTATTCGTCTTAACAGAGACTTCAACAAGTGACTACATATGGAGCAAAATGAGTGAATCTACACTCTAAAATATGTCTATATACATCCGTATGTGCCAGTCCATTTGAAATCTCTAAAAGACAAATATTTGAGTAGTCACTCATTGAAATCTCTAGAAAGACAAATACTCCGGAGTATTTTTAAGAACCGAGGGGGTAGTGCACAACCGCATGGGAGACTCAGCCTGGTCATTGCGCCGCATTAATAGTGAGTAATGAGCAGTCAAATCATAAGCCCCACCTTTCCCACTATAAGTTGCTCTGAAGAAGCAACCATCAATATGCTCTTCTTTGAATCCACTCATACTAATCCACCCGTCACTGTTTATACAACGCGCTTCAGAAAAAAGAAAAAAAACTGTGGGACCAAGGCGACTAGCGATCGTCCTGAAAAATAGCATTGGTAGTTATAGCACGGCGTCTATTACTAGAGGGAATAATGTGTACACACATGCATGCAGTCCTTCCACCCCAGGTACACACATGCATGCACTCCGTAGTAGTACAGTACATGGAGAGAAAATTGTGGACTTGATTGCGGTTACCATGCCCTAATTAATTGAGCATTAAACCAAACGCGTCTAAAGTCTCTCTCACTACAAAAAAAAGACACATCCGTGACATTTTGGGCCAAACGAAAAAAAATTATGTCATACATATCACACTTCTATGACGATAATTGTGACAAAACCCGGTATCATCATAGATGTGGTGGGCTCCTACTTCTATGACAAAAAATCATGACAGAAAATGGGCTTTTCGTCCTGGGCGGGCCGGAGACGCAGCTGCATGAAATTCTTTGGGCCGTCAATGACAGAAAAAACCGAGGTAGAAGCGAGGGGGAGGAAAATTTCAGGGAGTTCCCAGTTACGGTAGGAGGTCGAGGGACGAGCGATGCGCGTTTCTCTCGTACACGTACGCACGTGTGTGCGAGGCATTGGCTCTAACTAAACCCGAGTGAGGCGTTGGGCTCTAACTGAACCCGAGCGATTGCACTGTAAGCTACGCGTTACTGAACTCGAGTGGTCGATCGATGGCTGTTAACTGAACCTGATCGAGCGATTCCTTCGCTACTGTTGCTAACTGAAGTCGATCGATGCTGCCTCTGGATGAACAGTGAGCGTTGCAGGGGGGGGGGTGGATGAACAGTTCCCTGTGGGGGTTGATGAACAGGACCCCGTGGTTTTGCCTATGGATGAATAGGACCCCGATCGATCGAGCCAGTTGGGGCTGGATGAACAGGACCCCGTGGAGGGCTGGATGAATAGGACCACCCCGTGGAGGGCAGGATGAATAGTAGACGGTGGAGGGCGGGATGAACAGTAGCCTGTGGAGGGGTGGTTGAACAGGAGCCCGTGGAGAGGGCTGGTTGAACAGTAGCCGGTGGAGTAGCGCGCGGTGGAGGCTGGATGAACAGGAGCCCGTGGATGAACAGTCGCAGGTGGAGGATGGAGGAGGTCGACGGTGGATGAACAGTAGCTCGTGGAGGCTGGAGGGGGTCGACTGTGGAGATGAACAGTATCCCGTGGAGTCCTGTTTTGCGGTACGCCATACCCCTCCCGTTGAACAGGACCCCTGTTTCGACCATAGCGCTCCAACACAAGTCTGTTTCCTTCGTTTTGCGGTACACCAGACCCCTCCCGATCAACAGGACCCCCATTTCGACCGTAGGAGGCCCGTTTCCTCCGTTTTGCGATACGCCAGACCCCTCCCAATCAACAGGACCATGTTCCGAACATAGGAGGTCTGTTTCCTTCATTATGTGGTACGCCAGGCCTCGTTTCCATCGCCTGTTCCGTCCAAGCCCTCCCGATGAACACGACCATGCATTCTGTTCCGACCCAGCCGGTTGGCTCCCACGCGTTCTGTTGCCTCCCCATGAACACGACGCATTCCGTTGCCTCCCCATGAACACGACGACGATGCTATTTCTCCGTTCCGACCCAGCAATGTACACGAGCCCTGGCCGTACGTATGCGCGAGTAGGCGTTCGAGACCCCGTCCGTATGTACACATATGTGGCCGTATTTTCTTTCTTGCACCCTGGATGCTATACGTACGTGTACATGCTACGTGCGCGCCTCTACTACGACACATGCGCACCTCTACTACGACACGTACGTGCCTCTACATCGACCAGTATGTACGTACACGTTCGTGACCAGAATGACAACGCTACGTACGCTTCGACCAGGTGGGTCCCGACTATCAGGCACTTCCTTGCCTGGGAAGATGTAGCTGGTGGGTCCCAGCAGTCAGGGGGCGAATCGTTTTTTTTTTGCCCGGACGCACTTCCTTGCGTGCGAAGATGTAGCTGGTGGGTCCCAGCAGTCAGGGGGAAACGTTTTTTTCACGAAATACAGTGGCCCGTCTGGTGGGTCCCAGCTGTCAAGTGGAGGAATCATTATTTTCTTCCTAATAAGGAGGCACTTCCTTGCTGCGGCCGTGGACCCAGCTGTCAACCTCTCCACGTACAGTCCACGTCCGATGGAAGTCGTTCCTTGACCACGTTGACCACGCCGCATCGAGAGCACCAGGGCGGTGGACGACAGTGAGGCCTAGGAAGGGGACGACACAGAGGCAGGGAAGACTCAGTAGTTGTTTCCCACGCGGAGGGGAGTACGACTGTACGAGGGTTTACTGGTTCGTCTGCCATCGTCGGAGAATAACAATAGGTGTGGGTGATTAGAGGGATGGCTAGGCCAGCGATGGGAGTACGATCGGGCGGTGAGGCCTGCGCGGCAGCACAGCCGGCCGCGAGGAGGAGGGAGCAGGCAGTCCCGCCGGCGCTTGTTTGAGCGGCTGGAGCAGGAAGTGCAGAGATTGAAGAAGCACGGCGGCCGTTGGATGGACATCCAACAGTCAGTTCTTGTGCATCAACCTTTTTTTAGGAAAGCCTCAAATATGTGAAAAACAACATACAGCCCATCTGCCATTATTTCTAATAATTTATAGCCCATTTGCTAATTCTTAAGGTTTTTTTGGAGCCCATATTCTTTTTGTTAGCATTATAGCCCATATTGTGGCAATGGTTAAAAAATTATACGAAATTTTGCATATTTCGGTGCGGTCCAAACTGTTTTTAATCCCAAAATTTCGACTCACATTCAAACTGATTTTAAAAATAAATGTATATCAATATAAAATCCAACAAATTCTCCATGCATAAAAATTAATGTAATTTAAAATCTTGAAATGAAAAAAAGATATTTGAAACTAATTGCCGGTTTGATGTGTTTTAAAAATGTACAGCCCATTTCTCATTACTGATGGGCCATTTTCTCGGCCAGCCGAATGAAAGCTCTCCTCGTATTGAAAGATTTGCAGCCCAACAGGCCTGACAAAGCGACTTACTTGGCAAATCACAAAAATACTATGTTGTGGCCGTGGACCCAGCTGTCAGCCTCTCCACATACAGTACTCTTCCGATGGAAGTCGTTCCTTGACCATGTTGACCACGCCACGCGGAGAGCACCACGGCGGTGGACGACGTCGAGGCCTAGGAAGGGGACGACACGGCAGTGGAAGCCCGCGCGGAGAGGACTACGAGGGTTCACTGGTTCGGCTGCGGTGTGTGGCTGCCGTCGCCGCAGGGCCTGGCCAGCGGTGGGAATAGTACGGGGCGGTGAGGCCTCTATGGCAGCATAGCCGGCCACGGGAGGCAGGAGCATGCGGCACGACCGGCGCTGCTTTGGGCGGCTGGAGCAAGAAGACCAGAGGTTGAAGAAGCACTACAGCCGTTGGATGGACATCGTACAGTCACTAGAGCTAGAATCGTTCATTTTTACTAAGTTGACAAAGCCCTTCGTCCCCGTCAACTTAGTAGGCCCACAAGTCAGCCTCCCAGCAAGGTGGGTCCCAGCTAGCCGGGGGAGTATTCATTTTTTGTGTGTCATAAGTAGGCACTTCCGGTGGGTCCGAGCTGACAGCGGGGGGAACGTTTTTTTTGCGAAATACGGTGGCCCGTCCGGTGGGTCCTAGCAGTCAGGGGGAAATGATTTTTTTTTTGCAAAATACTGGTGGCCCGTCCGGTGGGTCCCTGCTGTCAGGTGGAGGAATCATTATTTTCCGCGTAATAAGGAGGCACTTTCTTGCTGCCGCCGTGGACCCAGCTGTCAGCCTCTCCACGTAGAGTCCACATCCGATGGAAGTCGTTCCTTCCATGTTGACCACGCCGCGACGACGGCGAGGCCTAGGAAGGGAACGACGCGGAGCCGATGAAGACGCGGCAGTGGATGCCCACGCAGAGAGGAGTATGAGGGTTCACTCGTTCGGCTGCGGTGTGAGGCTGCCGTCGCCGCAGGGCCTGGCCAGCGGTGGGAATAGTAGGGGCGGTGAGGCCTCCATGGCAGCACAGCCGGCCACGGGAGGCAGGAGCAGGCGGCACGACCGGCGCTGCTTTGGGCGGCTGAAGCAAGAAGACCAGAGGTTGAAGAAGCACTACGACCGGTGGATGGACATCGTACGGTCACTGTAGCTAGAATCATTTATATTGACTAAGTTGAGAAAGCCCTTGGAACGTCAACTTAGTAGGCCCACAGGTCAGCTTCGGAAATGGTGCACCCCAGATGTCAGGGGGAGGAATCATTTTTTTGGGCGGGTGAAGCTAGAATATCCGAGATTGAAGAAGAAGCACGGCATCCGTTGGATGGACATCCAACAGCCACTGCTACTAGAACTGTGTGTTGACTATAAGTTGACAAAGCCTTGCATACGTGTCAACTCTGTTTTTTTAGGGGACGCGTCAACTTAGTAAGGCCAGAAGTGTGTGGCAGAGAACTTATAGCCCATTTGAGATTTGTAAGAATGTGTCGCCCATTTGAATTCTAATGGAATTTACTACAGCCCATTTACAGTTTGTTAAAAGTACAGCCCATTTCAACCAACCGTTCAAATTAGAATTCAATAAAATTTCCCACATTTTGATGGGATCCGAAATATTTTTATCCCGAAATTTCTAGTCAGATTAAATACAATTTCAATATAAATTTATATTACGTAAAAATCCAACGAAACATTGCGCTCACAACAATTAATGAAATTAAAAAATTTCAATATCCAAAAATAATATTTTATAAAGTAATCACGTGTTTGGTGCATTTTTTATAGTTACTGCCCAGTTTTTATAATTACATCCCATTTATTATTTCTTAAAGCCCATTTTCTTGTTAAGCCTAATGCATCCCTCCTAGGAAAGATTTGCAGCCCAGCAGGGCGGAGAATAACAACTTGACCTTGCCTGGGTATTCCTAAAAAAAGTATAGCTGGGCTAGCCATTTTCAGCTTGAAAAAAATTAATATCTGGGCAGGATATCTGTCCTGGGCAAGACGGGCCACAGCCCGCCTAGATAATACCTGCAGCGATGTTTTCGTTGTTGTTCAGAGGAGAAAAATTAATATCTGGGCTAAACATTGAAAAACTCTGCAGTGCTCACACCTCAAAAACACAAATACTGCCCGAGCTGCTTGGTCCCAGCTGTCGGTCGCTTCTTGTGCAATTCTCTTGATTATTGACTAGTACTACATAGGTTGACACTGGTGTGGGACCGTGATGTCAGGAAACCAGGGGGAAGCAAAATAAATAACTCCAGCGAGCGCTTCCACCTCTGCCTCGTTGTCTCCCGTGGAAACCCCTTTCCTCCCTTTTTTTGCTCGAGCAAGGACCAATGCACGTAGCACGTCCATGCGGTTATTAGGCAAGAAATAAAATCACTTTGGATGCCATGAATTACGATGGTCTGCATGTGTCGGCATTCTGGGAACGGGGGTCCCCAGACTTGCCTGCCTGCGGCCTACGGTGTGGCTCAAAGGGGGGCCCAGCACGACCCATCTTCACCAACACAAACCCAAGACCCTCGCGAGGGGCCAAGCCTCGCGGGGCGGACGACGTGGAGCTTCCTCAGGCATGGCCTCGTCAGGCTGGCTCACAAGGAGGTGGAGAGATCAAGGTGGGGTACCTCACGAGGTGCCCGTGACGCAATCCATGATGACCGGGCGCGCCAGGCGGGTGCCAGCCCGCGCAGCGTCCTCCTTTCCTCTTTGGTGCAAAGGGGGCAAGCGCAACCGCGGAGTACCGAGGCATCAGGAAAAGGTTGCCATTTCGGTGCAACGAGACCAAGACCAGGAGGACTACGAGATGGAGGTCACCGTGGATCCCAAGACGGCGTCATCACCAGAGCTTTGCGCAGGCGAAGACTACTTTTGTTAGGATAGCTGATACTAGCTATCCCCCTTCAAATTAGCCCGCCAATGTTGGCTCCCTTCCCACTCGATATTTGGGAAGAGGACCAGGGCCTCTATAAATAGGACCAGCCACCCACATAGCAAGGGGTCGGTTGGCTGGAGGTAGAGAGAGAGAAGGTGACTGAACTCCACCGAGCAGTTCATCGCCCCAGCCAAGAACAGACCCTCGCGAGGCTGTTCTTCCTTGTATTGTTCATCATCATCAGCCCAAGAGGCAATCCACACATCACACACTGGAGTAGGGTATTACACCACAACGGTGGCCCGAACCAGTATAAACCCTGTGTCTCTTGTATTGTTCTTTCAGTAGTTTAGATCCTAGCATGGCGGAGGGGTGCAGGTAGGTAGGAGGCGAAATCTCCGCGCGCACCCCAGAGTTTGAACCTTAAGGGTCTGCCGGAACCAGAAATCTGACATTTGGCGCGCCAGGTAGGGGTGCGCCGGAATTCGTCTTCCACCGCCCCGTTCTCCTCCGACCATCACGCCCATGTCTGACGCTCGTCGGGCCCGCGCCGAGCGTCAGCCCGCACTCGCTTCCCGCGTCGCCCAGACGGCCCCTGTCGGCGGGCATCCACGCCGTTCCCTGTCACCTACCGTCAACGCCTCCACCGGCCCGGCGGGGGACGAGCGGCAAGCATCGTCCCAGCATCCATCCGTGCGGCAAGATGGCCACACCGCAACTCCCTCGCTCACCCCAGCTGGTTCTTCGTCCCGTGCGCTCCGCGCACCCATGGAGGCTCTAGCTGCGCTCATCGTGGCGAACGAGCTCCTGCGCTACTGTCCCGTCGACAACGTCTACGAAGAATGGCTCGACTGCGTCGCCGAGCTCGTCCGTGCCGCAGGGGGCTCTCCTGCACCGTCCGTTCCACTGCACCGCACCCTGCCCCGCGCGGGCGACGAGGCTCCGGCGGCGCCCCGGCCGCCTCCTCCTCAAGAAGACGCCATGGCCCCAAGGCGCGAGGCCCCTGGGCGGAACCCGCTCCGTCAGGTGCCAGCGCGGCAAGAGCAGAGCTGCCAAGAAGTCCCTCGCCCGCAAGAAGCTGCCCGGGCGCTCCCTGCTCCAGCACGTCGCGACCATGCTCCTGGTCCTGCGCGTCAAGACCCCGCGCTGCTCCCAGCTGCTGCGCGTGGGGACATGCAAGACCAAGCTCCCCGTCACCCGAGGCCTCCCGTGGCCACAGCAGGCTGCCGCGCCTTCACCACCGAGCTACACAGTGTCGCGTGGCCTGGCAAGTTCAAGACAGACTTGCCTCCTCGCTACGACGGCACGGCTGACCCTGCAGAGTTCCTCCAGCTCTACGAGCTGGGCATCGAAGCTGCCAACGGAGACGAGAAGGTCATGGCGAACTGGTTCCCCATGGCACTCAAGGAGGGGGCCCGCACCTGGCTCCTGAACATGGCTCCAGGCACAATCTCCTCCTGGGACGAGATGCGCACCCAATTCATCGCCAACTTCCAAGGCACTCGCGACCGGCCACCCGCCGTGAGCGACATGCGCCGCATCAAGCAACAACCCAGGGAGACCCTGCAGAAGTACATCTAGCGCTTCAACAACGCACGCCTCAAGATTCCCAAGGTGACTAAGGAGGCCACCATCTCGGCCTTCTCCGACGGCGTGCGCGACGTCAAGATGAAGGAGGAGCTGGCGATGCATGAAGACCTGTGCACTTCCTTGGAGCTGTTCAACTTGGCAAACAAGTGCGCCAGGGCTGAGGAAGGGCGTCGCTCCCTCCTGCCCGTCGCAGACCCAGAAGAGAAGAAGCCCAAGGCCAAGGATGTGAAGCGCAAGGGGGCTGCCGTGCTCGCGGCAGAACCAGACACCGAGCGGGGCAGAGATCATCCCGAACCTTCCAAGGGCAGCCGGTACTGTGTGTACCACGACCTCCACACCCACAACACCAACGAATGTCAAGAACTCCAAACCGTGCGAGAAGGAAGGATCGGCCGTCGCCCCAACCGCGGTGATCGGGGCTACGGTCAAGGAGGTGGAAGGAACACAGGACGCTGGGAAGACCGTGGCCCGCGCCAAGGGTGGCGCGACCAACCTCGCGAGGATCGCTGGCAAGACCCGCCTCGCGAGAGAGCATGGAGAGATCAGCCTCGCGAGGGAGACTGGAGGGATCAGCCTCGCAAGGATCGCCCGCAAGGCAACGCAGGCCTCCCTCCGCTGCCGCCGCAGCCAAGGAGAAACGAGGACCGCCACCAGGACGAGGAGGCTGGGGGCTTCCAGGAGCCGTGCGCAATCGCCTGCATCCTGGGCGGGGCTCAAGCCCCATCCTCTCAACGCATCTTCAAGCAGTTCACCCACAAAGTGAACACAGTCCACCCCAGGCTCGAAGCCACGCGCCCTCTCAGGTGGTCGGCGTGCGCCATCACGTTCAGCTCAGTAGATCAGCTCAAGTGAGCGGCTACGGTGGAGTCCTCCCAATGCTTTGTTCCCCAATCATCAGCAACGTGGTGGTCACCAAGACTCTCATCGATGGCGGGGCAAGGCTCAATGTCCTGTCCATGGAAACATTCAACAACCTCCAAGTGCCCTACAGCCAGCTTCAGCCAACCAGGCCTTTCTCCGGTATCACCGACGGCTCCACGGTCTCGATCGGGCAGGTCCGCCTCCCTGTCACCTTCGGGGCACGCGACAACTACCGCACTGAGCTCATCGACTTCGACGTCGCTCACATTCGCCTGCCGTACAACGCCATCCTTGGGTACCCAGCGTTGGCCAAGTCATGGCCGTAACTCACCACGGCTACAACGTCCTCAAGATGCCAGGAAGCGGCGGAGTCATCACGGTGCCCTACAAAGAGAAGGACGCGGTGTGTTCCCTGGAACGAGCCTTCCAGGCCGCGTCACTAGAAGACCCGGATCGTGGAAGCAGGAGGCCTCCCGAGACCTCCCCCAAGAAGAAGAAGACATCGTCCGACCCGACCACTCAGGAGGCAGGCCCCTCTGGGCCCGCGCCTGCCCAGGGGGAACCCCCTCCATCGCATAGGAAAGCGCGCCCAGCGCCCTCCTCAGGCGGGGCTCGGGGGCTCTCCCCTGGAGGGCCACCGACCTAGCTAGGGTCACGAGGGAGGCGCTTGGGCACCACCTGGAGGCGTGTTTCGAAGCACGTTTCCCTCAAGAAGGAGCGAGGCAAGGTGATCCAGACCCTCAGGAGTTCGTCTGCAAGGCCATTCAGGAGCTACAGGAGTCAAGAGTCATGAAAGGCGGCCGCCGCCTGCCAGCAGTGGCTCCCCATCCAGGCGAGGATGGTGGGCTGCACGTTTGCATCGACATACCAGGGCTCAACCGAGTCGCCTCCCTGGAGCGCCTCTGGCCCTCGCGAGTGTGGCGCTGCGGAGGTCCACCCCACAGCTACGTTCACATGCCTTACGTCTTGCCGAGCGCGGCTGACATGTACCAGCGCCTCATGAGAGGCACCACGGAGGCACAAGAGGCCAGGCGTTCCGCAGCCCTAGCGGAGATGGAGATGGTCCGCGAGGAGCCGCCAGCGCCTTCGGAGCCTCCCGAGGCCCCTGGGCCTAGGGGCTCATGAGGATTGGCTTTCGCAGCCCACCGAGCCTGCTACACCAACACCCTTTCGTCTTCAACGTCATCAGGTGACATCTTTCACGTTTCACTTCCAGCTGGGAGCGCCCCCAGGGCTGCATTATTCCCAGGTCATGTGGGTCCGTCCCTGCGGCGTGTATCCCCTTTTTTATTCCATGTTGTTAGCTTACCTTGTTGGGGGCGCCCCTCGGGCTGCAAGATCCCCAAGCCGCTCGGGCCAGGCCCAGCGGCGTGTATCCCATTTGTGTTTATTTCCGATTATGCGTTAGACTCACCATGCTTGATTATTTGATGCCGGTCCACGGCACCTCTTCCTCTCCATTCTGACCACTTGCACGTTAAAGGGGGGTACCTGAGCATCGCGACTCAGGGCTCTTACTGGCTCTCCAGCCCTCACCCTCTGGCCTTGACCACGGCATCGTGACCTGGCATACCAGCGACGGCTGAGACCAGCTTGAGGGCCGGGACCCGAGGACGTAGAGTGCAGGCAACTAACCAAATTTGCAGGGACACATCACAAGATAAGGCCCAGTGCCAGGCGCAACCCGCCTAGAGGTAGGGCCCCGTGAGTCCCGCGCTGGCTCACGGGTGCCCAGATACACCTCGCCAGGCCCTACCGTGCCAGCCACGTTTCAGGGCGGGGCTGTACACGCCCTGGGGGCTCCTCCCGGAGGGGGGCCCCCTCCCACGTACCAGTGGAAGCACCATGCTCCGTGCTGGCTGACAACACTGCCGAGGAGCGGCTATGCCCGTACGCATACGGAAGCGCTATGCTCCGCGCTGGTGATAAACAACTGAGGGTGGCCTCCGGGCCGCATCAACCTCAGGGAGCCCAGAGCTCAGTGTCTAGCCCCATCGTAACGC